>NC_086325.1:60200233-60572733 GCF_036172605.1 Pelobates fuscus | reverse complement strand
CCAATGGCCATTTAAGTGCAAGCTCACCTGTCACGTCATTGTGAGTCCTACACTAACAATTTACCTTGCTGTCTTCAGCTACCGTGTTTCTCCGAAAATAAGACCGGGTCTTATATTAATTTTAGTCACAAAAAACACACTAGGGCTTATTTTCAGGGTAGGGCTTATTTATTTACGCTACCGGTATGTACATTGAACCCCCCCTTTAATTAATCCACCCCCCCTTTAATTAATCCACCCCTCTAATTAATCCACCCCCCCTTTAATAAATCCACCCCCCTCTAATTAATCCACCCCCTCTAATTAATCCACCCCTCCTTTAATAAATCCACCCGCTCTAATTAATTCACCCCCTCTAATTAATCCACCCCTTCTAATTAATCCTCCCCCCTCTAATTAATCCACCTCCCTTTAATAAATCCACCCCCTTTAATAATGCCACCCCCTCTAATTAATCCACCCCCTCTAATTAATCCACCACCCCTTTAATTAATCCAACCCCTCTTTAATTAATCCACCCCCTCTAATTAACCCACCCCCTTTAATTAATCCACCCCCTCTAATTAATCCACCCCCTCTAATTAATCCACCCCCCTCTAATGAATCCACCCCCTCTAATTAATCCACCCCCCTTTAATAAATCCACCCCCTCTAATTAATCCACCCTCTCTAATTAATCCACCCTCTTTAATTAATCCACCCCCCCTTTAATAAATCCACCCCCTTTAATAAATCCACCCCCTCTAATTTATCCAGCCCCCCTTTAAATTATTCACCCCCCTTTAATTAATTCACCACCCCCTTTAATTAATTCAGTCCCAGACATAAAATATCTACTCACATTTCAAAGATAGGGCTTATGTTGCAGCCCACCCCGAAAATTCAGCTAGGGCTTATTTTCGGGGTAGGGTGTATTTTCGGGGGAAACACGGGAACAGGCAAATATTTTCAAAATCCCTACACACTTTTTGACCCTTAACAGGGAATACGAGGGGGTGTAGCATGGATTTGTACAAAAGCAAATACAAACATACAAAATTAAGCCCTGTGCTTAAACTCACACTATTTGTCTCCAAGTTAGCTATTACATTTGATGATAAATTACTTAGCACCTATTTGGTCTCAAGTCAGACATTTGTGGCTAGACCCCTGAGACTTCTTTCATATTAAACCTGCACAAAGCTACTCACTCAATTCTACTTTCAGAATGTATTGCCACTATTTTTCAGACGAATGCTATTATTATTACAAAGTGTTCTTTGATATTTAGAGGAACAACTTGTAATTTAACACCCCACAAAATGATAACCATGCGTTTCGCAAGAATAGAATTAATTTTTTTCCACTGCAAAATTAAAACGTATTAAATATCCTAAACTTAAGGAAGGGAATCGTAAATCTTTTTAAAATGTAATCTGCAGAATTGACACTAAGCATACCGAAGACAAGTATTTTATATTTTGTGCTGAAATATAAATGCAAATTGAAATTAAATCTCTCAGCAGGGTTTAAATTTTTTTAAATATGTGTGCATATGGCTTTTTATTATTTTAAATAAATTTAAACTATGCAGATCAGCGGTATGTTCTTGGTGCCTTTTGGAATTGAAAAGGTTTTCAAGCATCTGGTGTGAAATATGCAGAAACTTTTTTTCCAACAGCCATACTGCAATATTTAGTAAAAACAATGCAGTTCGGTAAAATATATACATATATGCATTTCTAACCACTGTGCTTGATCTAAAATAGATCAACATAGTTCCTGTCCCTTAGGAATAAGTTATGTAATGGTACTCCATTATAAAATAATCATTTAGTTGTGCTACAATGATTCACAATACCCAAAGCCTGGACTCAACAGTTCAAGTTATAAACAACTAGTGAGGTATAAAAGTTACAAGATACTGCAAAGTATTTCCTCTTACATTATCTCTGAGAATGGACACTGAAGCAGAGTATACAGAGGCCTCCCTGTAGCATGACCTTTGATTTAAAAGTTAATAACTTTTCTGTGATTAACGTTGATCTATTTTAAGTGCTACTTTACATCTACATGTATGCTGAGGAGAGAGGAACTTACTTGTGATCTCTCTCCTTTATAAATCTGTCAGCCTGTCTAGGGGTGTGCATACTATTTGCTTCAGCTTCGAAGTAGCACTTATGATCCACAGACACAGAGGGGGTAAATGTACCATAAATTTCATTCACCAGTGGAATTCCTTAATGCAGTTCCAAGTGCTGTATGGAAGATAGAGAGAAGAGATATGATGTTCCATCATGGCCCAAGGCCCTCCACATATACAGTATTATCTACTAAAGTGAGAATTTCGAGAATTCTAAGTGAATTTAAAGTTAATGTTAACGTCCAAAATAGTTAAACTTGAACCACAGGTGACTTATGTAATTTTTCCATTTCTGGTATTTTTGCTTTCAATTTTAAATTAATTTTAAATTCACTTATAATTGCCAACAATTCTCACTTACTTGTATAGTGTTTTTCTTCTGCGAAATGGATAGTCCTTATTAAGCTGGAATGACAGAAGCTATAGAACACCTGTCTCTTGTGCTGGCTCTTGTTTGGCACCAAATAAATAAATAATTTACATTGAACTTGCTCTTGGCCCCTGTTTGACATGACCCACTGGGTATTTACCTGGTTTGCTCAAGGGCAGGCCTAGGCACGAGTGCTTTTCACAACTGCTCCTGTTGAACTTCACACAAAAACTCATAAAATATGCATGTACCTTAAGAAAGTCATAGATTGTAGACTGATTTGCATATTGGGCAAGCTGTCTGCAGCCAACTCATGGAAGAATTTGTTGAATATGTTCCTCAGTGTGGAGTGGAATCAAATATAATATATAGAGAGCTGGGTTTTGCTTTGTGCAATCGGTTAGCACTATAGCCTTCCTTATCTAAGAGTCATATTCCATATATTTATTTAAATATTCATTTAAACTAACTTCTACTTATTACCTTTTTCAACATTATGAATTGGTAGCAATATTATTTGTATATTTTCGTTTGATTTGCTACTGGCTACATAAAGCAATGTAAGGACTCAAAAGTTTATGATGTTGGAGACGTAATGTTGGGAAGAACATCAACATTTTTGATAAGTATTATTTTATTCTTTTTGGTTTGGTTTATTTTCATATTGAGGACAATATTAATATATGAAAAATACTATCAAAGTTGTCACTCACAATAGTCACTAATGGGATGTTTGTGAAAATTCCCATATTGTATAGTCATAGGACCAATAACCTGACAAATAATAAAATATCAAAGTAAAACTGTAAATGCGGTTTAGTCCATTTTCTTCAATAGTAGGACTATATTGAACCTTAACCATGCTTAATTAAAAAAAAATATAGATATTTAATTAAATTACTTAATTTATTATTTATTTATAAATAGTAGATCTTTAAACACAATATGCTGGTTTGATTATAATTTTCTTAAAATTCAACTATATTTTAATTCTATTATTTTACTCTTCAATGATGTTTACATTTTAGGTCTGTAAAAGCAGCAGGTTACGGTAAATTGCATTTGCCAATTGGGAATATACATGTATACATATTCTCTCTACTTTTATAAAACCTGGTTTATTATGTAAAATAAATCTTTAATGCAAAGGAAGTGTTGGATGTGTTTTTAAGCTGATTTTTGCTATTTAAAGTGTCATTTAGGGTTTAAATTAAGCATACAATTAGAGTCTAACAAACCACAGCATAATTGTCCCTTAGGGCTTTTAAAATCTGCCTTTTATTTCCTTTTTGAAAATAGCAGTGTTTGAGTAAGGCTGGGTAGCCAAATACAATTGTTTTCTTGTGCATAATATTTAGAGAAATTAAGAATTGGTAGTATGTTTCGATAATGTTATAATTCTGTAACTAATTGAATAGCTCATATTGTGATAATTTTGCACAGCTGTTACTATACATAACCAAGGCTCAATGGTGGACATTTTTTAAAATGTAGCTTTATCTTGAAAATATATAGGAAACTTTTATTTGATGTGAACACTCAGCACTCAACAAATACAGATCCAGCATAAAAATACATTTATATTTAACCTCCCTGGCGGTCTGATTATGTCAGTATTTTTTTAATGTTAAAGCAGTACATTGTTTTGTATGGTAATTTGTTGTTTTATATTGAGCAGAATGCTCTCCTCGGTTGTTCCCACCTCCTATAACCTCCGATCCAGTACCAGCACTTTATGTAGTCTACTACAATACAAAAAGAAAGCGGCCCGATCCTCCTTCTCATACAGAGCGCCGCAATTGTGGAACGACCTCCCGCACACTTTAAAATCTTCCCTAAGCCTAAAGTTCTTTAAGAGATCCCTCTCCATATACCTCAAAACAGAATGCACATTTCATGGTTGATTATATATTTCCTACCTGTTCTATGTTACATTTTGTATATATTGTGTATTAATATTGTTTTTGTATTTTATTGTACCATAATGTATCAATGCAATATTTTGTGGACCCAGAACATACTTAAAAATTAGAGAAATCTCAATGTATCTTTCCTGGTAAAATATTTTATAAATAAATAAATAATTGTAGGCTTAGGAATGCTTAGGAATAACTCACTTAAATCTGTCCAAACAAGAGTCTAGTAGACATCCCGGGTATGATAAAGTTTGAAACACGAAATCATAAATTATAATATAATAAATAATTATAAAAAAGAATATATTATAATATTTAATGTAATCAATAATGTAATCAAACCAAAAACACTGAAATTTGTCCAAACAAGGGTGCAATATTATTAGTCACTGTAATACCAGACACTGCATATTGGTTTAGTAAACATCCCGGGTATGAAACATTTTAAAACATGGGACTGCACAAGCCGGATGTCACAAACAGGAAAATGGAACCTGGTTTCTTTTCTTTCCCCTGTCATCTCGCTTCGAGCAACAAACCACGCACATCCTTGTAGGTGCTGACATTTTTTTCGGTTGGTGGGAAGTAGTCCATGAAGTGACGACCAGTTCAAAACGCCAACAGCACGACGTCCAGCTCTATTCACTGCCATTGATGCTGTTTGGTGGTTCACAAAGATACGTTCTGCAACTTTCCAAATGAAGTCAGAATGAACAACAGGCTTGTCACTTTTTTTTTAACAGAATGTAGGCGTTCCACAAGCATTGCTCAAGAAGATGCCTGAAGTAGTACTTCTTTTGCTGTTTCCTCATTGCTGGGTAGAATGTCATTGCTTGGTCTGCTCTGTCGACACCTCCCATTGTGTTATTGTAGTCTATCACTACTTGTGGCTTCATGATTGCTTTCCCACCTTTCGTGCGTACCATAACAGTGGAGGTATTATGAACACACATCTTTCTTGTCACGCCATCACAGTGCCATAATTTTGCCTTTTTTGTCAGGCAACCATTTCACTAGTCTTCAGCTTCTTATTGCCAAACATTGGTGGCATGTCGCGTCGGTTAGCCCTAACGGTTCCATAGGCATCTGTTTTGTTTTGCAGAAGAAACTCATAAAGTTCAGGAGACATATAAAAGTTGTTATTTGTTACGCAATAGCCCTGATTTAGCAATGGCTCAATGAGTGAAAAAAACGGAAGATGTTGACATTCCTTAGTTGCTCTATTTTGGATTGAATTTTTCAATTTTCAGTATAAATGGCTAAATTCCAAATGTAGCCAGTTGACGATTCGCATAGCATATAGGATTTTAGGTAAATTATGCTCTCTTTGATGAAATGTATTGTACCCAGCTGAGCCTTCCCTTGCAGGCCATTAAACTTTCATCTATGCTGATATCTCTTTCTGACACATAGCTCCGTTGGAAATTCTTTAGAATCATTTGAGATACTTCCCAAATTTTCTTTAGTTTTGGTGCAGAATGAGTAGTTTCATCAAACTCTTCATTGTTTTCAAAGCGTAAAAATTTCATGATCAGGAAAAAGCTGTACTCATGACCGTACCAAAGAATGGAGTGGCAAGTAATTTATTAGTTGTCCAATACCACTTCGGCAGGGGTTTCCCCACCACTCCTTGAAGTATTAGTAGTCCCAGAAATTTCATCTTTGGTCACTGGTTCCCACTTTCTGCTTCTTGAAAAGTTAATTTGCAGAGTAGCAAATTTTTGCTCTTTGTACCGGTTTGTCTCAGTAACTATTTTTTCAATAACCTATTCGGTCAGAAATAATTTTAAATATGCCAAGGGGTTGTTGTGTTCAACGTCTACTTTCATAGCAGATGCTCCAGCAAATGGGAATCTTGGGGCTGCTGCCTGATCCGTACCACAATCAATAGAGCACCAAGTTCGCACATCAGTGAGCTCAGTCGCAGAATCGTCACTGTCGTCACTTTCAGTGTCTGACAAATTTTCCCATTAATCACTATCGCTCAATTCTACATGTGATTTTAACTCACTATCGCTTTTTTATAGCTGGTCTAAAACCACTTTTGACCTAAAGGAACATTTTTTTGGATGCCATGTACGTTCTCAAGTTTCCAGGCAGAAAGAATAGTAAAAGCGCAGGCAGGACACTGGACAAAGCACTGGGGAAAAACTGAGGTGAAAAAGTTTGATACAGTAATGTAATCCTAAAAAAATACACTGTATTACTATGTATTATTTGTATTTGTACTTTAAAAAAACATTTTTTAATTGAACCAGGCAGCGCTTGCAGGGAAAGGGAACTCGGAAGACCGATGCCGACATTGGGCGGAGGAGACTGCGGGAGGACACCAGGGGCTTGTAGGGACAAGGTAAGTGATACTACAGAGTAATCCCGAGCATGGCTCGGGGTTACCGCTTTTGGTACTGAAAATTAACCCCAAGCCAGAGAGGTTACACATAGCACCTTCCATGAAATTTTATTAAAAACTACCCATTATACAATTTATTCCCCATATTGACGTTTTCTCATGGGCAAAAAATATGCTCTTACTTGTTTAAAATGTCCTCATAAAAGGGCAGATTTATATCACTGTTTTGGGGTTCTCCTTCTATTCATAGATTCTGGAGAGAGATTCAATTTTACCATAAAACACATAATATGCCCTCATTACAACGGATCCCAGGTTAGCTTATTTCTGTAGCAGAAGTGGAAGTTTTACTTAATCCTTTCAGTTCAACATTCTTCTTGTAGGAGGTGAGACCTATTCAAAGACTGGACAAACCAATCTGTGTTCAGACTGGACTGACAACAATAAGGCCTATGACGCAATGCCACAGACATGAATACTGGAATGCTTGGCTCTATTCAAGGTTAGCAAGACACTAAGAGCTTTCATCAAGAACTCAATGAGCAAGTGGAAAATGACTCTAGATGCCAATTCCCAAATACAATAACACAAATGAACATCAAATATGGCTATCCTCAATGCCGTTCTGCATAAGCCTCAACCCCCTTAGCCAGATCTTCATGAAGAGTGGATACTGATACAAGTACAAAAATGGAGCTACCATCATCCACTTACTCTAGATGGCTGTATGCCAAGAGTGAGTTGGACATTGACTCATTTATCCACCTAAGTAGGATATACAGCAAGGACATTGGAATGTTTACCAGATAAGTGTGGGAGAATTATAGTAAAAATAATTGGATGCCATATTTGTACAGTTCATAACAGAGCTAGAGAGACATACAGCAAAAGCATTCAATTAGTCGCACAGGGAAGTTTGGAGGAGAGGTGGCCAAGGGGAGAGCAGCCATCCTTCGAGCATAGCCAAACAAGCGACTTCTGCTTCTACCCATGCTAGCCCACCTGGGCCAAAGGGCCAACAGGTGCATGACATCAAGGCATCGCCCGCATCAGCGGTGGACTGTAAGACCATGATGGCCATCAGTGTATCCCTGAAGGAGAAGTACTGGGACTTTTGGAGCCACCTAGTCCACGGCTTGAAGATGCTGGCCTTAATCAAGGCCTAGGGCTGGAAAGAGGCTCCCATCCACTCACACTATTCCTCCACCTGCGCAAGCTTTCTTGTGCTGTCTGCACATTTCCCAAGCACCGGAATTAGCTGACGGCTGACTAGATACCTCTTGCGGTTCTACAACTAGAACTGAGTCGGCCTATTGACCGCAGAGGCACTTACCCACCTGACGAGCTCACCTGGCTTTATTCTGTAGATCATAGCCGTGTTTTTGTCTTTCTTGTCACTTGCTGGCATACTTCTCTCACTTCCATTCTGTGAGCTCAAGACCCATCTAGTGGGACGGGGTTTAGTGACCTTAACGGGTACATGCGCCATCCATGATGGGAAGCACTATCACTTAGCCTAATCATAGATCTATGTATATTGCCTGCCTTAATTACTCGTGAATCATAATGTCCTGACTTATTACCGGCTTTTCAAAAACTGTTTAGTCTTCAAACTTAATATATCCACTGTCGTTACTCTTGCCTAGACAGCTCACTACTGCTTAGCTAAGATTTCTTTAACAGTCTAAGATAATGTACCTAAGTTTATGGAATTTAACTACCAAGCCTTTGATTATTTCTATTGTTTTATTTAAAAAAATTAATAAAAAAAAAAATGAGGCTGTCATACACTGGATTTGGTGTACCATTGGTGTGCATCCGTATAGGTCATGTGCATACTTTCTAACACTCTTTTTTTCTTCTGTAACATACCTTTATTGCCTCAATAAAAGAAAGATTGACAAAAACAAACAAACTGGCAAACGTGATGTGAATAAAAATAAACTTATTCACCTTACATGACCAGAGAGTATAGATTCTGAAAGCTGCAGTCTGAAGGCTTGACTGGGACATACAGTATACATAAATAATGAACATACAAACACATAAGGCTTTCTTCTATACTTGTGCCTTTTCTTATGCCAGGCAGCAATGATTTTTTTCTTTGCTTAAGGAATATTTTTTTTTAATCCATTGACAATTTATATTTTGTGGCTGCTACTATGCACATTTTATAATGAGTACTGTTTCCTTTGAAAGTATGGGTCCTGAGTTAAAGGAAGTCTTAATCAGAATAACAAAAAAAAGGTCATGGCTTGCAGCAAATAATTATCATCAAGGGAAACAGACGTGTATCAACATTTAGGTCAGAAACAGAGGTTGAGTCAAGCATCAGTGTGGTAGCCTCTAGGTCACAAACGGAGTTGAAGGCAAGTGGCAGAGTTTTGAATTCCAAGGAGAATCAAGGCAGACAGCAGGGTAACATTATCTGGGTCACGCTTCAGGAATTTTAAAGAGGAAATACCATGCAGCACAAACCGAAACCTGTCTAAAAGGTAGCCATAAATGACGAAAAAGTACCTCTGAGGCATATACCAAAAGGGTGTATCTTATTGAACTATGCTTTTAGAGAACATCAATGGTGGATTCAGGCATGGAAGGAATTTACGGCTGTTTTAAATTTAACTAGTTCACGTTTTATTTGAGTTCCTCTAATGTTTAGCTATATAGAAATATCTATAAAAACTAAAATGTACAGTGAGTGAAATAAGTATTTGATCCCCTGCTGATTTTGAATGTTTGCCAACTGGCAAAGAAGTGATCAGTCTACAATTTTAATGGTAGGTGTATTTTAACAGTGAGAGACAGAATAACAAAAAAAAAAAAAAAATCCAGAAAAACGAATGGCAAAAAAGTTATAAATTGATTTGCAGGTCAATTAGTGAAATAAGTATTTGACCCCTTCAACTTAGTACCTGGTGGCAAAACCCTTGTTGGCAATCACAGAGATCAGATGTTTCTTGTAGTTGGCCACCAGGTTTGCACACATCTCAGGAGGGATTTTGTCCCTTTGCAGATGCTCTCCAAGTCATTAAGGTTTCAAGGCTGACATTTGGCAACTTGAACCTTCAGCTCCCTCCACAGATTTTCTATGGGATTAAGGTCTGGAGACTGGCTAGGCCACTCCAGGACCTTAATGTGCTTCTTCTTGAGCCACTCCTTTGTTGCCTTGGCTGTGTGTTTTGGGTCATCATTGTGCTGGAATACCCATCCATGACCCATTTTCAATGTTCTGACTGAGAGATGGAGGTTTTTAAGGACAGATTTTAAGGTACATGGCCAGTGCAGCGTCTCTTTGATGCGGTGCAGTTGTCCTTTCCCCTTAGCAAAAAAACACCCCCAAAGCATAATGTTTCCACCTCCATGTTTGACGGTGGGGATAGTGTGCTTGGGGGTCATAGGCAGAATTCCTCCTCCTCTAAACACGGCGGGTTGAGTTAATGCCAAAGAGCTTGATTTTAGTCTCATCTATCCACAACACTTTCACCCAGTTCTCCTCGGAATCATTCAGATATTCCTTGGCAAACTTCAGACAGGCCTGTACATGTGCTTTTAGAGCAGGAAAACCTTGCGGGCGCTTCAGCATTCCTGTCCTTCATGGCATAGTGTGTTACCAATTGTTTACTTGGTGACTATGGTCCCAGCTGCCTTGAGATCACTAACAAGATCCTCCCATGTAGTTCTCATGACCATTGAAACTTCACAAGGTGAGATCTTGCATGGAGCACCAGACCGAGGGAGACTGACAGTTATTTTGTGTTTCTTCCATTTGTGAATAATCACACCAACTGTTGTCACCTTCTCACCAAGCTGCTTGGCGATGGTCTTGTAGCCCATTCCAGTCTAGTGTAGGTCTACAATCTTGTCCCTGACATCCTTGGACAGCTCTTTGGTCTTGGCCATGGTGGACAGTTTGGAATCTGATTGATGGATTGCTTCTGTGGACAGGTGTCTTTTATACAGGTAACAAGCTAATATTAGGAGTACTCCCTTTAAGAGAGTATTCCTAATCTCAGCTTGTTACCTGTATAAAAGACACATGTGAGCCAGAAATTTTGCTGATCAAAAATGTATTTCACTTATTGACATGCAAATCAATGTATAACTTTTTTGTTATTCTGTCTCTCACTGTTAAATTACACCTACTATTAAAATTATAGAATTATAGACTGATCATTTCTTTGTCAGTAGACAAACATTCTAAATCAGCAGGGGATCAAATACTTTTTTCCCTCACTGTATATTATGTATATTTAGAGTGTTGGTGACCTTCCTTCCAATTCTAGAGCTATTTCTCTCACTATATTTGTTTACCATTTTTATGCTCAGCAGGTGCCTTTTTGATAGGATTTTACCAAGGAAAGTCATCATTTCTAAAAATTCACTATCAATTTTCAAAAGTTCATATTAATGAATGAACGCTAAGTGTTCCTAAATGTCGATGTATACATAAGGCATGTGAAGACTAGCCATGCCCTTAAAAACAAAAAAAATATATATTTCATTTTGTATCCTACCAGCACACTAAGATTATTTATTAGGTATTTTTATAATAAGATTTAGTATTATTTGTCTTTGAAATAACCTATCTCAATTGTATCTTTATTGATTTTGCAACAGTTTTCTCATTTGATTCAGACAGTGTTTTTTGCTCAGCTATTTGGTTCTCTGGGGTAACCAACCTTCAGCAGTAATTTGACTGAAAACACCATCCTGACATTTAAATTTGATTGACACAGCAGGGTTGGCTAACATAATTTCCATGCCACTTTATTTACATTACTATTCTTTCATTATTATTTTTTTTTTGTCTGATTACATATTTCAAGGTGTAAATAAAAGTTTCATTTTAGATTTTTTATTTTTCTTCTATGAAATAACCTCCCATTTCTGTTTTGAATGCCGTAATGTACGACTTACCTTTTTACGATGATCTTGTTGATCAGTAGCAATAGGTATTTGCAAGTTTTGCCCAATTTTCTTTTCATTAAGTTTTTTTTTTCTGTTTTGTCAAGTTAAGGGAGTGATTATTTAATTGTTATGGTCTTATGTGATATTTATATTCTATCTACGGTGTTTATAATATTTTAGGTTTTTATAGCTCATGATATCTTCATGATGGCAAGTCTTGACATAATTCCCTGAATATTTTATATTTGTTAAAATGTGACTGAAAAGGACACCCATTACATATTATACAGAGAACACAAGTGGTAAGTATGTTCACATTTCTACCATGATTGTTTTAATTTTGCTTTCACTGGCAATGTCTTTGAAAAGATGCTTATTTAACAAATTAATCTATGAACAAAAGTATAGTTATCTAAAACTGCCTTAATTACAAATTAGCCTTTTGCCATACAATGCTCACTTTATTCATTATATTTTTTACATCTTGTTCTGAGGCCAGTTCAGTAAAATATATATGCATACTTTTTCAGTGTTTTTTTTTTTTTTTTCCCCCCACTATTTGGGTTTAATTTATATTCTTTATTGTATGTGGTCTAAGGTCAGCCTTACTAGCATTACTATAAAGTCTGATAGGATTGTGTTAATTAAAGCAACACTCTAGATTTTAATAATTAATTTTTCAATTCATTATATACATTGGGCTCTTTTTCTGTTTGCCGCAAAGAGTTACCAGCAAGCCAAAAATAGCGGAAACAGCTCCTGGCTATTTCCCTGCTATAAAGAATAGTCCAAGCCCGAATTTTCCAAGTCATTGCCCAATTACTCTGTTCATCAACTTCCTGGTCCAAGCCTTCAATCAGGAAACTTTGGACCCAGTGCCACTAATCACTAACTTCCCATTCTTAAAATAGAGTGAAAAATGTTCACTTAGTTTATGTAATAGGGAGCTAGTGATAGGCAGAGAATGTCAGCTGATGCTCTCTGCCAATAACTGTCAGGTCACGATCCAAGCTTGAGGCATTGGACTCATAAAAAAAGTTGATAGAAAGAGCAATCAGGTGGTGTCTTGGAAAGTTTGATGTTTCAACTGTTCACAAATAATTTAACTCCTTAAGAAAGATGGCACTATACAACATTATTGTGAATGTACCTTTAACGGCTGATTTTTACAGAAAAGCAAGGATACAAGACCAACATACATTACCCTTGGTGCAAAACCATACATTAAAAATAACAATAATAAAAAAGATACACACATTCAAAATTTAGGCTGTGCTTTTATCAAAGCATGACGCACTGGTGCTTACTGGGATTACTTATCCACTGCTGAACATTTTACATAAGCATTGGTTTATGGCCACAGCAAGGGTCTCTGGCAGTTGTAGTTTGTCGGCAATGGGTGTGCACATGGAGGCAAACTATTTGGTATTGTTGGAATACAAAGAACAAAAAAAATAAAAGTTAACTATAATCTAATGTACAGATTGCATTACAAATGTGATGGCATTTCAAGTGCCCCTTTAAGGCATTAGTGAAATAGTGATTTAAAATAAAACTATAGTGTTAGGAATGCAAAACTGTATTTCTAAGACAATAACACAATAACGGCAAAGTCACAGCGATCTGGGAACCTAATGCGTACATGCATTTGGCTTTAAAAATGTACCTTTAATGACAACTCTATTACTCTATCTATAACAAGCATAATGTGATCACATGAAAAAAAGAGTCTAAAATTTCCACAGTACTCCAAATCGTCAGTAAAATAACAAGGTACAAGTGCTGCTATCCCACCTCACTGTGGCTCCTATAGTGATATATGCAAACAAAATTTAGTAAAAAGGAGGGAAGAGCAACCACAAGTGTGTGCAACAAGTGCTACAGATTTTATTGATTTTATTGAAGAACAAGATCTATACAAACGTTTCAGGCAAAGCCCTTTCTTAATGCATCTTGACAAGATGCTACGAGTAAGGGCTTTGCCCGAAACGTTTGTATAAATACTTGTTCTTCAATTAAAGCTGTAGCACTTGTTGCTCACACTTGTGCTTGTGCTTCCCTCCGTTTTTCCAAATGTTCTTCCCAGGAACAATAATTTTTATCTAGACCATTTTCTTTTAGATTGAACACTAACCTATTGTGTGGAACGGTATCAAACTCCTTGGCAAAATCCAAGTAGATCACATCCACTGCAACACCCTGATCAATACTTCTATTTTTACTCTTTGTATGATGCAATTAGGTTAGTTTTACATGACCTGTGTTTCATAAAACCATGCTGATTAATACATCATGTTGTCACAGGTTTGTGGTGAGATTTGAACAGATACAGTCACTAAACTTAAAGTCTTTATTGATGAGGCAAAATGGCATAGATGAAAAGTCTTGGTACAAGATCAGAGAATGCAAGACCAGGACCAGCAAGCAAAGTAAAGTCTGGTTGACAATTCAGGTAGATTCACCAAATATAATATAAAGTCTTTAACAGGTTAAACACATAAACAAGGTTTTAAGACATGGTCCAGCAATGGATCAGTTCTGGATTGGTTCTGGATTAACCAGGCAGGGACAGGTGCTTGAGGGTTAACCAAAGCAGGAACAGACTTGTAAGGGTTAAACAAGACAGGAACAGGCTAGAAAGGGTTAGTGAGGAATTGGCTTAAAAGGGTTAACCAAGGAAGGAAAGGCTTGTGACTAAGAAGTCCACAAAACAACTGAGCACAGAACCCAAAGGGCTCTGTGCTTAAATAGGGGAGAGGGAGTGAAGACCTTCCAACAAGGAGGGGTCTCTAGGCCTATATAATTAGAAGACTCCTCCAGTGCAGGCAGACATTCATGCCACCCATGTAGGCAGGACACTATTTCCGTTTGGCCATTAAAAACTAACTTTTCCCCACACTCTTCCCAGGGATACTAATATGGGTCTCCCTCATGGTTCTGACAGCCTTAGGAGATCCTAGATCAGTGTGGGGACACTAAACACATACCCCCCAGAATAACTGCTGGAGATGAAGCGGTCCTAATGGTGCCTCTCCCTTCTCCTGCACACTGCAACCCACATGGAGCGGCTGTAGGGAGTGGCAAGGAGAGAATGTGTCACCTTGAACCTTGGCTTGCTGTCAAAAAAAATGAAACATCCACCGAAGAACAAGAAGAGAGTCTCCTGGAATGCCATGACACATGTACAGTAGCATTCTAGGAGGAATGAGTAGAAATAAGGTACTTATCTGACAACTATTAACCAAACACATTTAAAGAAAATATCTAAACAGAAAAACCCAACATACAGTTGCAAGAAAAAGTATGTGAACCCTTTGGAATGATATGGATTTCTGCACAAATTGGTCATAAAATGTGATCTGATCATCATCTAAGTCACAACAATAGACAATCACAGTCTGCTTAAACTAATAACACACAAAGAATGAAATGTTGCCATGTTTTTATTGAACACACCATGTAAACATTCACAGTGCAGGTGGAAAAAGTATGTGAACCCCTAGACTAATGACATCTCCAAGAGCTAATTGGCGTGAGATGTCAGCCAACTGGAGTCCAATAAATGAGATGAGATTGGAGGTGTTGGTTACAGCTGCCCTATAAAAAAACCACACACCAGTTCTGGGTTTGCTTTTCACAAGACGCATTGCCTGATGTGAATGATGCCTCGCACAAAAGAGCTCTCAGAAGACCTACGATTAAGAATTGTTGACTTGCATAAAGCTGGAAAGGGTTATAAAAGTATCTCCAAAAGCCTTGCTGTTCATCAGTCCACGGTAAGACAAATTGTCTATAAATGGAGAAAGTTCAGCACTGCTGCTACTCTCCCTAGGAGTGGCCGTCCTGTATAGATGACTGCAAGAGCACAATGAGGAGAAGAAGAGTGAAGAAGAGTGTCAGAAGAGTGTCAGCTAAAGACTTACAAAAGTCACTGGCAAATGCTAACATCCCTGTTAGCGAATCTACAATACGTAAAACACTAAACAAGAATGGATTTAATGGGAGGATACCGCAGAGGAAGCCACTGCTGTCCAAACAAAACATTGCTGCACGTTTACAGTTTGCACAAGAGCACCTGGATGTTCCACAGCAGTACTGGCAAAATATTCTGTGGACAGATGAAACCAAAGTTGAGTTGTTTGGAAGAAACACACAACACTATGTGTGGCGAAAAAGAGGCACAGCACACCAACATCAAAACCTCATCCCAACTGTGAAGTATGGTGGTGGGGGCATCATGGTTTGGGGCTGCTTTGCTGAATCAGGGCCTGGACGGATTGCTATCATCGAAGGAAAAAATTATTCCCAAGTTTGTCAAGACATTATGCACGAGAACTTAAGGCCATCTGTCTACCAGCTGAAGCTCAACAGAAGATGGGTGTAGAAACAGGACAATGACCCAAAGCATAGAAGTAAATCAACAACAGAATGGCTTAAACAGAAGAAAATACGCCTTCTGAAGTGGCCCAGCCAGAGTCCTGACCTCAACCCGATTGAGATGCTGTGGCATGACCTCAAGAAAGCGATTCACACCAGACATCCCAAGAATATTGCTGAACTGAAACAGTTCTGTAAAGAGGAATGGTCAAGAATTACTCCTGACCGTTGTGCACGTCTGATCTGCAACTACAGGAAACATTTGGTTGAAGTTATTGCTGCCAAAGGAGGTTCAACCAGTTATTGAATCCAAGGGTTCACATACTTTTCCTACCTGCACTGTGAATGTTTACATGGTGTGTTCAATAAAAACATGGCAACATTTCATTCTTTGTGTGTTATTAGTTTAAGCAGACTGTGATTGTCTATTGTTGTGACTTAGATGATGATCAGATCACATTTTATGACCAATTTGTGCTGAAATCCATACCATTCCAAAGGGTTCACATAATTTTTCTTGCAACTGTAGCCAACATAATCTACAATAGACATTGGCCCAAACATGTATAGGTCCATGAAGTACCTCTTTAAGAGCTAAATATAGAATTCCTGAACAGGATCTGTCAAACATTTTGACAAGCTAGATCTTATAGCAGTTAGAACAGAGAAATATTGATTTATTTCCTAGATGAGTTTGCTTACAGTTTGGTGACTACATTTTCGTATTGTAGTTGTTATTTGGGTTATGAGGACTTTGCATAGATTTAGTTGTCAGCAGTAAAGAAGGCTGTTTGTGTTCTTAGATCTGCCTGGCAGGTTCATGTATCAGCTAATTCAGATTTAGCCTATAAAGGGTTAAATGTTAAAGGGTTTATAAAATACCCCTTCCTGTCTCACTGGAGATTCTTGGCTGATATCAGCATATCTAATGGCTTGTGTATGAACTCACCTGTTGAGGCTTGCCTTGACGTGGCTGGGGAGCTTATATATTCAAATGGCCATTGGAATAAAACTAAAGAGACTCCATTTTGTTTAAATGCACATGGGGATTTAGGCTAGGGCGCAGGTAACGTTTTCTTGGTTTTACTATGTATTTTAAGCTGTTGGATACTAAGCTACTGCTGCTGTAAGCGCGGTGCTTTATCTTTGTATGTAGGGGCAGCACCCCTTCCTGTCTCATTAGAGAAATTTGCCTTTTAGCTGATACCAGCAAGGTGATTTGTATGTGTTATAGCCCTATTCAGGGTAAAGTATGTAGGGGTTTACAAAACACCCCTTCATGTCTCATTAGAGACGTTAAAACTTTGTCTGATACCAGCAACATTTATTGTATGTGTAGAAGCCCTATAAAGGGTTAAATGTGAAAGGGTTTATAAAATACCCCTTCCTGTCTCACTGGAGATTCTTGGCTGATATCAGCATATCTAATGGCTAGTGTAGGAACTTACCTATTGAGGCTTGCCTTGATGTGGCTGGTGAGCTTATATATTCAAATGAACATTGGAATAAAACTAAAGAGCCTCCATTTTGTTTAAATGCACATGGGGATTTAGGATAGAGTGCAGGTAACGTTTTCTTGGTTTGAATTCAGATTTAGAGTAGTCAGAAAAGTTTCTGAATAACAAAGACTACCTCTAGTGATTACTATGTCCTTTTCACTTGCTTCACTGTTTATTTCTGTAAATGTCCTTGACTTCTAAATATACACATCTACATTGCTACACTGATTGTTTTGCATTTGAAAAGAACTATAACTCTTCTTCGGCCTATTTGTTTTCCATTCTGCAGAGGCTCTATATCACTGTCTCCATTCAGAAACTGACTTCAGTTGTCTGCATGCAATTTCCAGACACTGTAGAAAGCTGTAGCAATTGGAAAATTAATGGGATGCTCTAAGTGCAATAAAAGCCTGTTAGCAGCTGAACACACCTTAACTACTTATGACTTCTTCCACTTACTCCATATGAGCAGTTTTGCATCTGTACATCAGAGCATAGCCCAGATTAAATTTTTTATGTGTTTTTAAAATTAATTAATATTTTGAGAAATATTTTGATATCTTTATATGCTTGATTTTCTTATATATTTGTGTATAAGATATTTATTTGATATTTCAATACTTTAAAATAAAAAAAATGTCTATCAATTTTGTTTACCACTTGAAAAGCGTATCCAAAAATATTAAACAGAGGTCCACGTTTGGAGCCTTAAAGTCTCCCTCTCTCTCCATGTTGTTGTTTGAATTTCCTTGAGTAAGTTTTCTGATGGGAGAAAGATTTGAAAAGTAGATTTAGTAGATTCCCTCTGAAGTTTTCAACAATGTTACAAGTTTCTATTTAGATTATACATCACTACTGTTAAAATATATTGTATGGGTGAACTATAGCTGATGTGTGCTGGACAAATCGAGGTCTTAGAGGTTATTACATACACATGTGACCTTAATACCCTTGACTTACACCCTGCTAGGACTTCTTCAAATATTAATTATCAGGATTTCCACCACCCTCTTCCAATGGACTCCTAGACTTTCTTGCTGTCTAGAGTATTTAACTTATTCACAAGGAATAAATTGGTGGAAAATAGGCAATAGTAGAAAAGGAATGTATGGGGAACATCAGATGTCTCCTATGGTTCTCTATTTTGTGTTGGATAACATTATTATGGACAAGCTTCCAACTGTAGTTCAAGGCTCTCTCAGATGGTTTGGGTTGGTTTTGACTCCATGTATATGGTGCATGGTTTGGTAATATTACACTCAATTCATGTTGCCAATTCCTCCATCCCTGCACCTTTTTTTTTTTGCTTCTTTCCTGTCTTTTCCTTCTTATATTGTCATACATGTTTGTGCACTAAATGTATAATAAAGAAATTACTGAAGATGTTGGAAACATGTGAAAAATACTCTATTCTTGAAATACAAAGCCAATGATGGCTTTGATTACATTTTATTGGCAAAATCAAGTGGAAAATTATCGACTGGTTTTAGCTGATATTTTTCTCGGCTTTTTACTGAATTTAATACCAAATGAAATTCTAGCAGCTGAACCCAATAAATGGTTCAGCTGCTCAAGAAAAAATGTCTAATAAATGTGCTTTGGAAGTATGGGGGTGGTAATAAACCACCTTTATACTAATGTGGGCGTCATTTTGACCCCCAGAGGCTTTTCTTTTTAGCTATTTGCTCGCTGGCTGACAGTGCTACATATTACTCAATACTCAATGTTATGCAATAGGTTTATGCTGATATTTTATTTAAACTGCTTCTTATTTTTTTTCATTTCTAATGCACATCTTTCCCATGGTATGCTTTATTTATTATTCCACTCCTATTTCCTTATTTGATGGTGTAACTATAATATTCTTATGAAGCTAAGATTCTCTAAGAACAAGCTGTTCTATGTGAGCTTAATTGAGGAAAGGCATTTTTGCTAAATTCAAGGATTTAATTACATGCACTACTTTAGAATATCATTAAAATATCACGTTATATCAGTAATTGAAGTCTCTAACTTTTTTTTAATAACATCTATTTTTTATTTAGTTGACACCCTTTTTCCCAGTGGCTGTACTGTATAAACAGATATACATACCAAGATTCTTTTCCTTAAAATTATTTTGTGAAGTATCTTGCTGACTCATATATACTGAATAATTAGGCTCCAAGGATTCCTTGCCATATAGTACAATAGTCTAAACGCCTGCGCTGTAACTGCAAAAGAAAATATGTGAACCCTTCAATATTATCTTTAATTCTACTTAAAGTGCTAATAGATACAGTGAATTTGTTTAAATGGATAGCCACATAAATAAATATTTTACAACTTTTTGTAATACTTATTGACTTATTATGGACATTTACTTACTGTTGAAAAAAAATGTGAAGTCATTTTAATAAGCTTTCCAAATAATGCAATTCTGTTGGAAAACTTGCCAAAGAATTTTTCTGCAGAAGTCACCGTTAAAGTCAACGGGCATTTTTGTAGACAAATTATTTGTAAAGGTTTTCTAACAGTATTGGATAGTTTGGAAAGCTTTGTAAGGTCATAATTAGGTGAAAGAGGATAATTTCAAGCTGACCTTCTATACAATAGTATTTCAACTGGGTGTGAGCCTGACCAGCTGGTCTCTAGAAAAAAAAATGTGTGGTTGTAACCATCAAAGATTGTTCTCCAAAAAAATAAGGAAGGAAAGAAAGAAGGAAGTTTAATAAATGGTGCAGGCTAACCCATGATTTCATGTCCTTTGCATAAGGGGGCAAATTACATTAATTTGGATCAAGATTACCCTCTTTGCAAATGCTGCAAACTAATATAATTCCAATTCCTAAGTCAGGTAAGGATCCGAATTATGTTAGCAACTACCGACCGATCTCGTTAATAAATATTGATATTAAGCTATATTCTAAGATTTTGGCGGAAAGATTGAAATATGTTATACCTAGCTTAATTCATTTAGATCAAACAGGCTTTGTGCCTAAAAGGAACGGAAGTGACAATATACGTAAATTATTGAACCTGTTTCAAAAAATAAGTAGAACCAATGTCCCTGCAGTCTTCGCTGCCTTAGATGCCGAGAAGGCTTTCGATAGAGTTAGTTGGGAATTTATGTCGGAAGTTTTAATAACCCTTGGTATACAAGATATTTTCCACGATCGAATAATGAGCTTATATAAATCACCATCGGCAAAAGTGTGTGCAGGGGGATTGAACTCTAAAGGATTTATGATAAATAACGGGACGAGACAGGGATACCCACTGGCCCCAATGTTATATATTCTATCTATTGAACCACTGGCTGCAATGATCAGACAAACAAAAGAGATACAGGGAATTAATATTGCAGCTTCAGAGAATAAAATCTCTCTATATGCTGATGATGTAATCCTCACATTATCCTCACCTAATACATCCATCCCAGCAGTTATTTCATGTATTGATCAATTTAGCCTTTTTTCAAATTATAAAATTAATTTGACCAAATCTCTTGTTTTGTACAATAACATCTTAGAATCAGATCTTATTATCTTAAAAGAGAAGTATAAATTTAAATGGTCGTCTGAATTTATTGAATATCTGGGAGTAAGATTGGGTTTTAAATGGAATAAAATTATTGAGATAAATTATCTACCTCTTCTTCAGGATATAAAAAACATATTATCTATATGGAAACCTTTATATATTTAATGGATGGGGAGAATAAGTGTTATCAAAGACTATATATTACCCAAACTTGAATATTTAATGAGATCAATCCCAATGAGGATACCAAAAAAAATATTGATTGAGTTTCATGAAATTTTCCTGAAATTTGTTTGGGGATCTAAAAAGCCAAGAACATCATACAAGACGTTAAGTCGGAGACAAAATGATGGAGGGGTTTCTTTTCCTGATTTAACAATGAGACATGATGCAATTATGATTATGCATCTAATTAACTCAAAGTATAAAGACTCGGAACAGAATTCCTGGGTAAATATAGAAAGACTATCGAAAAATTTAGATCCAATTGTCTTAATCTGGCTGGATAAAACCGCTTTTAAGAAATTAAATGTACAAAATAATATTCTGACAGAATTATATAACTATATGAACTACCTAAAAAAAAGATATAAAATCGAAAACAATATCTCCGTTTCCGCTCCAATAGACGTACTGAAGGGATATATAACTGACATAGATTTGAGTAAATGGAAACAGGAAGGATACAAAGTTATAGGAGATTTTTTTATGGATAATAACATAAAGACTTTTCAAGAAATTCATGAAGTAAATTTCCTCTTAAAATCTGAGTTTCTAACTTACCAGAAAATAAGAAACATCTTGAAAAATAAACGAATTGAAGAAGATCTCTTTGATAAAATTGTATCAATAAAAGGGAAAGACAAGTTAATATCAAAAATAAATAAAATACTATATGAATATACACCCAGGAATAAACTGAATAAAATCAGTAAATGGGAACAAGAAATAAATAAAGAGTTTAGTGAAGAAGACTGGGCAAAGGCATTTATTTTAACCAAAAAAACAATACACAACATTATTATTTATGAGAATTATATTAAGATTTTACACCGGTGGTACATGGTACCAGCAAAACTCTTTAAATTTCAAACAGGCTCAAGTGATATATGCTGGCGATGTAATACGACCACGGGTACACATTTACATATCTGGTGGGATTGCCCAAAGCTTCAATTAGTGAAAAATAAACTGGACTTAGTATTAGGTAGAATCTATGGAACGAATATCAGACTAACTTCTTACTCATTTATATTTCATTTGGAGCTCATAGATTGACGATACACATTTTAATGGCATCAAAAATATGTTTAGCTAGGAGATGGAAAACAAGTATAATTCCATTATGGAAGGAGATACAAGTACAGATAAATTTCCAAAAAACAATGGAAAAAGCAGTGTATGTTAATATGGGGGAAAAACAGGATTATCATAGAATATGGAATCCTTGGGAGACGGCTTTGGATGACTCAGGGGCGGCCTAGAAGGCGGTCCCCCCTCCCCCCGATATCGCTCAAGAATGGATGAATGTGATGAATGATTGTAAGATTATTTGAGGTGAATTGATGCTACGTCACCACGTATAACTATATAATTTATAATAATAAAAAGAATGAAAATATAAAATGGTTTAACAAATGATGATAGGGTATCTGATATTAAGCATCTCACCATAACAAAACGATATGTATCAAATACCATTATCTGATGTTTAAAAAAGAAAAAGAAAAAAAAAAGATTACCCTCTTTGCCTAGGGAAAACAACCCACTTATTACCTACCTAATTCCTGACCCATATATGGTGAGTGTGCAGTTAATAATAGATTCCCACCCACTTATTCTCCTCTAAGATCCCATAATTATAATTTGGACCCTTATTATGATTTACTTTTACCCTTTAATTCCATGTACAGCAGTTGAAGGTGTAACAATGGGTTTGGGTAATAGACTAACCGATTCTGCTCCATTCCACAGAAACAAACTGATAACATTCTCCAACCTCGGACTAATTTATAATAACTCAGCACTATCAATCCAAGCCAGTTGGAACCATTTTGGGGACAATCTGGTGCTGCTTTTAATTGATACAAATAGGCTCCAATTTGAAGCTCAATTAATTCAGTTCATAAGTGGGTTTTCAGATTTTGGCATCTGGTGAATTATGTGAATATACACTGAAAGTTTGCCTCCAGATTTCTTACGAATTATTTAAAATATCACTCTGACTATGGTCATTTAGTTAATGAAACAGTTTTTTATCTCTTGGTGTTTATTTAATCCTATACTATTTCCTGTATTCTTTATATTTAGACACATATCAGATCACATTTTAAGTCAAGGTAATATAGAAACAGAGAGGTTTTTTTTTTTGTGCATTTAGTTCCATACAAGCTTACTCAGACATGTAAATTATCATCAGTTTGATGCGTTTACAGGCAAGCAGGGCATTAAATGTCACAATTACTGCACATGTTATAGGTAAGATAGACATGTAAACAAATAATGAGCTGCACATTTTTAAGGGTTAAAGTAACAATTAAGAATCACAGGCTAGCCATCTGTGATAAAGTACTAAGAAAATAGGTAAAAATGCTTAAAACTGACAAAACATGTAGATTATAACAGGCAGCCTACACATCAGGTTAGCTAGACAAAAGACAAAGGCTATGAGTGTGAGATTACATGCTAATTATGAGCATGCTAGGCCACTGGGACTGCATTCAGTATCTTTTTGGCATAGCTATATGAGTTAAGAAAAAAAAAAGGAAAATAAAATGAAAAGCAACAGCGGGTGGATCAGCAAATCCCTGTGAGCGGCATAGTTGGCGTGTAGACAGGAATGTTCAGGTGAGTAACTGTGAATCCACAGAAGAGCAGGGCCCTGGCATGTGTGTGAGCGGTCACAGATGGCCCACAGTCTGGTACGCTATTGATGACTGATTCCATTCCACTTCTGGGGTAGTTACTGCAGCCCCGGAGGATTTGGGGCGCTGTATGATATTGCGGGTACCCCCTCCACAGGCGTGAGAGGAGAACCGAGGTATATCACTTTGAGTTCCTCAACCTGAGTGTGCAGTATCGTCAGTTGATCGTCTGGAGCCTGTACGCTGCGGGAAGGTCGGTAATTTCACTTCCAAAGCTTGTGTGTGGAGGTCTTCCGTGAAGCAACACTGGCTTGAGGCACATATTGTCAGGCACTGAGTATTGTGGCTCACTTTCATGCTGTTCTTTCTGCTCAAGCTGCTTCTGTTGGCTGTTGAGCTTCAGCCAGAAATTTGAGAGGATTTCCTCTAGCTGCACCATTGATGGCACCATCAGGCTTTGGGCTGGGGAGGTTAGCTGTGCATCCGCCATCTTGTCACACACTATAAGATAGGCCCCGAGTTTCTGGGATGCCTGTGGGAGCACGCTTCCACCAGTGGTTTAGCGAGAAGTTGCCAGGATATCCCTCACCGGCAGGGGAGGTGGGGGGTTAAAGCGCCCAGTCGCGTCTGCTTGCTCTGACAGTGGCAGTAATAGGGAGATTGGCCACCTCTCCCCTCATTGCCTTTGCAGGTTGGTCGCAGCAGTTAGGTTATTGTGGTGGGAAGCTGTGGTGGGAAGCTGTAAAAGTAGGCACAGTATTTACCTGGTCAACCCCAGTATCACCAATGCTGATTTTCTCATGAAGAACGTTGGTATTTTTTAAAGTTTTTTGGGTTTAGATACAGACCTCCCATAAGGTGCGACCATGCAGTATGGCGGTCAAGCCCTGCGAGTTTTGACTGTTTTACACACTTTTCTCATCACATTAGTTTAGGCTTAGTTAATAATCTCTCCAAATATTTCAAAAATATTTCCTTCATTTTTGAGAAGTAATATAAAGTTTGTAGTTAATATATGACAAGGAAACCTAAACTACCTCAACCACTTTACTATATTTGTTGGAATATATTTCTTTGGTATATCAGAAACCCACTTAGCATAATCAACTTGAAACAAAACCACAACAGTTAGCTTGCATTGTCAAACCTTTTCCTTTAACATTTAGTTTCAATAATAGGATTGTAAATACCAGTGCTGTTGTTGCCTATTGGGATTGCTGAAAAGGCCACTTTCATTCTATCACTGCCTACACGTGGGATAATCATAAATTGACTTGTTATCCTCTAGACTTACTCATTGACCCATATAGAGTGCTCATTTGGCCTTCGCTGTGCATTAAGACAATCCAGCCTTCGGTTATGGCTTAATATAGTTCACTGCACTTGTGCTATAGGGTGTCATGATGTGCAGGTTTCATTAGCCCCAGTTATGGAGAAATACGGGAAATATCAGCTGCAAGGCACTTACTCTGCTTTGTGGCTTTATTTATTTGTATTTGGTAAACTTCTCTAATGACTATTTAAGAGTAGGTACCCTACTAAGAGCACATTAAGTTATGTGTCATTTTTCATGTCCTACAAAAAATAGCCATTTCTGTCATTTATACGTGCCTGTATAGCTACCTATAATCAGTAAAATTCCCTGAGCTGTATAAAAGTTAATTCAGTGCCTGGGATAAGCACATTTTTTTCACGTATATTTACTTCCTTTTTGTATTTAGATTACCATAAGCAAGAGTTAACTGAAACAGTTAACAACACGATTGAGTGTTACAGCAAAACTAATCAGATTGTCTATAGAGATGTCCTGAACGGTTCGCTGGCGAATAGTTCCTGGCGAACATAGCTTGTTCGCGTTCGCCACGGACGGCGAACATATGCGATGTTCGGTCCGCCCCCTATTCGTCATCATTGAGTAAACTTTGACCCTGTACCTCACAGTCAGCAGACACATTCCAGCCAATCAGCAGCAGACCCTCCCTCCCAGACCCTCCCACCTCCTGGACAGCATCCATTTTAGATTCATTCGGAAGCTGCATTCTTTTTTTATTATTATTTTTTTTTTTAGACAGAAGTGTGTTATATTTGAGCATGCTAGGCTGAACGTGGCTAGTTGCACTGAGGGTATGAGTATATAGCAGTACATTGTTGTAAAATATGTCTGTCATGTTTAGGGTGTAGCTTGCATGTTATCAACTGTGTATTTATATCAGCAGCTCCACCACTAGTTATAAATCAAGTGTGAGTCGCCCCATGAGATGAGACTAGTGAATAACATAATACATGAACGGTTAAGGTAAAGGCATGTAAGGAACTACCACAATAAACTCTTTAGGAGGTGAAATAATGACATGTTTAAACGCTTGCTACTTTACGATTAGTTAATGTGCAGAGAGCAGTTCATGTGATCAAAGGCATGGTGTGGAGGATCAGCTATAGTGGGACATGCTTGGCAGGCTGCTGTTTACTGCTTGTGCTCATCCGATCCCTTCTGGGCGCCAGGTGCAGACCCTGGGAGTCCCTGATACCTGGAACAACAAAGGCAAGTCTCTGGCTGAATGCCGGGTTTGCGGCATGAGGTGGTGGAAGCTTGTTTTGTCGGGTGGTTGGATCTGTCCAGGTGGTGCTTCACGTCCGGTGCGGGATTGTGGTGGCTTAAGGTGGAGGCGAGTGCTTGACGTGGGGCAGGCTCTGCATTTCTGTTTGTGCCTCCGGTCCCGTCTTCGACGCCTTTTGCGTTGTGGATTTTAATGGGGACTGCTTCGCTTAGCTGTGGTGGAGCTTGTTGGGGCTGTGGTGGAGCTTGTTGGGGCTTCCTGCTTGTTATTTGCTTCCACAATTGATTAAAGAGTCTGTCCAGCTTAGACTCAATATCCTGCCATGCTTTGCTGGTACCAGGAGGACACGCGGCTGCCGCCATATTGGGAGAGTCGTAGATGAGTATGTCAGCCTGGGCGGCTGTGCTCTGTGCGTCCGTTAGCTCCAGACAGCCTCTCAGGGGTGGACCGGGATAATCCCCACCGGTCTGAGGGGGGTAACGGAGCTCCTGCCAGGAAGTAGCTGCTCCTGGGCATCCCAGGATCGGGAGATCGCCCGCCTCTCCCGCCCGGTGAGAACCAGGCCACACTTGCCACGCGGAGGTAAGTAAGACTCTGTCGAGTTGCTGACCGCTATTAAGCATGTCGGGTCGGTCAGGTAGGAGCAACATTGCTGGGTCATCCCCTTCTGGGGTGAAATTCGCTTGTTGATAGCTGCTTAAATTGAGATATTGAGGGAGCTCACACGAAGTGCGTCTTTCCTCCATGACAGCTAGGCCCCGCCCCCCGGAAGCTGCATTCTTAGTGAGAGGAGGGACAGTGTAGCTGCTGCTGATTTAATAGGGAAATCGATAGCTAGGCTAGTGTATTCAGTGTCCACTACAGTCCTGAAGGACTCAACTGATCTCTGCTGTAAGGACAGCTCCCCAAAAAGCCCTTTTTAGGGCTAGAACATCAGTCTGCTTTTTTTTTTCCTGTTTAATCTAATTGCAGTTGCCTGCCTGCCAGCATGTGTGTCAGGCTCACAGCGTATACTGTGCCCACCTGCCCAGTGCCACCACTCATATCTGGTGTCACAATAGCTTGCATTTAAAAAAAAAAAAAAAAAGCTTTTTTGACTGTAATATAATAGCAGTCAGTTTCCTTCACACGTGTGCGTTTCAGGGCCTGCCAGGGCACAGTGTCACACCAGTGCAACTCATATCTGGTGTAACAGTAGTGTACATTTACAAAAAAAATACAGGGGGCTTGTTGTCACCTTTCGGGGACCCTTGGTGTTGTACGTGGCTGGGTGGAGGAAGAGACCTTCAATGACTTCAGTGAGGACAAGGAACAGGACATGGCTAGCTTGGTATCCAACCTTGTGCAAATGGGGAGTTTGCGGTTGTGCAAATGGACTGTTTGCGGTTGTTTGCGGTGCGTTAAACGGGGAGTTTGGTCTGTCACTGTGAAGCGGGCGTAACCCGTACACTACTTGATCGATACAACATCATACCTGATGTTTTAAAGCACATAATTCCAAACAATTTAGGAATGTTAGGTGATTTATGCCCTTTATGGATTAAAACCAGACTCTGCATCAACTGTGTAATTTTCCATGGGAGTTTTGCCATGGATCCCCCTCCGGCATGCCACAGTCCAGGTGTTAGTCCCATTCAAACAACTTTTCCATCACTATTGTGGCCAGAAAGAGTCCCTGTGGGTTTTAAAATTCGCCTGCCTATTGAAGTCTATGGCGGTTCGCCAGGTTCGCCCGTTCGCGAACATTTGCGGAAATTCGCGTTCGCCATTCGCGAACGGAAAATGTTATGTTCGCGACATCTCTAATTGTCTATTGAATTGTGAATACCGTGCATGATTACCAAGTCTCTGATTTTATCGTGATCGGCACTGGTCCTTGCATATCTTTTTTTTTTTTTCTGCATTTTTAAATTATTATATTAAAGTTGTTGTTGAGTATGGCAGATTTTTTTTAAAATTTATAATCCATCCAATCAATAGTCAATCTAGCAATAGTCAATCTACCAATTGATCCATCTATCAATAGTCACAAATATTTATGCATTGGTAATCTTGCCACCCTCTATTATACATAGTGGGAAAAAGGAGCAATGAGGAAATGGTTTTATTGCCACTTACTGACAAGATTTTTTGGTACCATTTGACCCTGTACTTTGGAGAAGTAGTAGTAAGTAGTAGTAAGTATGACTCTTAGATTAGGAAAGGAACTCCATCTATGTCCTTAAAGGGACACGATACTCACCAGAACAACTACTGCTTATTGAATTTGTTCTGGTGAGTAAAATCATTACCTTCAGGCTTTTTTCTGTAAACACTGTCTTTTCAGAGAAAATGCAGTGTTTACATTACAGCCTAGTGATAACTTTACTGGTCACTCCTTAGATGGCTGTTAGAGATCCTTCCTGGGTCATGGCTGCCTAAAATGCATCCAAATATTCAGTGTCTCCTCCTTCTGCATGCAGACACTGAATTTTACTCATAGAGATTCATTGATTCAATTCATCTCTATGAGGAGATGCTGATTGGCCAGGGCTGTGTTTGAATTGTGCTGGCTCTTCCCCTGATCTGCCTCCTTGTCAGTCTCAGCCAATCCTATGGAGACGCACTGTGATTGGATCAGGCCACTACTTCTGATGATGTCAGCAGACAGCTTGCTATTCTTTTGCAAACAGCATGCAGAGCTACAGCTTCAGGCTTGAATACAATTAAGATTTTGCTATATTTAGGGAGACATGAGGGGCCCAGGGGGGCTAGATCGTGGTTTTAACACTATATAGTTAGGAATACATGTTTGTGTTCCTGACCCTATAGTGTTCCTTTAATATTTAGGGAACTAGGAGGTAGGTAGAAAGACAAATTGCCCTAGGACTTCTGGTTTGCTAGGAATTCTGGAGACACTTTAATTTAAAATATTTTTGTTTGGATATGTGGCTTTGCCCCTCAAAACTTTGCAAACTGTTGCAAAGATGTTACTTTTTGTTTTGCCATTAACATTGTTATTCTTAATGGTCTCCACTGACAGTCTACCGACTGGCAGCTTTTAATAAGCAATACTTAGCACACAGTCAGCTAAAAACTCAACAACTTCTATGGTAAAACTAGCCAAAGTCTGCTAATTTTCTCAATACTTTGCAATTAGTAAATAATAATTGTGTGGGTGGGAATGTGCTGCCCTGAAAAAGTTATCTGAAAAGTCAACAGTACATTTTGAAAAATGCAATTTCAGGCTGGGGCACGTGGGGTGTTTTTCTGGACATGTGCAGATTCTGAGCAGTTATTTTCTCTTCTGCCATGTAATATTTTTGCATGTTAGCTAGTTACAGCTATTTATGGAGGCTCTACTTCGACCAGAACCCTGAGTTTATTACTTAACCAGGAGATTAATAATTGCTTAATTAATTGATGGATCATGGGTGAAAATAGGGGGATATGAATCAAGTCACAAATACTTTAAGGATTCTAGAAACCTTAGACTAAGTTTATTAGATTGTTTTGCACATAAAATAAATTATAGATGAAGACATTACTTAAACAGAAAAACAGAATAAGGAAAAGGGAGAATACAATGAGTTAATATTTCAGTGTAATCAACATTAGATCTAATATACAGAAAGTAACATTTGCGAATTATATAAAATGTGCCTGAGAGTTGTAACTGTCTTTGTTGAAGCCAAAGTTGAGTATCTGTACACAGATGATAAGAGGTTGTTGGCTGCGTCACAATCTGATATGATAAGGACAGACTGAATGTCAAGACCTCAATACAAAAAATAAATACAACTCACGTAAAGTGTGACTAGTTTCATCTCACTTGGTTACTCTGCATGATATTCATGCTTTGCCATCTGGCATTACACCTGACTAGAAAAGGATGAAGCATGACGTTATCTTCAAATAGCATCTAATTTACATAATTAGGACTGAATATTGCAGTGCTTGATGGGGCGGCAATGAAATAAACAAATAGATACTTAACTAATTGTTTAGTTTGAAATTGCACTTGTCAAAACTAAAGATGACAAAGAAAGTCTATCAGGGAAAACAGATCATTAATGTGGCATAGCTGTAAATGGGTTTAATTAGGTTTTTTTATGCATCAAACATGGATTCTTAAAGCTTTCAGCCATTGAAACGGTTTGGTAAGGTCTTCTTAATAATGAGCTATTCATGTAATAATTTCTACATCTAATTTTTAAACAAATGATTGTGATTGCTACATTGTTACCTGATATATGAAATTACATTTTGATAAATTGATTATGACACATTAGATATTGCTAAAGGGGGGATGACCTTGGCTGAAAAACCGAGTGGGGTCCTTGAAAGTCCCAGGTCTGGTTTAAGTACCTTTTAATTGTTGGACTGGAGTCCACTGTGATAACGAGGGAGAAATCAGCCTAAAATTAGAGGTTTACAAAAAAAGGGGCTTCACTCCTACACATTGTTATAATAGTGAAAGCCCTCTATAGATAAAAACCAACATGGCTAACAATATACAAATGATAATGGTATATAATTGCTCCTGACCTACAAGGTCATACTATGATAAATATGTGAAAAAATAGTTATTCAAAGAGATACATACAAAGTGCTTGCCCAAAAATGAACTGAAAAATGTCAAACATTATCCCCAAATGTACCTGACAATGGGGGCCCCTCTGCAGTATATGTCTGAATGAGCTGAATCCAGATAGAGTAGGGGTCCAAAAGATATCCCTGTGCTAAGTAGACAAACTTCAAATGTACAAGGAATATTTGGTTGCGTCAATCCTCTGCCGCTCCACCTGCAACTACCGACGAGTAGTCAGGCTTGTAGAGACACGTGAGGAGTGAATGGATCAGCCAGTAGCTTCAAAAAGGCCACAGTTTCCTTAAAGGTGAAGAGCACAACAGGTGGATTTCTATCAGTCAGAATACATGCTTGTATTATATAGCAACATTTAGGAGTGAAGCCCCCTTTTTTTGTAAACCTCTAATTTTAGGCTGCTGCATGCTGCTTCACTTTATCTGATACTGTAGCAAGCCTGTTTGGGATGTTTATGTAATTTACTCTGTGGACAGAAACATATGAGGTATTGATAAACTATCTTATTGTGATACATTTAGTATGCGTTTTAGAAGTATATCAGTTGTTATTAGACTTATGTTCATTGTCGGAAGCTGATTCCTGAGCTGATATTTGATATAAAGTTTGTTTTAACCAAATCAGGTGTATTCTTATATTTATATTTATTTACATTTGTGGAGCGCACATAAAGCATTTTAGGTTTGACTGTCAGATGATAAGTCACTCTTTACATGTATGTTGCTGCCCATAATCTATAGACTTTGGATTACCCTTTCATTTTAATTTGAAGTCTTACTTTTTAAGGAAAATAAGAAAAACAAAAAGGGAAATGTTTTATTTTCTAGCAGTATGGTTATCGCTGGCTTACAGGAGTGGGCAATATCTGCTCCTATATTGGATTGCGGCTGGTTCTGGTCTCTGGAGATGCTGTCACGTTTCCACTCCACATTTGTGTGTGTGTTGTTGGTGGTGGGGTGTTTGGGTCAACAGCCTTCACCACCACACAAGTTTCCTTCAATTTTTGAAGGACAGCAGTGGACTTTTGTTTATTCTTTCGCTTTGCCCACTGTAGAGGGGAAGTCTCATTTCATTACTTTCTTGCTATCTTCCTCTTTCCTTCGTGTTCTCTATTCTGGTGTTCTTGGCTTTCCCTGATGCCCCTCACTCTGTAATGGCTGTTTGAGTGTGATTGGAAGACCCATTTTCCTCTCACCTAGGGGTGTGGGTCTGGTTTTCTGCCTGCGGATTGCTGGATGGCGCTTAACCCTGAGAGTAGGGATTACACCTACTAATTGGCTTTACATGATTGTTATTCTCAAATCGACTATTTATTCATACAACAAAAAAGCCTTACTCATCTGACACAGTCAGATACTGACTCGTCAACATTGTCTGACCATTGGATGATATTGGATGATATTGGACTCCCCCTTAACTAAACCAGCGAAGTGGACATGAAGGCTGAATGAGTCATTGTTGCTTGACCAGAGTGTTAGGGAACAGGTGGCTAAAGCCTTGGATCTTTATTTTATGCCACTAAGGAAATTTTGTCCATTACGGTACAGGAGGCTTACAAGAGTGTCATTAGGGAATGTATAGGGGGGATTGCTACAAAGAAAAAGAAGGATGCAGCACAACAGCTAACCACTCTTTATAATCTCATAGCTTCCCTAGAATCTTAACACATAAGATCACAAGTGAAAAAGGTCTATAGAAAATTGTTGGAAGCCAGGAGTCAATTGACAGACCTTTTAAAGTCTATACACTTTTAGAGTGCTACATCACTCTAAGGGTTTTTTCTACACCCATACCAATAAAGGGGGGAAGTTGCTAGCCCACCTCCTGCAGTGCACACACAGGTACAGAAAGTTAAGCTGGCTTCAGGGGGAACAACGCTTTCCCACAAGCTATCGCTAAGGAATTAAGATCCTATTATTCCTTGTTGTATAACATTTTAGTGGAACGCCATTTAGGCTCAAGAGCAGAACTCGACTATCATATTGCACGATAGACAGAGTATGCACAAGCTTCAGTCCCCAGTAAAGTTGCTGATTTGCTTGACTCACTAATTAGTGAGGAGGAGATTTAGGGGGCTATCAAGACTTCTAAAACAGGCAGGGCCCCTGACCTAGACGGATTTTTACTTGTTACTATAAAACATTCCAAGAAATCTTGATGGCTAGACTGCTGAAGGCACTCAATGTAGTCCCAGATGACAGAGTTTTTAATACAGAATCTCTAGCGGCCACGGACCCAGTTGATCTGTATCAACGCAATTTTGTCACCCTGCTGCAGAAGATACAAACTGATCTCAAGCAGTGCTCTTATCCACACATCTCTTGGCATGGCCGTGTCGCAGTCCTCAAAATGAATATCCTGCTAAGATTGTTCTATATTTTCCAGATAGTTCCTCTGTATCTGCCTAGAGAATTTATTGCCTCTCTGAAATCCGCAGTGATACGAAATGTATGGTGAAGGGAGAGATTCCATTTGAGACATGACCTGCTTTGTCTGCCTAGAAATTGGGGGATTAGTTCTCCCAGATTTTAAGAAATACCATCAGAAAGCAGCTTTGACTGGCATCCCATCTCACAAACAATGTGTGCTGTTGATCAAGAATGGTACCCGAACTTCAGTGGTGTGAAGGTGGAGATCGGAAGTACTTCTGTAAACCAAATCCTGAGGATGTGGCGAGTGGAGGACTATCTATTCCCCATGCTAAATCCACTAATACTGTTGACACTTGACTGGAGTCTAGGGGTGCAAATTACCCCTTGAAGCTTGGTCTTTTCTGGGAGGGGATGGTTTAATACCATTTCATAGGGTATTGCACAGGGACGGCTGGTGGGATATTCATGATCTATTAGATGGGGAGGAACCTACACTCTTAATAAAATTTTGCCATACGAAGTTACAGCATTACTACTCATGGCTGACCAATGGGGAATAATATACATCGGGACATGACCTGGTTGGAGAGCTAGTGTGAGGAGGGTAGCATGATAGACATGCTTTACCAGCATTTGCTAGTGGGAGGTAGAGAGTCCAAAAGTACTTTTAAAAGGTGCTGGGAGAATTCTAGGCAAGACATTTACGGATGCCCAATGGGAAAAAGTTTTGTATGTCACAACATAAGAGTTCCGTTAGCTCTAGATACCAGGAGGTTAACAAAAATCTCCTCTCAACGTGGAATTGGACCCTGGTGCATCTCCACATGATCTTCCTTGAGGTCTCTCCCCTTTGTTGGAGATGTGGTGAGGACATGCTTGCACACATTTGGTAGAGCTTCCCCTTGATTACACCATTTTGAGAAAGGGTTAAAGCAACACTTGCTGACATTTTTTGGGAAGTACTTTTTAAATTCTATCGTGCATCAGTAATAAGATATGCCTTGCCTTCAGTTAAATTTGTCATCACTGTATTTTTCACTTGATTGCTGAAGACCATCTTAGTATCTAGGTAGGGTTGGGGAATCTACAGTTGAAGCACACACTGATACCTGATGTGCCATCCAGTTTAGCACCAGGATTTAAACCCCTGCCATGCATGCTTTCCTTATCAAATCCAAATGCCTATTTAACATTTTTTAATGATATCATCTGTGCTGTTGCTCTCCCCCTCCCCCCACCACCCTGTCTGCCTCAAACTTTGCAACTCACTTCACTGAAAATATTTCTACAGTCAGGGAAGAGATATCTAACCTCTCTCCCTCCCCTTCCAATACATCACCCAACCCCACTCACTCCACTATTCTATGCTCATTCGCACCTACTACAACGGAAGAGGTTTCTGCTCTGCTCCGGTCCTTCCACCCCACCACCTGTTCCCTTGGTCCTATTCCCTCATATCTCATCTGCACTCGGTCTCCCTCTTTTGCTCTTCCTCTCACACACATTTTCAATCTCTCCCTTTCCTCTGGCACATTTCCCATCATCTTCACCCTTCAAGCATGCAGCTATAATGCTGATTCTGAAAAAACCCAACCTCGACCCCAAATTCCCATCCAACTACCTCCCTATATCGCTACTGCCATTTGCCTCCAAGATCCTTGAGAGAGTTGTGTATGTGAGATTGACAGACTTCCTCGAATCCCACTCTCTGCTTGACCCGCTTTAGTGTGGATTCCGTGCTCGTCACTCTATTGAAACAGCTGTGACCAAAGTATCCAACTATTTAATCGCCTCTAAATCTCACGGCCATTAGTCTATCCTAATTCTCCTTGATCTTTCTTCTGCCTTTGACACTGTTGATCATCAACAGCTTCTTCTCATTCTCCTTAATCTTGGTCTATGAGATACTGCTCTCTCCTGGTGCTCCTTCTACCTCTCCAAGTGCTATTTTAGTGTTTTTTTTTCTCTGGCTCTGCCTCTTCTCCCCAACCCCTTTCTGTTGCCATTCCCCAAGGTTCTGTCCTTGGTCCCCTATTGTTCTCAGTCTACACTGCCTCCCTTAGTAAACTCATCATCTCCTTTGTCTTCCATTATCATTTATATGCAGATGACACACAAATCTACCTGTCCTCTCCTGATCTCTCTCCACCCATCTTGACTCGTGTCTCTGACTGCCTCTTCCCGATTTCCAACTGGATGGCTGCTCACTTCCTTAATCTTAACCTGTCCAAAACAGAACTTCTGGTCTTTCCTCCCTCAAGTTTTGCAACTCCCGTCTCTGTTTCAGTCCAAGCTTGCTGCCTAGGTGTTCTCTTTGACTCCGACCTCTGCTTCACCCCTCATGTCCCATAGATCGCCAAATCCTGCCACTTCCATCTCAAAAACATAGCTCCATCCACCCCTACTTCACACCAGACGCAGCTAACAGTCCATGCCATCGTTCTTTCTCACCTTGACTACTGCAATCCCCTTCTCAGTGGTCTTGCATGTTTCCAGACTGCACCGCTGGAATCCAAAATGCAGCAGTGAGGCTCATTTTCCTGTCAGCCCTCACCTCCCATGCCTCCCCTCACTGTCAATCCCTACATTGACTTCCAGTTAGATATAGGGCTCAATATAAGATTCTGGTGCTTGCTTACAAGTCCCTACATAATGCTGCTCCAACCTACCTATCCTCCCTAATACACAAGTATGTTCCGTTGAGGCCCCTGCGCTCTGCCGAAGAACTACGTCTATCCTCTGTCCATACTCCCACATCTGATGCTCGCTTCCAAGACTTCTCCAGGGCTGCACCTTTACTGTGGAACTCCCTTCCCTTCTCCTTTATCCAGTCTCCACTCTTTCAAAAAAATCTTTGAAAACACACTTCTTCAGGAAAGCATATCATTTAAATTGTTAGCGGGTTTTCATTCACCCCCTCCTCACCATGACTCCTCTCATGCAACTGTCAAAAATAACCTAAGTTCTCAGTGAATACTTTTCTAGCAACCTATTTCATTGCCCCTACATATACCCTTTGTGTCATTATACCCTCCCTCTAGCATGTAAGCTCATTGAGTAGGGCCCTCAACCCCTCTGTTCCTGTGTTTCAATTTGTCTGGTTACAATTACATGAGTGTTAGTACACCCATTGTACAGTGCTATGGAATCTGCTGGCGCTATATAAATTAGAAAATAATAAAAATAATTATCCATCAAGGGTGGAGTTATGGTACGATAAAGAGAGCTTGTGGATGTACCATGTACTTTGTTTTGTTGTTACCCATCTACTTAATGTCTAATAGATAAGTCATTATGATACTGTTCAGCAGGGGCGGACTGACCGGTCGGGCACTTCGGACATGGTCCGAGGGCCCGGCCGGGAGGGGGGCCCGCCATCAGGGGGCCCGGCCGCCCCTTTAAATGCTGCAGCCGCCTGAGCGCTCTCTTAAGAGCGCTCAGGCGGCTGCAGCTTCTCACCTCCCCTCCCCGTAGCGTGGCCGAGCTGCTCTGCGTCCGCGGTGTCGGCCGGAGTTATAGGAAGGTGCACACACACTGAGTGTGCACCTTCCTGTCAGTCCGGCCGGGTACAGGAAACAGAAACTCCTGTTCCGCGCGGAACAGGAGTTTCTGTTTCCTGTACCCGGCCGGACTGACAGGAAGGTGCACACTCAGTGTGTGTGCACCTTCCTATCAATCCGGTCGGCACCGCGGACGCGGAGCCTCTCGGCCACGCTACGGGGAGGGGGTAAAAAGAGAGAGGGAGAGAGGGAGGGAGGGAGGGAGGGGGGGGGAGTTAAAAGAGAGAGGGAGGGGGGGTTAAAAGAGAGAGGGAGGGGGGGTTAAAAGAGGGAGGGGGGGGTTAAAAGAGGGAGGGGGGGGGTTAAAAGAGAGAGGGAGGGGGGGTTAAAAGAGAGAGGGAGGGGGGGTTTAAAGAGAGAGGGAGGGGGGTAAAAAGAGAGAGGGAGGGGGTTAAAAGAGAGAGGGAGAGGGGTTAAAAGAGAGAGGGAGGGGGGTTCAAAGAGAGAGGGGGGGTTAAAAGAGAGAGGGAGGGGGGTTAAAAGAGAGAGGGAGGGGGGGTTAAAAGAGAGAGGGAGGGGGGGGTTAAAAGAGAAAGGGAGGGGGGTAAAAAGAGAGAGGGAGGGGGGTTAAAAGAGAGAGGGAGGGGGGGTTAAAAGAGAGAGGGAGGGTGGGTAAAAAGAGAGAGGGAGGAGGGTAAAAAGAGAGAGGGAGGGGGGTTAAAAGAGAGAGGGAGGGAGGGTTAAGAGAGGGGGGGGTTGTTAAAAGAGATGGGTTAAAAGAGAGAGGGAGGGGGGTTTAAAAGAGGGAGGGGGGTTAAAAGAGAGAGGGAGGGGGGGTTAAAAGAGGGAGGGGGGGTTAAAAGAGAGAGGAGGGGTTAAAAGAGAGAGGGAGGGGAGGTTAAAAGAGAGAGGGGAGGTTAAAAGAGAGAGGGGGGTTAAAAAAGAGAGGGAGGGGGGTAAAAAGAGAGAGGGAGGTGGGTAAAAAGAGAGAGGGAGGGGGGTAAAAAGAGAGAGGGAGGGGGTAAGAAGAGAGAGGGAGGGGGTAAGAAGAGAGGGGGGTAAGAAGAGGGAGGGGGTAAGAAGAGGGAGGGGGTAAGAAGAGAGAGAGGGGGTAAGAAGGGAGGGGGGAGTAAGAAGAGGGGGAGGGGGAGTAAAAGAGGAAGGGGGAGTAAGAAGAGGGGGAGGGGAGAGTAAGAAGAGGGGGGAGGGAGTAAGAAGAGGGGAGATTAAGAAGAGAGGGGGGGAGTAAAGGGGGTAAGAAGAGGGGAGGGGGGAGTAAAAAGAGGAAGGGGGAGTAAGAAGAGGGGGGAGGGGGTAAGAAGAGGGGGGAGTAAGAAGAGGGAGGAGTAAGAAGAGGGAGGAGTAAGAAGAGGGGGAGGGGGAGTAAGAAGATGGGGAGAGTAAGAAGGGGGAGTAAGGAGAGGGGGAGGGGGGAGTAAGAAGAGGGGAGAGTAAGAATGGGGGTAAGAAGGGGGTAAGAAGAGGGGGAGGGGGGGTAAGAAGAGGGGGAGGGGGGAGTAAGAGGAGGGCAATTGCCCCCTCCCCTGTCCGCAGGCACCGTGCGGGCAGCCGGCAGGGGAGGGAGGAAGAGAGGACCCGGGAGCTCAGCCTGCAGCTCCTCTGGGTCCTTCTTGCGCGAGCACAGATCATTGCCGCGGTTACCACGGCAACGTTACGGCTCTTGCAAGAGTAAACTCTAGCCCTGGAGCTACGGGCTAGAGTTCACTCTCAACACTGTGACCACCAGGTATTCCTGGTGGTCGCAGTGGTGAGAGTGAACTTTAGCCCCATAAACACACTGCCCCCACACCATACACATTCACACACTGCCCCCCATACACACACACTGCCCCCACACACACCATACACACACACTGCCCCCACACACACCATACACATTTACACACATTGCCTCACACACACACACATACACTGCCCACCCATACACACACAGCCCCCCATACTAACATTGCCACACACATACACAGCCCCCTCGTACACACATTGCCCCACACACCCTACACATTCACACACTACACCCCCTCACACACACTGAACCTTTCACACAGACTGCACCCCTTACACATTGCACCACTGCTCCTATACCCTACTACAGCCTCATATCCCAGCAGACCCCAGGTAAGTTGTCAAACTGTTCTTAAACGGTTTGACTACTTACTCTGGGAGGGGGGCCCGGCCCTCCTGGCACCATAACGACTACACAGAGTAGTAGTGGTTATTGTGCATGGATTATTTCTTTAAATAATCTACGAGTGCCCCAGTAGCCAGCAAGCCAGCCAACCCACAGGCCAGCCAGCCCACAGGCTGGCCAGTAGACAGCCAGCCAGCCTACAGGCCACCAGTTAGGCTTAAAGCCAGCAACCCCACAGCCTGCCAACCGCAGCCAGCAAGCCACAGCCTGCCAGCCAGCAAGCCACAGCCTGCCAGCCGCAGCCAGCAAGCCCACAGCCTGCCAGCCGCAGCCAGCAAGCCCACAGCCTGCCGGCAGTAGCCAGTAAGCCCACAGCCTGCCAGCAAGCCCACAGCCTGCCAGCCGCAGCCAGTAAGCCCACAGCCTTCCAGCAAGCCCACAGCCTGCCAGCCGCAGCCAGCAAGCCCACAGCCTGCTGGCAGTAGCCAGCAAGCCCACAGCCTGCCGGCAGTAGCCAGTAAGCCCACAGCCTGCCAGCAAGCCCACAGCCTGCCAGCCGCAGCCAGTAAGCCCACAGCCTTCCAGCAAGCCCACAGACTGCCAGCCAGCAACAGTAATTAAGGTAAGAGGAGCCAACTTGGCCTAGGTATCAGCTATGTTGTGTTGCTGTATTGTGAATAGGAACCAGAGTGTTGGAGAGACCCCCCTCCAGGCCCCATAAGACTCCATTGTAGTCTCTAATGGGACCTGGAGGAAATTCTTTCTAACACACTCTCTAAAGGACACTGAGATAGCCTCTGCTAGAATGCTCCCCCCCCTCCATGGCCCATTAGCCCTCAATTGTAGTCTCTACTGGGGCCTGGAGGCGACTGTTTCCAGCAGGGACACTGAGATGGCCTCTGTCAGAAAGACCCCCTTCCAAGCCTGTTAGACTCCATTGTAGTCTCTAATAGGGCCTGGAGGGGATTCTTTCTAACACACTCTCTAAAGGACACTGAGATAGCCTCTGCTAGAAAGACCCCCCTCCATGGCCCATTAGCCCTCAATTGTAGTCTCTACTGGGGCCTTGAAGGGATTATTGCACTTTTGTTCCTTGTGTCTAAAGATTGTGTAGGGTGTGGCTGGAGGCGGTGCATGGAGGTGGGACATGGGTGGCGCTTGCTGCGGAGTATGGGTGGGGCCTGTAAGGGGGCCCTTGATTTATTTTGCCCGGGGGCCCTGAGGGTTCTCAGTCCGCCCCTGCTGTTCAGTATTGTATTTCTCTTGTATTTTCTTTGTATCTCTGTTACTAGGGATGTGCATGTTCCACTGTATTTCTATCTTGCATCATTCTCATCAATTGCAAATTTTAAATTTAATAATTTTTTAGCTCAAGCACCAGCTTTGAAAAAAATTAGCAATTTCAAAGACAATTCGCTTCAATTCCTAGTTTAATGAATAAACTGAAGTAAACATTGCTTTAAAACATCATCACAGGAATCCATGGAAACTAAATAATTGCAGGATACAGGTGAAAAGTAAAACGTCATAATTTGCTCAACCCTAACAGTGATATTTATTATATGGGGATGACGATGTCTGAATATATGTGTTTATATATATATACACATATATATAAAATATATAAACACAACACTTTTGTTTTTGTCACCATTTTTCATGAGCTGAACTCAAAGGCCTATTTCTCTAATATTGTTCACAAATCTGTCTAAATCTGTGTTAGTGAGCACGGCTCCTTTGCTGAGATAATCCATCCACCTCACAGGTGTGGCATATCAAGATGCTGATTAGACAGCATGATTATCGCACAGGTGTGCTGGACACAATAAATGGCCACTCTATGTGGAGGTCCTGGGCTGGTGTGGTTACAAGTGGTCTGTGGTTGTGAGGCTGGTTGGATGTACTGCAAAATTCTCTGAAATGACTTTGGAGACAGCTTATGGTAAAAAAAAATACATTCAATTCACGGGCAACAGCTCTGGTGGACATTCCTGCAGTCAGCATACCAATTGCATGCTCCCTCAAAACATCTGTGGCATTGTGCTGTGTGACCTTTTATTGTGTCCAGCACACCTTAGCGATAATCATGCTGTCTAATCAGCATCTCGATAATCCACACCTGTGAGGTGGATTGATTATCTCTGCAAAGGAGAAGTGCTCGCTAACACAGATTTAGACAGATTTGTGAACAATATTTGAGAGAAATAGGCCTATTGTGTACATAGAAAAAGTCTTAGATCTTTGAGTTCAGCTCATGAAAAATGGTGGAAAAACAAAAGTGTTGAGTTTATAATTTTGTTCAGTGTATATATAAATAGTCATCACCAGATATATATAGGTCCACCAGATATACATAGGCACTTTCATATGCTTACAAAAAGCATATCAAAATGTGCTATAAACACCTTGGTTCTAGACAGCCTCGGAATTCCTGTAGAATCTGCTATCTTAAACAAGAACAAGTCCTCCTATCTTGTAATAGCAAGAGGTTTCAGTATTAGCATTAGATGCAGACTCTTACTCTCAAGATCTCTTCTGAAGATTGTTAGGTGCCAACAAATAAAGCACCAGTGGATAAATTGACGGAATTTAAACTGCACTTGGGACTTCCTCTAAGAAGTAAATGCTTCTCTTCTTCTTTCAAAGACATGCCACTAATTAAAGTCATCACCATCTGGAAGGGTGCTGAATGCTGCATCCATATGGCGCATATACTTAATCTAGGTCTACAAATTTCTAAGTGGAAACTTTACATTTAGGCCACATACAGAGTGCTAAATTGGCTCCACACAGAGTGCTAAATGATAGAGTTTTATAAAAATGCATGCACGAGATATTTTGACACAGTCATGTTGATGGCTTTTTCTTTAGAACACCTTATTAATTCTTCTGTCAGTTGAATATTGATAAGTTTATGCAATCATCCAAAGAAGGGGGAAGTTAGGCTGGTTTAATAATCTCATTATGTCAATCATTTTTTTTCTGTTTAAAATAAGTATCTTTGTTAATAATTTCATAAGAAAAGCTTTTTAATGGAAATAAATAGCGTTGTATAACTGAATTGGGAATGTACACATGAAAGGAGTACATAAGCACAAACTGAGAGGAGACTTTTCATAAAATGCCTGTTTAAAGAGACACTATAATCACCAAAACAAGTTTAGCTTAATAAAGCAGTTTCTCAATGCTCATTTCTCTTCCATTTAGGAATTAATTGTATTTGTTTATGTAGCCCTAGTTACATCTCTCTGCATGTGACTTACACAGCCTTCCTAACATTTCCTGTAAAGAGTCATCTAATGTCTATACTTCCTTGATGGCAAATTCTGTTTAATTTAGAATTTCCTTTTTCCTACTCTGTTAATAGCTTGCTAGACCTTGCAGGAGCCTCCCATATATAATTAAAGTTCAAATTACAGAGCAGTAGATAACAACGTCTACAGTTAGTTAACATTTGATTGACATTTTTTTTTTCTTACAGGGTGTGTGAGTCACAGCCAGGGGAGGTGTAGCTAAAGCTGCATGGACAGAAACAAAAGTGATTTAACACCCAAATGGCAGGAGTTAGCAGTGTGGCTTCAGATGCATGATCTATACAGAAATATTGCTTAATTAAACTAAAGTTGTTTTGGTTACTATAGAGTCCCTTTAATTCTACCAGAATCAAAAGTGTTCAAATGAAAATATACAAATCATCGACTAATTTATGCATACATTCTTGTGCTTAATTCCTGAAAAAACGCAAAGCGGGAGAATTTTAATGAACATTTACTAAAAATTACAATAGCATTGCCACCAGTTCTGCAGAATAGCAGCATATTTAAAAGATAGCTGGAATTCAAACAACAAAGTACTTAGAGCTCCCCCAAAATATGTAAATTTTTCTAAAATGCCAACAGGCTGCTTTTATGTACCGGAGAAAATGTCTGTAATCTACAGACTAGACATTTCTTTCAAGTATTGCTGGACAATAAACATGAATGAATGCATATTGCAAATGTAAGGAAATGGTTCAACTGCATAAAAGGAATAATGAGTGAATTCTTCATTTCAATGGATAATATACTTTTTAACTTAATTGCTCAGAGCAATTGTTTGAGTCATGCACTTTTCAAATCACACGTACAGAAATAAATCCTAGAGAAACCAATTGCATTTAATTTTGTCCTACAGCTGAAGTGAACAAGTACTACTTAATCTGGATAGCAAGTTACCCCAGTAGCACAAGATTATAAGAATATATGATATGACAGTTTTATAATGAACAATTTCTTCAAGTCATTTTGCTATCTAATGTCAGTATTCCTAAACCTGATGTAGTTTGAATGTATAGTGCATTTCAGAGTTATATAGGTATGGAATCATATCAAAATACTTTACGCGATCAATGGCCGCTCATGGGGATAATTGGGATATAGTCCGTTTCTCATTTCTCGTTGTGATGATAATTCACACAGAGGTTTAATACTGTTCAGGAAAAATCAGTAGTGGAAAATGACTGAAGAATTTGAATAATTTTTCGACTCGGGCAACAGTGTTGCAAAAATTTGCAATTCTTCAGGCAATTCTCTTCAGTACCTAGTTTGGTGAATAAACTGCAGTGATAATCTGGGTGAACATTGCTGTAAAGAATCACAGGAATCCATGGAAATTAAATAATCATAGGATACAGGTAAAAATTAAAATATGATCATTTGCTTAACCCTTGTCAATAACAATAATATTCATTAATCGGTAAAAACAATGTAGAGGGTCAAGGGGAAAATTTCCATCTCAATAAAAACTATAGGCATGGATTTACCCTACCCTAATGTAAAAGACAAAATCCACCCTATTTACTGTACACCAATGTTTTGAGGGCAGAGAAAGAGAATGAAAAAGAGTGTATGTATGTGTGTGTGTGTGTGTGTGTGTGGTTGAGGTGATATCCAGAAAGCTACCCATGTATTTTTAACTGTCTTATGACAATGTGACATATTTAGTTAAGTATGTTGAAAAAAAGTAATATATCTAACTGTATGTCTGAAAATATGTTCAGTATGTATAAAGACAAAAACTTAAAGGTTATAAGTTCTTCCAGTAAGGTGTATTGTCATCGTTATGTGCCAGCTTTGAATCATGTTGTTTGGCCTTTGCCTTTGACATTTTCCTTTCCGACTAATCTTCAGAATCCATATTGCTGTTGTAAAAGTGAGAAATATGTGCTTCCTGAACCCTTTCCTTCCTTCCTATACCAAGTGTCCTTATCTACTACTAGTGTATTGTAATCAGCAGATGATTCGGTTAACAGCTGTCAATGTATTATTCCCTTATTTTTTTTTATTTCAATAAGATTCTGTGTATTAGTTACACTTGTGCATTTGGTTTCCCCAAAATTGGAATTTGTATGGATTTTGGGCTATCGACGACTTGCCTGAAATTCCAAACTCCAAAACGGAATACGGACAAATAATGAAACAAATGAAATGGACAATGGACAAAACCATTTAGTTTGTTTTGTCATTTTGAGTTTCGTCCATTGTGCCACAAAAAATTATGATGGAAAAAATATCATTAAAGTTTAGGTTGCCTAAACCATAATACATTTTATATTCACAGATTAAGTTAGAAGTAACCAACAGTGGGGAAAAAGGGGGAGCAATAAAAAAAAAATACATTTATAAATGTATATGTTGTATAGTTAATAAATATATAAATATAGGTTACTGATCCTCCTCTTTTTCTTTCTTAGATTACTTACTCCCATGCTCTCTTGATCTATGAACCAAATGGGGAGGAAAAGTGTACTGCAAAATGTACACATGACATTTATATTTTGCAATACACCAATTAGCCCATTATTATGCCAGTTTGCTTCATGCAAGTAGTTTTTTCTGAAATTATTGCATGGTCGAAATGTGTCCGAAACGAAACACTCCAAGGACAAATCTCAAATCACCCCAAAAAGATGAATGGATTTGGACAGACCAAATTTTTCCACCATGCACAGGTCTAATATGCATTTATTGTAGTTACAATACTTAGAGATGAAGAAGCTGTCTGTATGTAGGTAACCACTTGAAGTTATGGGATTGTTCTTAAGGACTTTTGGAATTAGGAACAAGCATTATATGTTTGTCCAGTGTTTTATTGGGATGTAGGGGTTATGGTTCTCTTACTCTCCTTAGCTATAGAAAACAAGTATTTTTTTTTACTATTTAACTAATCAGTACAATGGAAAATATACTTCTAAAATACACAATGTTAGGTAAGTAAACAAAAAAATTCCATAATTTAGGTATAAAAATTCAAACTAGTCGATGGGTTGAAAAGTTGAACTAGGCAGGGAATTAAAAATCCAGAAAAAATAAGACTGCAAATGCACGATATATATATATAACTGTATTGCGATATGTAGACTCACATCTTAGCAAGGTTTATTTGTGTGGAAAAACAACACTGCAATATCTGAAGACCTGACACTCTGTATTGTTAAGAACCCTGCAATAAAATAAAGTCTGCATTAAGTAAACTGCAAAGATTGCACTACTGACATCTGGTGTGCCAAATACTCCCAATAGAGATGCTTTGAGTCAATGTATCTATATGAGGTGCATTGTGATTGCAGCACATGCACACTAGCCTTCCAATGCTTCCCTATAAGAAAGCATTGGATTGGCTGAGATCATCAGTGTTGATGATTTCAGCCAGTGTGGATAGGCAACTGCAGTAAGTCTGGCACACCAGAGGAAATAAGGTAAGTAAATTGCTTTATTGTTCTCAATTGAATGGGGATTAGACATCAAACTAGTTAGTATAACACTCTAGTGTTAGGAATACATGTTTAGATTCCGAACTCAAGAGCAAGGCTTAAAATTTCAAGTCCTATGCTACTAACCAGGTCTAAAAGTTACTCGCCACTAGAAATCTGGAGGGTACATGGCAAACTCACCAGTGTTGAATTTCTACTCACCATTTCTTACTTGTCAATGGCTACTGGGGGAGTGTAAATGTTTAGCCTTGCACTAGAGTATTCTTTTAATGTAGTTTACCCTTATAGTGTAACTGAAATTAAGTGAAATTCTTTTCCACCATAACACAAGTGGGGTGTTGACTGATAAGATGTCCAAACTCCCCCTAATAACTAGGAAAGATGCCAGTTCTCTCTTCATCCCTATTTTGTGGTGCAGCAGGTTGAATTTTAAATTACAAAACAGGGACTCTAGGGACACGTTTTGTTCTTGTCCCTGGGCAGTGGATGTGGTCTGTTAAATAATTGTCCACTGGCATCCCACTACCATGAAACATAATCACTAAGAAATACATAGTGTTCAAGTCTCCCTGAAAGTACAATGCTACGTGTCAGTATTAAACATCATCATATTGTCAAAGTGTGTGACTGCTCTGCTCACCCATTTTTATTAGAGTTACAGTGCACTTACAATATTTTTTTCTCAACCCCCCTGTCCACTGCAAATACTTCCAGAATTCTACAAAAGGATGCTCTGTACTGGGGAAAATGGTCTTATGGGTAGACATTGAGAAGACAAAATATCTAATAATATTTATGGTAATTCCTGTAAGGACATAATCTGTTTTTCTTCCAGCTATAGTATTAAGAGTATATATCTAATATTATGCAATTCTACTTTTATGAAATTTTTTAGCACTCAAAAATTACACCTTTAACATATTTTCTAACATTTAAAATCCAAAACTGGTTTTAAATGTGGAGTCGGTGCGCTTTAACAATCATTTAAATTGTAATCACTACTGGATATAGAATGGGGAAAGCTGCCTTCACTATTGTCTCATCAATCCTTGGAATGCTACATCTGACATCTCTTGAGGCTCATAAGCCAAGGAATTATCTCCTTTTATGGCATTATGTACTATAAACTACCAATCAAGCCACATCATTGCTCATCTAAGCCTCGGGTGAGCGGGATATGGAAACTCAATTGGTCTGTCAGAATTTATTATGAGCAATTACACAAGTAAAAAAATAAAATAGATCACCTAACATACCAAGACAGAGAGGCAGCAGTAAAGGCAGCCAATCAGAACTGTCATAAACAATAACCTGGCTTTAGGCCTCAATGTACAGATATCTGTCAAGATAACTAAAAGTACATGGTCTTTCTTTATCCTACAGCATATGCTCTTATAGTGCGTACAAAGCCTGGGCAACTGGCAAAGATTCCATAATATTTAAACGTCAACAAACACAATAATAAAAAAAGCAAAAACAAAAGAACTGAACCAACAACTATTCACAGTACTATATTTCTAACAAATAAATTTGTCCTTTGTCATATGATTTAAGATTGAGGTCATGCATGATGTGGGAGGCAGGTGGTGTTGATGGTATTTTTGCAGCATTTATCGTTATTTCCCAATAGCATTATTGTGCTGTCACAGAACATCTTTCAAACGTGTAGGGCAATAGCTAAGATCATTCTTTATGTGCATATTCATTTAGGTATAGTGTTCAATCTGGTTTTTAGATGAAAAAAGGCAGGTGGGATGTATTTCCTTTTTATGAATTTTATACCCTTGAAAGCAATCACGTAGCTTTCATACTTTTATTTATATATTGCTGTCATTCGACACGGTGATTTACAAGATTATAAGACAGGGAGTACATAATACAGTGGATGTGTAACATAGAACAAACACGGTTATGTGTATATGATGCAATAAAATAAATAGGAGATGGGGGTGATATATAAAACAGTAAAAGTTTAACAGAAGGGTTTCCAAGAAAGTCTTAAGTACAATATAAATGTCACCGTAAGACACAGTTAGGCAGCAGAGGAATACTAAGTTTTAAATAATATATTTAGTAATTTCTGTAGCTGAAATCAGTATGTTCTAGACATTTGTGTTAATATAACAAGAGAGAAATCAAGGAGCTTACAAGAAAACAACACATTGCACAATACTGAAATGTACAAGACAAATTGTATTGTAAACTGAAAAGAAGTAATATTAATAGGGAGCTATGATGTTTTAAGCTTTGAAATGAATGCAGAAAACACAGAATGGGTGCTGTGATCTGGGAATTCAAATGATAGAGTCAGAAAAAGTTAACTCTTTCGGGCATTTGATGTAAAGGTTCATCTTTGCCCAGTACAGTTTTGCAATAATTCAGCTGTATCAAGGACATCTTCGATGATTTGTTTCAGTTGTACGTGGCCATTTCCATAACGTTGATTTTTTTGCAAATTAATTTCTTAATGGATACACATTTCGGTCCCAGGCTTTGTGGTGACCAATTTGTCTCATGCAAGCCTGTATTTCTGACTGTTTTCCAATATCTCCATATGCTGCTTGTCTTCCAAAGCGTTACCAGTTACACCCTTCCTTGAACTCGCTGTGCCCTGACTCAGTTTGCCCTACGGTTACATCTGTGCCTAGCTTCACGTCTAACAGTAGAAACCAAATCAGATCAATCACTTTTGCTCCTTGAACCGTTGTTTGCCTGGAAATTACTTCTACAGCCTAGTGGCTTGCTCTTATATGCTAGAAAAATGTGTTTTGTACTAGGTGGTGATACTGCAGTGTGCAAACATAAAGCAATTCTTAGCCTGTCAGAAATCAGTTTGTGTAAAATTGAAGTCTTTAATATTAAATAAAAAGCCTTGTTATAGAAAAGCAAAAAATAGGTTTAATATTTGTGCAAGAAACAAACAAAGGATGTATTGCAGCACCTTGATGTCCAGTTGAGGAGCAGAGACAGTACAGGGACAAGGTTGACTCTGTTCTGAATGTTATTGGTAGCATTCTTTCATTATCTGTGTGTTCTAAAGATCACAGTATTTTTCGTTTATTGTTGTTTTGTACACTTGCAATTGAATATGAGCGTTAATATAAAAGCAACCTCGGGGTTAAAACAACCCCAAGGGCTAAAAAACTGCGCTACAACTGTGGTAGTAAAATCCCAGGGGTACACAGGGAGCCTCAGTACCTTCATACTCCAGTTTTCGATACACGTACAGCTTTTTGGCCGGAGAGGATCTAATATTCAATCTACTTTTTTCTTCGGGAGGAATACCGGATCACTTATAGGATCTACATAGATGAGAGGACTGCATACACCTTAACTAATTTTACACCACAAGGATAGACTGGATGGAGCAGGTTAGATTTTAGCATCTTTCCTGTAATGGACATTTTATTTTTTATGTTTCCTTACTAGATTTTATTAGGTGAAAGTTCCCTCTGATCCTTCTGATAACCACTGGTATATTTTTTATATTCTGTTTTTTTATGCATATACAGTTTTATGTCATTTTACTTTATTTACATTTGTCAATAAAATTCATTATTTAGTCACGATATACAGCCTTTTGCGCTTTCTTTTACTTTTTATTTATTTTTGAATATGAGAGTTATGTTTCAATTTAGAATTAAGTCAAACCAAAAAAAATTTCAATATTTTTTTGTGATCTTTTTGTTAGCACACACACACACACACACACACACACACACACACACACACACACACACACAAAACAATAAAAAAAGATTAAACAATTCTTAGGCTGAAATTGTCCTGTATACACAAAACAATCAAGAAGAGCGCAGTAAAAATATTTTTATGTCTTAGTTAATAAGTCAGAATTAGGCATTATGGACCAACTACTAGACTAAAAGTGATTAATTATTGCATATTTTAATAGGCAATGTGATGCTCAGTCTGTCAACATTTTTGATCAGCCCAATGGCTCTCAACTAGCATGCAGAATTCACAGAGCCCTGACAGAATGAGATACTGGCGTTCACTTGCTCTTTGAAGCAAGTAAAGAGCTAATCAGAGCATTAACATCAGAAAATTGTATTATGACATCTGGTGGAGGGATATTAGATATTTTCTTTTCAATTCCTTTTTCAATCCAGACGATGAAGTTAATTTAATTAAAAATAACACAACTTAAAACTTATATTGAAGGATTATATCAAAGCTCTCATATAATCTCATACTAGGTAGGTTAAAAAAAAAAAAATGAAATTTGTGCTATGAATAAAGCACCTGGAGATCTACGCAAACCAATATCATAGCTACTTAAGCCCTGTGTGATGTTCCCTTTAATAACAAACAGAACTGTGAAATTATGCAACAAAACGTAAGATCAGTGTTGTAAGAATTAATCACATTTCTGAAGACTTAAAGCTTAATTATTATTCTGATTCAAGATAGCAGACTGTGTGAGCCGCTGTTACTAAACTGTACTGTATAAACATTGGATGCTGATAGAATTTTCTTGTCAAGTGAACTGGCATTTCTATACAGTAAGCTTGTCTTTCTGTCAGCCAGATGCATCATGGGTAAAGATTACTATCTCAAGGGTATGTGATCTGCATGTTTAAGATGTAAGAAGCCTTCATCACTTTTGTTCCTTGTCTCGTGCATGCTGGCTGATCTAGCAATTCTGTCATACATTATACATATGTTTGCATTGAAGAAAAACAAGCTAATATGTTTTATTTTCTGATGCTGGCTAAATCATGAAATACTATACTATAAATACTATATTTTTTTTATTTTATTTTTAATTCAAAGTTAAAATATAAGTCCCGCATTCTCTCAGGCTAATAAAATTTTGTAAAAAGTGTTGACTTTCATATTCAAGACGTAATTTCATTTTTTTTTTTCCCCTGCCTTGGAATTTGCATAGTGAATAAACAATTCAGTCTATCTGTCTCTGGAATTCAGATAAGGAAAAAAAAATGTGTTTATTTAATCATAATATACTTAACTGGGATAGATCCCTTGAATTATTAATCTTGTTTTCAGAAGTATCCCGGGTTACAAAGACAACTATGGTTTCTACAGAACATTTGTGTAGACAGCAGTAGAAATGATGTTGTGTTACACTTTGATGTTCAGCCAAATCGTGCCTGCTTATTAACTTTCTTTCACAGCAGTTAAAATTGTAACTTACTGCAAGATCTTTTCTCTTCTAACTATACCTTATATTAAGCATCTTTTTTGTTGACACTGAAACTTGTGTTCGGCTTTTGAACTGGTGACAAATATGCATGTATGTGTCTCAAATTTTAGCTCAGAGTGTATATTAGCAGATCATGTCTTCTTTGTGAAATTAAATAATTTCTGTAAAGAGAAGGGAGGGCATGTAGTGGCACCGAGATTTTTGTCATAGTTTAATATCAAATATAATTACTAAGCGTTATACTTATAAATTGAGACGTTGGCTATCAAGGTTTTACTAAGGCCCTAATTAGATATCTGCAATACAAATAGCAAGAGTTAAAGGAACACTGTAACATTAGAAATTCAAACCTGAGTGATCTCCTGGCTATTTAGATTTATGCCTCCCCCAAAATCGTTAAGAAAAAAAAGCCATTTCACTTACCTTATATCCCATGCTGCGCTGGTCTCGCTCCCCTTTGCTGAGATAACCAGTGAATGTTATCTGAACCAATCCAGAAATTGCTGTGCTGCAACAATTATTGCCCTAAACCAATCAACATCTCCTCATAGAGGTACATAAGCTCAATACCCCTCAATGGATGTCTTCATGCAGAACATAAATTTACTGAACTGACCACCGGTCGCACAAAGATAGCAGAACCACAACAGAGAGCTACTCTAGGGCTACACTGGTACACAGGTGTTTTTAGGGATAAATGTAAACATTGCCTTTTCTCAAGAAAGGCAGTGTTTACAATTAGAAGACTGCAAGAACAGTCTCTGCACCTAAACCACTACATGAAACTGGGTTTGGTGCTTAAAATGTCTGCTTTACCTAGACAACGGTCTCTCAGAACTCCACTTCTAAGTAATTGGGTAACGCATACAAACACTATGATAGGTTTCTGGATAGAACAAAAGTAAATAATGTAGTTGATACAATTCAACTATTAGAAATATCTGCTAGGTTTTCATGTCATGTCTGTCCTGGGCTTGTTCTTTGTTTGTAACTCCATACTCTTAGTGAATGACTGAATTTATGGTTTTAGGCTAAACACATTTGCTTATTTGTATTTTACTTAATTTATCATTTTAAAATTAAAGGAAGACTCTAAGTCTTAAAGTGGGACATTTTTAACGGGCTATGTAGATAATAATAGATTAAAACTAAATTGGATGATGTGATCAGACTTAACTTAGATTATATATATATATATATATATATATATAAATTATAAAACAACATATGTCAACAAGTTTATTCAGAAATATATTCTTAATAAATCTTGATTAATGCTATGTCTGTCTCAGGGGAGATGTATACGAATAGAAGCCCAGGTTATATGCTCACATAGCATTGTACTTTTTCAGTACTTAAAATTGACATTCCAGAACAAGAAAAAAAAAATAGATATGCCAAAAGTGATTGAGATGTTATGGGATGTAATTGTCTCTGTACAAAGGGTAATGGATGCATCTCATTACAAGTCTACAGTAAACTGTATGTGTACTATTTATTTCAACTTCATTAATCAAATTGATCTTATCGAAACTTTATCCTTCCTTTGATGAGAGAACCACAGGGCACACTATGCACTGGCACTCATCTTGCCAGTGCATATCGGAGGATGCAACAGTATGGGGATATTTATCCGGTCCCTCTGCTTGTTGGTAATGCATTAAAAGAGACCCTGGTAGCTTGTGAAAAAACAATATTAGGCTTTACATGTGTGGATAAAACAGCAAACTTTTAGAACACATTAGTTACTTAGTTACTTAGCAGCCAGCAGAGTGAAAGAAAAAATTAAGAGAGAGAAAGTGCAAGTGAAAAAACAAAGAACTTTCTTCCTGTGAGTGTACCAGCAAGTTCACATGCATATATAAACAGTTCTCAGAACTGCACAGCGCCATCTATAGCACAAGTTCTAAATATATACATCTTATGCAGTAAATGCTTTTGTATTTCCCAATACTGCTCTTATGCACAGTGGGTGTTATGAGGAAGCAATTCGTTTTTCGGCCTCCCAGTATGAGAAGTATCATTGACACTTCTCAACGAAAATAGCTGTTTACTGTTCTTCAAGCTAAGAATTAGTATGCAGCACAATATTACTATTAAGTATACACACATTCTAGATTTAGGGTTCTAGGAATGAGTGGTATCAATTAACACATTTGCGGTCCTTCTACTAGTAAGTCAGCTTTTTTTAAGCTATGCAAGACTTGCATTGACATCGGTAAGGTTGAGTTGGTCTAAATATGTGACTGAAGGTAATTGCCATTAGTCAGCAGTCAACAGCTTCTTTGAATATTTTTTCCCCAGGATAGAAATTTCACCCAACATTATGCAAACAGAGCATTATTGCAACTAATCCTATAGTGCATAGACTGCATAAGCAGATGTTTATGTTGTACTAATTTACTTAACGTTAATTTAAGGTGAGAGGTAAATTTGTTAAGGATTTATAAGAATAATGCTTTCTATATTATAGAACACATGTTTAAAGGGTTTAACTGTAATTACCAAAAAAAAAAAATAATCCATAAAATTACGGTGTTATCAAATAAAAATGTATATTATAAATAAAGATATTAGCAGGAATTGTCTCATATTTTTAAGCTGCATTTTGATGACTTTTAATTTTGTCAAACAATTTTCACAGGGAATGTCTAATAGACTTTTGGATTATGAATCCTTTAGGAAAAAATACAATAACTATTCTTTGTTGGGGGATGTTGAGAATGTGTTTTATGTGGTAAATTGACTTACACAAAATTACAGTTTTATTTTAAAAGCACAACAATAATTAAAATGTATCATGTATTTTTTTAATGTTATAATATACCATGTTTTTTTATAATACATGGATATAATAATAATTTTTTTTAAAGAAATCACTTACCTACCTTTCTCATTCCCTGATTCTGACAGCCACCTATATACAACTTAGGCTGTATATGCTATGAGTTGTCCCAGACAATACTTACTATTATGCAGCCATCGAATGCTTTGCAACATCGTGCACCCTTTCTGCCTGCAGTGCTCTGTAGTGGTTATGGTGACAGGAGTATGGAATGTGGGCAGATACATAATAAAAAAGCACAAGTAGAGGAATTACCCCTAAGAAAACCCCATATATCTGCATGTGGTGTACAAAATGCTACTGGGAAAATCAGGTTGCTATGGCAGCCAGCATCAATGCGGCAGTGGTCCAACATATGGCTCAAGCATTAATCCACAATGAACGTGTAATAATGGTGGTAACAAATCACATTCAATGGAGAGAATATAAATTTGCTTAGAATGAAATGCTTGACTGTATAAAAATGCCAGCAGTAGCTGGCCAGGAAAAAAGTCTGTTGATGACAAAGGAAACCATTCAGGCAGTGGGCAGAGCAATGGCTCAGAGAACATAATACTATTGTACAATAGTAGAGGATGGGAAACCTCATTTAAGGTAATACACACATTCCCAAGGATGCATGGCAAGTCCAGTAACCATGGGAGCCAATACATGCATCTATATGAAAGTAGCATCAAATGTACAAACTCAGGAAGTGTAGCATGAAATGTACGGATTATGGAAATATAAGGAGAGGTACTGTCCCTATGTGTACCTCATACATATGGTGTGTTAACCGTCTTTGTTAAAATTGCATTGTTATAGCAACCATCACTCAGCCAGCTGCTATGACTATGGCAGATATGTATGTTCATGGGTCAGATCAATATTCTTGGCTCGAGTATGTTTCTGTTGACTACTTGTAGGAGATGTACAGAGGACATAGAAAGATTTGGGCCGGTTGACATTTTTATTTTTGGAGGTTTCCATGACAGTTTGATTCAGACAGATCTGCTCTTTTGTACTTGTTCCCTTTTAGGATTTGAATCCATTGGATCTATTGAATATTTCTGCAGTATGGGTTAAAGCCAAGCCTAGTAAAATAACTCCTAGTTGATTTGGGCTGCAATGTGTGTGCAGTAAGCAGATCCTGTACATTCTGGGAAGTTCATTTAATATAATTTAAATGTGATACGGAATTTCTATTTAATAGGCTCTATGAGTCTTTTTAAAGATGTGTAATAAAAGGTGGTTGTGGTACCAGATATCATTAATTCATGCAATAATTCAATCTCACATCAGATTACACTATGTGGTAATAGCATCTTGAGCAGTAATCAGGCTGATTTATGTAGTTGACAGTTTAATGCTTGCCACAACACAAATATCATGCAAAACCCCTGAAAAATCACACAATACCAGCTTTTACAGCAAAGTAACATATTCCTGCTAAGATCAAACTATTTTCTGGACCAGCATGGACCAGACTTAATGTTCCTTTTCTCCCAGACGTTAATATATCAAAATATAACTTATTAACATCTACCACCTTGTTTCTGTAACTCGGAAAGGTAATTTTATTTTCCTAACCTTATTCATACATATGGGCTTCACACTAATGCACACTAAGATACACTGTTTACATTAATCTTATTGGCTGCCTGCTTATAAAACCATATTTTATTTATAATATTTTTACAGAGTTTTGCTAAACGTAACATTTTGTTGGCCTTACAACACTCAGCAAATAAGTATAAGTCTTACTGTGTTCTCTTTAGCCAGATTGCTGTTTTGTTGGAAGGTATTAATCTTCACTATTAGCTGCACTGAACCTTTCTGCACCCATAATCAGCATCCATCTGCTCATCTGTATTTGTTAGTGTGATTTTTGTGACATGTAGGCTTAAAAAAAAACATGCCTGAATGGTAAAATAATTAGATAGGTTCAACAAAACCTGGAAGCAAAATACATACATATGTATATATACACACACACACACACACACGTCTGTATGCAACTTAACCACGTCTGTACCATTGTGGAGTGATATTTAAATACACAAACAAAAGCAAAACACCTGCTTGGTATTGTTGGCATAACAAGCACACTCTGATACTTTAACCAGCAGAAGTGTCTTCATAAGGAAGAAAAAATGCATAGTGAAGAGAAAAAGTATTATGTTACTGAAATAAAGCTTATGGGACAGGCTTGTCTATAATAATTACTTTGTCGCCAAATTGTAATTTGTATACTAGGCTAGTGGAAAGTGGAACAAGAAATGATTGTATCTGAATCTGCTATCTAGATAACATTCTTTTTCCATTATAGGGGACGATAGGATGTGTGATGGCATCGCTAACGAGTAAGATGCCGTTACTAAATAAATAAAATAAAATGAGCTTTGTCGTGTCAGGATATTGAGACTCAACACTCAGAGTGTATACCGAAATACAATAAATAACATATACAAGTCGTCAGGTTGGCTAGGCCTTACATAAGTAAACAAAAAATAGTCAGGGACAAGTCAGATACAGCAGAAATATCAAGTAACAAAGGCAGAGTCAGAGATTACAGAAACGAGAGTAGTCAATAATAGCAGAGATCTGAACCAGAAATATCAATGTAGAAATACAATGCACTCTTGGGAACTATAAAGAACCACAACAGGGCATAGAACCAAGCCCTAACTGACTATTTATGTGTGGCTTCCTAATTAGTTAGCCACGCCGCCAAACCATGCAGGAACACTAAAATTGATGTTGTGTGGTGTCTTTGACATCATGACGTTGGCGCGCATTGCATCATAAAAGGGGCAGAGTGGCAGTAGCTGACAATGGTGAAATAGTCCTGAGAAAGGTGACAGATATGTATCAGACCTTACTGGAATGTGGGGAGCCCAGGCACCTTGATGCTGGACAACATAAGAAAGATACAATTTGGAAGTTATATAGGAAGTGTATTTCTTTTATTTTTTTAATGTAAGCAGCTTGTTGTTTTAAATAATTAGAATGCCCCCTTTTATTTGCTTTGTTGAAGAAAAAAATCAAAAACAAATTAGACCTCTCCAATTTGTTTACTTTATTCTAGAAAGTAAAGAGACCCTTATTTGCAAATGAACTTTTAGTCCATAAAATCCAAAAGGGCCTTCTCTTTTGCTTTAGCACCGATTTTTACCCTGGGGAGAAGCACATTTTTCTGTCAGACAGATTTTTTTTGACACTCTGCATCTCTGCAGAAGGACTATAAGTGGCATACCTCTCTCCTTCACAATACAACAACCTTTCTAGGTAAAATGTCATGGGTGCATTTTATTAGCCAGGCAAATGAGAGATATAGCTTTAGGTCCACTCCTGAAAATTATACTTAGAAATCAATGAGTTGTATTAGGAATACTTGGTGTAACAGTACTTTCTTGTAGGTTTTATGACCACATAATACATTTTCATATTGGGGAAGTGTTACATTTTCCTTTCCCAAAAAATGTAATCTAGTATATGACAAATACACATAGACATGGTACTCAAACATTTTCAATTAATTATTTTTGTCATACCGTATGTGACACAAAGTGATTTTGTTTGTTAACAATCTACACCAGTGGTAGTCAACCTTTTTCTACCTACCGCCCACTAATGCATCTTTTTGGTTGAAAGAAATTACCAGTTTTCGTGCAAGTGCAGAATATTTTTTCCAAAGGAGGGTGTTTTAAAAAAAAATAAATACGTACATTTATCTTTTTATTTCTACTTAATGCATGTTTATAATGTTTTTAACTTTATAAAGTTTAATGAGAAAACAATAAAGTAAATTGAAATTACCTTTACTAGTGATTAATGAGATCCTTGAGGTTGATGCTGCAAGACTAAATATTTGATATTTGGTTCAATTTCGTAAGGAACAAACAAAGGTCTCCTCTTTCGGTGATATTCAGATGACTTCTCTGTTTGCGCGTAATATGATTTCTCATCTCCTCAATTCTCCTCCCCACCTCTTTTTTCCCTTTTTTTTTTTTTTTTTTTAAACCTTCCTTATAGCAATGCGCAGTGGGAAGGCTGAGCTAGGTATCCCCCTTACTATAGCCCACTATAACAGACAGGCACACATACATACATACATACAGATACACACACACACACACACACGGCACACATACATACAGACAGACAGGCACACACATACAGACACACAGACAGGCACACATACAGACACACACACACACAAGACACATACATACAAACAGAAAGGCACACATACATACAGACACACACAGACATGCATACAGACACACACATACAAAGACACACACATAAAACATACATACAAAGACACATACACACATACAGACAGACACAAGACACACATACATACAAAGAGACATACACACCCAACACATACATACAAAGACAAGACACACATAAACAGACAGACACACACACACACAACACATACAAAGACACACACACATACATACAGACACATACATACAGACAGACACACACACACACACACAAGACATACATACAAACACACATACACACAACACATACATACAAAGACAATACACACATACATTCACACATATATACAGACAGACACACACACACACACACACACACACAAGACACATACAAAGACACACACATACATACAAAGACATACATAAGATACACATACATAAGACACACACAAGACATAGATACAAAGAAACATACACAAACAAACACACACATTATATTTAAAGGGACACTCCAGGCACCCAGACCACTTCGGCTCATTGGAGTCGTCTGGGTGCCAACTCCCACTACCCTTAACCCTGCAAGTGTAATTATTGCAGTTTTTTTTAAACTGCAATAATTACCTTGCAGGGTTAAGTCCTCCCCTAGTGGCTGTCTATTAGACAGCCACTAGAGGGACTTCCTGCTTCATAGCACAGGTTTTCTGTGCTAGAGCGTCGCTGGACGTCCTCACGCTGTGTGAGGACCTCCAGCGTCGCTCTATTCCCCATAGGGAAGCATTGAAATTAATTTTCAATGCTTTCCTATGGGGTGCGCTAATGCGCATGCGCGGATCAGTCTCGCCCACCGGCCGACGTAAGTAGAAGGAGGAGCGGCGGGGGAGGAGGAAGCAGCGACGTGGGACCTGTCGCTGCCCCTGGTAAGTCACTGAAGGGGTTTTCACCCCTTCAGCAACTGGGGATTGGGGGGTGGGAGGGATCGTTTTCCTGGCACTGGAGTTTCCCTTTAAGTCACCCTCCTGTTTCCTACCTTTAAGGTGCAGGAGGGTGACTTTCCCTGGGGTCCAGTGGTGGCTCAGGTGGATGGGAGTCAGAGTTCCCACTCTGACTCCCTCCTCCTCTTTCCTCCCGCGCGGGCTCTCTGTATGCTGGGAGGAGTGACCGGAGATGATGTAATCACAGGGGGCCCAGTCACGCTGTTAAAGCGCCCAGCACTGACCAGGCCCCCTCACAATCCACATCAATCGGGTGGCCCTGACAACATGGGCCACCCGATGGACCCCTCCATATGCGGCCCCGGCGGTTTGCCGCGCGGGCCGGGGCCGCAATTGGTGATGACGGTACCTGGTCGCAGGGGTACCGCCGGCTCGCACGTGCCCGCCCGCTCACCCAATCTCTCAAAATTAGAAAATACCTACAGCCCACCTGGAATCCTGAAACGCCCACTAGTGGGCGGTAGGGACTAGGTTAATGACCCATGATCTAGACCCTGTCTGAAATATTGATATTGACAACAGATGCTATAATAACATTTATTTTAAAACATTTTATCTAACAATAATGTCCATAAAGGATAAGCCGATAACAGAAAACAAAGTGTGTAAGAATTTATATAATTTATGGTTTGAACAACAATCAATACATGAAATTGTTGTTATATTCAACTTAATGTTACTTTTTAGACTAAATATTGTGGTCGTTGCAGGGTTAACACAGTGTTAACACTAGTTAAATTTTTGTTTCCACATTTTCTCTTTGTGTGGATTTATCATGTTTCCTGCAAAAAAAAAAATCTGTAATTTTGCCAACAAATCCAATTTATTAATAAAATATGCTTCACTCATAGTTCATTTTGTTACAAAACCTTTTAGTGCTAGGGTTAGTGAGTTAATGTTAGGGTTAGCAGTAGGAGTTATTAAAGAAATAGGAAAACAGTTGAACCTAAGTTAAATTTAGCTGTAACCGCTCTAAATTGAAAATGTCTCATGCAACGCGAGTATGACAGTTGACAGTAACAATTATATTTCTAGCATAATATTATGTCATCAAGAATAAGTATGAGATAAATTACAGAGGTTACACTACTGGTCTAGGCACTCATTTGTCGCTTATTATAAGCAATTAATTTGAAGTACGATTATTTCATCAGTGCTTGCATTAAAATTTGTAGCTACTGAATGATTGGCAGACAAAGAGTGTTGGAATTTAAGAGCACTGCAGCCTATATATGATTCGAATTTAACACTCTTTATATATGTAAAAATGGGTTAAGTTGGCATTGGGACATGCTTATACAATGTGTGATCATATACTGTAACTAAAACACCATTATTCACTATTATTTTTGCCTAGGTCAGTTTAAAAAAAATAATAATAATATAAATTCATAAGCTTTGACGCTGGTTCTGTTCGTGTGAGTGAGCTGCTGGGTTGTGTATGTTGCAGCAATTGGTCCCAACAGCATTCTTATAAAGTATGTATATTTAGGGGAGCCACCTGTTTCAAATCTGCAGTGCATTACTTTATTTTCATTTTGTTATGTTCCAGCCTTATGCTACAATTTCTTTCTTCACATCAATCTACACTCAGTACCCCACCTTGACAAAGCAATAACCAGATTTTTAATACCCTTGTAAATACGTTAAATAGAAAAAAAAAAAAAACTGAAATATCACATTGGCATAATTATTCAGACCTTTAACTCAGTATTTAGTTGAGACACTTTTTTTTTTTTTGAATTCTTTATTTTTGCACACGATAGGGAATGCAAGAGTAATACAACTTGTAGGCTTGCGCAGAAGCCAAAATATACAAGAACATACATTTAGACACTTTTTAAAATACGTAATTACAGCCATTTGGTTATGATGTGATAAGCGTTTTCACACCTGCATTTGTGTAGTTTCAGCCATTTTTCACTTCATACCCTCTCAAACTATGTCAGGTTAGATGGTGATCATCGGTGGACAGTAATTTTCAGCTTTCTCTAGAGATGATTGATTGGGTTCAAGCCCACTGGGCCACTCAGAGGCATCCACAAAGTTATCCTTAAGCCACTCTTGCATTGTCACTGTGTGCTTAGGATCATTGTTTTAAACACTCTTATCCAGACAGGAAACTTTAAATTGAGGCCAAAAACTTCAATCTTCATTTCATCAGACCAGATAATCTTGTTTCTCACAGTTTGAGAATTCTTTCTGTGCATTTTTTGCAAATGTCAAGTGGGCTTTCATGTGTCTTGCAGTGAGGAGAGGCTTCCATCTGGCTAGTCTGCGACCAGAGCAGTGTTGCAGTAATGGTTGATCTTACGCAAGTTTCGCCCGTCTCCACACATGATATCTTGAGACCAGCCAGAGTGACCATCAGGTTCATGGTCACCTCCCTGGTCAAGGCCTTTCTCCCCCAATTGCTTAGTTTGACTGGGTGGCCAGCTCTAGGCATGGCTGGTGCAAGGATTTTGGATTACACAGGCAAAGTTGGCTTTTGAACCTCACCCCCTTTAAAATGCATGTTTACTAAGTGTCTTTTAACATCCCCCTCTTGAATTTCTTACTTCCTTTGTGTTTCTTATCCACTCTTTTTTGTCTTACATTGCCCTTTAGTGTATCGTATCCCACATTTTTCCCTTTTGTGTATCTTACACCCCATTGTGTGCCTATTGCAACCCCCACGTGTATATCTCTTACTGTCCCAAGCCCCTTTGTGTGTCTTACTTTTCTCCAAGCCCCTTTATGTGCCTTTCACTTCCCCTCAGCCCGTTTGTTTGTCTCTTTCTCCACCAGACCCTTTGTGTGTATCTAGTAGCCCCTTTGTGTGCCTCTTACTCCCACACAGCCATTTTGTGTCTCTTTTCTCCTTCCCCAGCCCCTCTGTGTGTCTCTTCCTCCAGCATCTTTGTGTGCCTATTTCTCCCAGTAGCCCATTTGTGTGTCTCGTTTTCCCCAGCCCCTTGTATGTGTGTGTTTCTCCCCATCCACAACTTCTCAGTAGCTCTTCCCCTCCTTCCATTGCCCCTTTGTGTCTCTTTTCCCCTTTCACAGCCGCTTTGTATGTCTCTTTCTCCCCCCACAGCCCTTTTTTGTATTTCTCTATCCAAGATCCTTTTGTGCGTCTCTTTCCCAAGCCCATGTGTGTCTCTTCCCCAACCCTTCTGTGTGTCTCGTTATTCATTCCCCAGCCCCTCTGTGTGTTTATTTATCCCCTTTTTATGTTTTTATGTTTCTTTTTATGTTTCTCACCCAGCTCCTTTTGTGTGTCTTTTTCTCCTGCAATAGCATATTTTGTATGTCTCTTCCCCCACAGCTACATTTGTATGTTTCCTCCCACCAACCTCTTTTGTGTGTCTCTTTCTCCCCTTCAACAGTGCTTGTGTGTCATTTCCCCTACACTCCCTCTGTACATCTTTCTGCCCCTTTCCCAGCACCTGTGTGTGTGTGTGTGTGTGTGTGTGTGTGTGTGTGTATGTATCTCTTTCTGCTCTCCTTCAGACCTTGTGTCTGTCTCTTGCCCCTTCCTTCTGGGTGTTTCTTTCACCACTTTCCCAGCCATTGTATATGTCTCTTCCCCTCACCTCCATTTTAGTATTTCTTCTTAAAAATTGAGTTTTCAAATATATTTTTTTCTTTTCATTTCATATTTCATTCATTTCTTTTCATTATGGTGCACACTTGATATCTTTGTCCTAAAGAGTACAGTTCTAGGTACTCTAGGGCAGTGTGTGTGTAAATGTTCCTATCCCCCTCCCACCATAGCCCAAGTACTCCACAATGCTTCCTTACACCCCACAATACTGTCCCTATCCCCCTCCCACCATTGCCCAAGTCCCCCACAATGCTACCCTACCCCCACAGTACTGTCCCTATCACCTTCCCACCATAGTCCATGTCCCCCTTAATGCATCCCTGCCCCCCCACTGTACTGTCCCTATCCCCTTCCCACCATAGTCCATGCCATATATATACATAAGTAAAGCATGCAGCACCTGTGGAAGGTCCCTGTGCGGACCGAAACCTGTGGTCACTTTGTCCTGAGGAAGGTCCCTGTGCGGACCGAAACGTCGATTTGCTGATTTGATGAAATAAAGAGTTTTTTTGTATTGGAAGACCGTGAGTGCAGCCCATGCTTTACTTATGTGAATATCAACATCCCCATAGGACTGGCACCCGGGAAGTAAAAGCTACCTTCTATTAAGAATATTCAGCTTGAGTGCAAGGATTTTGATTATTTTTGTATATATATATATATATATATATATATATATATATATATATATATACACACACACACATACATATATATATATATATATACACAAATACATATATATATTATAAAATATATATATGTAAATACATTGAAAAATAAAATTTAAAAAATAATAAAAATAAATATATAAGTGTAATTTCCTTCTAACTGTATTTTAAAATGAATATATATATGTTGATATCAAAATGCACGTAGAACGAAATATATATATATATATATATATATATATATATATATATATATATACACTGTGTGCAGAATTATTAGGCAAATGAGTATTTTGACCACATCATCCTCTTTATGCATGTTGTCTTACTCCAAGCTGTATAGGCTCGAAAGCCTACTACCAATTAAGCATATTAGGTGATGTGCATCTCTGTAATGAGAAGGGGTGTGGTCTAATGACATCAACACCCTATATCAGGTGTGCATAATTATTAGGCAACTTCCTTTCCTTTGGCAAAATGGGTCAAAAGAAGGACTTGACAGGCTCAGAAAAGTCAAAAATAGTGAGATATCTTGCAGAGGGATGCAGCACTCTTAAAATTGCAAAGCTTCTGAAGCGTGATCATCGAACAATCAAGCGTTTCATTCAAAATAGTCAACAGGGTCGCAAGAAGCGTGTGGAGAAGCCAAGGCGCAAAATAACTGCCCATGAACTGAGAAAAGTCAAGCGTGCAGCTGCCAAGATGCCACTTGCCACCAGTTTGGCCATATTTCAACAATTGGCAACATCACTGGAGTGCCCAAAAGCACAAGGTGTGCAATACTCAGAGACATGGCCAAGGTAAGAAAGGCTGAAAGACGACCACCACTGAACAAGACACACAAGCTGAAACGTCAAGACTGGGCCAAGAAATATCTCAAGACTGATTTTTCTAAGGTTTTATGGACTGATGAAATGAGAGTGAGTCTTGATGGGCCAGATGGATGGATTGGTAAAGGGCAGAGAGCTCCAGTCCGACTCAGACGCCAGCAAGGTGGAGGTGGAGTACTGGTTTGGGCTGGTATCATCAAAGATGAGCTTGTGGGGCCTTTTCGGGTTGAGGATGGAGTCAAGCTCAACTCCCAGTTTCTGGAAGACACCTTCTTCAAGCAGTGGTACAGGAAGAAGTCTGCATCCTTCAAGAAAAACATGATTTTCATGCAGGACAATGCTCCATCACACGCGTCCAAGTACTCCACAGCGTGGCTGGCAAGAAAGGGTATAAAAGAAGAAAATCTAATGACATGGCCTCCTTGTTCACCTGATCTGAACCCCATTGAGAACCTGTGGTCCATCATCAAATGTGAGATTTACAAGGAGGGAAAACAGTACACCTCTCTGAACAGTGTCTGGGAGGCTGTGGTTGCTGCTGCACGCAATGTTGATGGTGAACAGATCAAAACACTGACAGAATCCATGGATGGCAGGCTTTTGAGTGTCCTTGCAAACAAAGGTGGCTATATTGGTCACTGATTTGTTTTTGTTATGTTTTTGAATGTCAGAAATGTATATTTGTGAATGTTGAGATGTTATATTGGTTTCACTGGTAAAAATAAATAATTGAAATGGGTATATATTTGTTTTTTGTTAAGTTGCCTAATAATTATGCACAGTAATAGTCACCTGCACACACAGATATTCCCCCTAAAATAGCTATAACTAAAAACAAACTAAAAACTACTTCCAAAAATATTCAGCTTTGATATTAATTAGTTTTTTGGGTTCATTGAGAACATGGTTGTTGTTCAATAATAAAATTAATCCTCAAAAATACAACTTGCCTAATAATTCTGCACTCCCTGTATATATACATAAGTATATACGTATATATCACTATATATAAATAAAAATAGACTCCTAGACTCCTATCTTCAAAACCCAAACTCACAACCTTCACAGCCATTATTACAAGGCTCAGTACTTACTACCTCTACCTTCATGAAATATGTTAGGTCTTTGTTAACCCAGCTAGGTCGCAACCCTTCTAACTACTCAGGTCACTCCTTTCATATAGGGGCGGCCTCCACAGCCTCCAGTGCCAACATACCGGTACACATTATCAAATCACTTGGGCGGTGGAAATCATCTGGTTATACACGGTACATACCCAACCAGTACAAGAGATACGCAATGCATTTAAGGAAATGTCTGGTTAATTTTGTATGTGTTGTTGACTGTATTAAATCTTTGATTGATCACTTTGCCCTCTTTATTTACAGGCCTATCACATCGTTCCAGCACACCACAACCGACTTGCTCTTTTATACTATCCTAAGCTTATTCTTGGTCCTTACACCTTATAAGGGCTTATTATTTACTTACCTATTTAAGGGACACCCCTTACCTGGCTCCATACCGTTCGAGGTCAGCGTTGAATGACCCTCCCACCACTCAACACTTTTTTTCCTTTCTTTTCTCTTTTACTTTTTCTTTTTCTTTACTCCTTGATGGCCTACCACATCGTTTGTGACCAAGTGGTTACTAAAAAAGACTGGACATACCCCATTTGCAATACCTTGGGTTGTCTACTTTTGCAAATGGCATGCATTCATGGGGGTAATTCTCATTCCTGGGCTACCATATGGTCTGAAGGCAACGTAACCAATCTGGCGAATTTCAATGTGAAAAAACTGAACAATGTAACATGCTATATTTGGTCCTGTAACTTCCCAAAACACCATAAAACTTATACATAGGGGGTACTGTTTCACACGTGAGACATTGCTGAATACAAATATGTGTATTTTATTGCAGTAAAAGCAAACAGTGTTATGACATTCACAGTTAAATGTCATGAAGAACTAAAAAATTTTTACAATCTTATTGTCTCCAATTGTTTTATATTTTATTCATATTAAATTATGTTTCATACCTAAATATTTGATGTTAAATAAAAGCCTTGTTTCCCCTATATAAAATAATATATAATAAGTGTGGGTGCACATATGAAAGAGGTGAATTACACCTGAACAGACATATAGCGCAAATTCAAGTTTTTGTTTTCGTTTTGTTTTGATCACAACGTGTACATTTGACTCAGTCCTTAAGGGGTTAATTATCAGGAAACTGTTTTACTAAAAAAAAATGTTGTGTTTTAATAATTATTTCTTCACTTTTATATGGAACTCCTTTTTACAAAAAAAAAAAAAATAGAAGAAAGAATATCAGGGATTTAAACTTTTCATACCCCTTACTTCTTATACAGACAATGGTGATAAGATCTTTGCATTTATAAAAGCAGATTGTGCATGGCATAAAGAAGAAAAATGAATAAAATAGTGCAGACACATAAAATATGATTTAAAAAAGCCTCTTTGGTGCTCTTTCCTGTCAGATTAAGCCTATATATATTATATATTATCTGAAATGCTTTACCTTGTACATGCAGACACGTTATTCAAAATATATGTGTTTTTGCAGGCATAACTGTATATTATGTGCATTGTTTTATATTTAAATCATATCTATGTACCTTTCTAAGCTTCCTGTGTGATAATGTATTATACTTCTGTATAGCAGTTATTTTACAAACTGCAATTTTAAATCAGGTTTATGAAATTTTTGCAAGCATTTATAGTTTTCAGCTTAATAAATATGCATTCAGATGCAATGAATAAAAAAATGTACTATTGTACATGTAAGACGCAGTATTAAACTTTAAACCATAAACATAATACACAATTTGGGCTATTACTCTTCATGTCAGAAATAAAATAAAAAAGAGAAACATAACAAAGCTAAAAAAAGAGCATTGCACATATTAGAACTATTTTTTTATGGATATAAATATTATTTTATGGCAGATGGAGGCTTAAATGACAGAATACATCTTCTATACTACTAACATCAGCAAAAGGGTTAACAATAAAAGGAAAAGGAAATAAAATAGTGTGCAACCAACCATGCTAGTAGGTAACATGAAACAGCCAATCAGCATGAAGCATTGGTAATAAATCAGCTGCCCCCTCAAATCTCTTCCTCTTTCTTTGCTGTTCAGTACACAGTGAAGTATAACATTTACATGATTACGTTACTAATGGTTTTATGTACATATTACTTCTAAGAGTGATACATTATGACTGCAACTTAACTTAATTGCTTGTTCGCTATACATTCGTGATTAATTTGCTCTATTTCTATGGTTCAATATATCTAATTTCCCAGTTCCCTGGAAGCTCTTATTTCAGTTGTAAAGTATCTCTCCTCACCATTCGCTGCTGCGTAAACAAGCAACCACACAGCGACCATTATCCATTGCCTATCAGTTTTCTGAGCATTCTTCTTTCTTCGCCCTCATATGATGTGATTGTGAATGTCTCACAAGAGCTTGACCCAGCTGGTGCTCAGCTGGAATTTTTCAGTGTGCAAATGTCTTTGGATCAAATCAGAGATTTCCTTTCTCAGACACATTGCAACTTTTGGTGCAAACAGTTACTTTATCTCAGAAACTGCTGATTTAATTACTTTCTCTGCAGACTACTGTTTCAAATTCTAACATACATAAATATTTTATAACATGACAAACAAAGATCAGTCAAGAAAGACTATTACTGATGCTGGCCACTCTGAGACAGCATGTGAAATGTAATTCCTCAATGAAGATCATTTTCAGACACTTTTAGATGAAACAAAACAATTTCTACAGCGATTATGATAGCCATATCACCCATTGCAAAATCTGTAGCTTTAGCTATTGCTCAATCTACTTCAGAAAGTAGACAAACTCAGTGTCCATCTACTCTCTCTCACTTTTTCTGGTCAAAAGAGGATTTCACAAGGCGCCTTCTTAAAGGCTTGAGAAAATCTGGGGAAGCCACCCAGAAAAGGCATTTTTGATCAAATGACTATCCTTTTACATCTCCAAAGTAACATAGATCACAATAAAAAGGGAAGAATCAGGAAAAATCTACACAGCTTTGACAAATGTGTTATTAAAGTACAGAAGCTCAGAAAAGGCCTCTCCGTGCGATACACCTGATTCCGTTGAAACCTCCTCAAGTGACACATCTGATAATAATTCAGAATACTGCCACTGAAATAGAGACTATTCATAGGAATGTATCCTGTGACCTTGATAAATGACCACAATCAGAAATATCTGAAATTATTATTTTGGATAGAAGCGGTTTTGACTCAGGACACATTAAACATCCTAGGTTTGCTGAATGGGTACCTACTAAACATGTATCTAAATATCTGGAGTTGTAAGTGAGAAAGTGTCATGGTTCCGTGTGATTCTATTGGCGTGGCAGCAAAGAAACACAGTGGTCACGCCGACAGAAATAATAAATGCTTACCTTGCTCGCGGCAATCTGCTACCTGACCTCCTTCCATCCCGGTCACCAGCATTTGTGGCATTCCTAGAGACTTTGTCCACATTAAAGATGGCGCTTACATGCGTGTGACATCACGTCATAGATGTGCATGCATGTTTTGGGGTCAGAGGCCACATACAACCAATTATACCTTTAAGAGGGTTATTTAAACCCAAATTGCCTTTTGATCAGTGCCCTGTTGTGGTTTCCCTTTGATGGTTATCCGAAAGTGTGTTCCTGATCGTGTTTTTCTGTTTTTTTACTTTGGCTCTGTTTCGGCTTCCCTGATTTCTGGGATCCTTGACTTTTGGCTTTTCCTAATCGTTGTGTTTCATTCTGTGTCCCTGACCTCGGCAAGTATTTTGACTATTCTCGGATACATTAAGTCCGGCCATTCTGAGGTCCGGTTAGACGTTATCCTAAGTCATATGTGTGATACTATTTCTGTGTGCTGGATCAACAGTAATCCTGACAGAAAGCCACTAGATAAAGTAGCCAGAAATTAATTGAAGACAGATTGTCCAAGACCTTCCGTACCAAATAAGATAGCTGTGATCCCTGGTTTGGACCCAACTGTGGCAAAAGTAACCTTGCCACTGGCTTTTGGAGGAGCCTGTTTTCCAGCCTCCTACCCTGTGACTATGGCCCCTGTAATAGACTTTGGTCAACAATACTGCTTGTGCCTTTTGGGACTTAGACAGTAACCCTTTGAACTCCCAAAGTGGTTTGAAGCAGCACTTCGAACTTCTGAACTCTTGAAGCCATTAGAAGCAGCATTCGAACATGTGGCAGTGACCATCTTGTTTAGTTGAACATGTCCAGCGGTGTTTGGTCGTCAAGTGCATGGAACTCAAATCGGCCACTCGACGGCATGAACACCACTGACTATTTACCTTCAATGGATGTTCGGCTATTCTAACGGCATCCAGTATTTGTGTGCACTTCGAATCCCCAAAGTAGACCGACTGCACAGCCCAATTCTCTGGAACTGTTTTGGGCATGGAACCATGCATGCGGTCGGTCAAAATGTGACTTACATGAAATTCCTGAACCCCTGAACTGATCTGGGTGATTTTTTGATATGTTGGTCACCCAGATCAGGACTATCAGGGGATATTATGTGTTTTGGGGTACTTTTGGGGTTCTGTAAAAATATGTGTTTTTTTTCCTTTAAATGTATCTCAGATGTAAAAGGATTAGACTTAACACATAGACATTTTTTTTGCCTCAAGATGTTTCTCTATTTTTAGACATACTAAAACTGGCCTTAAAATATATCTTTACCCTACAATCACAGATAACGATAATCTGTGTATAGTTTGGTGTTTAAAATCCTACAAACAAAAGACTTTAAAACTTAGAAATCACTCCTGAACTAAATTGCCTATCTCATTTTGCAAACCCCACATATCTATATCATCTGCCACACGTGCTAGGTGGGTCAGGCAAATTATGTCTATTGAAGGTATTGACATCTCGCAATTTGGTGCACATTCTACTAGAGGAGCCATGTCCATTAAAGTATTACAGGAAGGTGGCTCTCTTTGATATCCTTAAAAGCAGCTGACTGGTCTTCAGAGTCCACTTTTAAAATGTATTTTAGACCAATATATCATTTTTCTATGGTTGTAATGAATTATTCATATTTATATGATTTTCTATATCTTTTTACATAATATAAGCCTCCTGTCTGCCATAAAATTCAAGATTTGCCATAAAATATGGATTTTATTAAAGACACAAGGTGAGTATTATCCCAGTCTTATAACCCTCCCTCTATGTTTTCTTTATTATTTTCTATTTTTCAGTTTCAACAAAACATGAAACAAAAAATGTTTAATTTGTCTTTTCTTCAATGTTGATTGTGCAGGAATTTCGAATTTTGTTCATGTTTTTTTTAAATTCATCATCAGCTTCATGAAAGAGGTTTGTGGGAACACCTGCTTTATTACTGTCAGGGTCTTACCTGATATGGGAGTCTTTAGCGCAGATATGTATGCTCACACTTGCAGATAGACACAGTCCAAGGTGACCAGATAAGAAGCCACCTGGACTGTGAATCTGTGCACGGGGGCTGTGCAGGAAAGGGTTCCAATGCAGTATCGACAAGGACATAAACAGCAGGATAGTCAAGGGATGCCCGAGGTCAGGATTAACAAAGTCAGGAATTGGGATCAATATGGAGTTGAAGATCAAGAGACTGGAACACAGGTACCGAACACACACAACAGGATCAAAGAATTGATAAAGTTTCCAGGACAAGGCTGTGTATATATATCCTGCTGATGACTGATCAGAGTCAGGTGAAGCAATAGACGAAGTCCAGCCCCCAGCACTGTAGACAAGCCAGGAATAACAGGACTAGAATAATTCCAAGGACTAGGAACTGCTGTGGCTCAAAGGTAGATAGCAGGCTCAGGACCACAAAGTACCCTGCTTCAAATCCCCAGCACTTCTAGGGAGAACCGTGACAATTACCTTATGTACTTGCTGATTGGCTGTTTCATGTCACCCTCTAGCATCTTTAGTTACAGACTATTTTTTCTTCTACCTATGTCTATTGTTAACCATTTTGCTTCTGTGAGTTAAGAAACATATATTGTAAAATACTCATCTCCTTTCTTTAATAAAATTCACATTTTCTGGCACAAAGGGCTAGGAAAATCTTAAATTATTATTCATGTTTTCGTATACAGTGCTTTTATCAAAAGACCTTTTAAACAAGATTAAAGACAGATGGTATAATGGCATTTTTATGAAGAGGGCTATGCAAGACTGCTGATTAGCTTGCAATCTAAAGGACTTCTACTAAAATATGGTACTCTTCTATAAAGGAGTGCTGGAGGTCATTGCATGAAAAAAAAACTGTTAACATTGGCAAAACGTGTTTAAAGAAATAATCAAATAATAAAAGGATCTGCCCACAAAGGAAGACATCTTCAAAAAACAATACCATATGAAAGCCAAGAGTGAATGGCAGCTACCATCCTGTTCTTTTGGATACATATTGCCACCTTTCTCAAGTCACTCTTAGCTTGCATATAACTTGATTTTGTAAAGACACCATTATTTTATATATTACTATACTATTCTGTTGACGTATCTTGTAAACACTGTTGTTTTTGGAAAAAAAAGTATTAGTAGCATTGCCTTGGTGAGTAGCTACTTTTTGGAATTTGTATATTTTTGTGTTTCAGGATCACATTTTACTTTGTTGGTACTGATTGCAGTTTATTGCTTCTTTATGTAGATTGGCATGTTACTTTGGTGATTGTTATTGTACAAAAAGTCAAGTGTGGTCTTTATAATCAAAATGACAGTACAGGCTGCTCTCAAAACTTCGAGCTGCCTTTTCCCCATCCACGCAATCACCGTGGCTAGCCTGGATTACAACAAACTAACACGGAATTCTGCCTTGAGTGCCCTTGTGAGTAAATTGATAATCCAAAATAGTGTTACCAAAATTACAAGGAATTATCAAAACAATTAACATGTGTATTTGCAATATCATATCTTATTCAAATATCTATTATATGTATTTTTGAGAATCTCCTATAAAATTAATATATGTTTTTCCAATAGTTCTCATATTACATATAAACATATCTATTAATGCTTTACGATATTAACCACCTAACATTGAAACTCTATTTTCCATATTCCTTTTGTATCTAAACTCCTAAAATAAGTTTATGCAAATATCCCTTTAAAATGTTTTATAAGTTGGCTTACAAGTACTATTAAAATCCTTACACTGCAATTTTGTAGCTATTTAAATGTGGTAGAAAGCAACGAATGCACTTTTCATTCTTTTTTTTAATAAAAGTCACCATATGGAAACCTACTTTGCCAATGTTTCTAAACGTCCATTAGGATTTTTTTTTTTATATATTTCCCAAATTACATTTCACCCAATTTGACTCAGACTGATGAAGCAATTTTCCCTGACGTTAAAAAAAAAAAATCAAAAACTTTTAAATGAACCAGATTTTCAAACCAAGCCTATAAAGTAACTTTAAAATCCATTGTAGGTTAAAAATGAATTGTCTGCTTGTATCTGTCTGGAAAACCATATCATATAATCAGTACATGCCATAAATACGGGATTGTATACTCACTCATATAATTTTAGTTAACTGCAATCAGTTGAGAAAATGGAAGTAATTAAAAGGATACCAGATGCTTATAAAAAATAATCTAAATTGTAGCAGAATGACCATACCCAGCCTCAAGCAAAACCAACAGGAGCAATCTGAACAGTTACATGAAACAGTAAGAAAAAAATCCTTTGCAATGGTGATTGAGACTCAAAAACAGCTGCTAGATAAAAATGCAATTATATCAGCAAAGAATGAATCAGCCGTCAGACAAAACACTGATCCATGAAAGCCAAATGAGCACAGATGAAAGAAGTTCCAACATTAGACAGAAGGTCTAGATGCAGTCAGTTCTCAAGTGATAATTACAAGATGAAAATACTAATTATCTACAGGTATCATGTCATTTTCTAGATAAATATACATTAAACAGAATATATAATAATTTGTTTGCACTGTGATCCCTAAGCACCAAAGGTCTGTTTCTAACCATTTGTTTACACTGAAAGGCCTGATAAAAATCACCTAATGAATGAAACTGAATATGTGTTTTTTTTATTTTAGTTTAAAGGGCTCAGTCCTGCGTAATATTGCTGAGTGTGGTTTTAATCTGCAGTGATATTATCTGTACATTTGGTTAGTCAAATGGATAGCAAAGGTCTAGATTAACAGACATTTAGAGCACGATTCTTATCCTGTGTGTAATTATGACTCTGGCTACATCCATGCGCGAGTCTCATCCGGTATTCTTGATCATTTATGTAGCTTCCAATCATGGGATGTAAACAAGTAGGATGCAATGGGAAAGTGTGAGGTCACTACAGGGGAGGATAGATGCTGTAAATGAAATCAGAGCCCAAAAAATGGGTTAATCCTGCCAAATGAAAAACAGCTTGGAAGTATTTCTCTAGGGTAATGGTGTCTGTCAATTTAGCTTTGTATCATGAAGGCTGGTATCTCAGTGTGATCAGTGGGCTTTTTAACTTTTATTTGTTCTGATTTCAGGAGTATCCTTCTTGAAATTCATGATTTAAACTTTCAAGCTGGTTCCTTTAGATAAACCGACATGATAAACAGCCAACATCCTATACTGGAAATAATTTTAGACTTTTTTCTAGTCCAACCTAACTTTGACTGAACAAGGTAATGTTTGTTGGTTGCAATATATAGCTGATTTGTGTTTAGCAATAGCAGTTTTTCCTAAAAAAAAAAAAAAAAAAAAAAACAACTAGATTTGGTATCGGTACAGTTATCTAAATTTGTGAATAGCTTCCTTTGTCTGTGTTTCATGAAGACTAAGAGTCATGGAATCTTAGAGGATTATCCCCTAAAGGGAGAATTTAAACATAATTTAAAGTTAATTTTTTATATCAGGCCAAAGAAGCTGAGCTGGAAACAAAGTGGACCACGAATCTTTGTACAGATATTATTGTATTTATGGGAGGTATAATTAAGGTAAGCAGAACATGTTTCCTGTATGCATTGCTGTGGGATATGTGATCAGTTTTTTGCTGCAGTCATAGTTTTCATATTTTCTCAAATTAAATGGTCTTTGGAATGAGAATTTCATTTAAAAAAATATGCAACAGAAGTAGAGTTTAACAAGTCTTTACAAGCAGTATTGGACACTTTGGCAAAGCAGGATTCACAAAATGCTAGAAAATAAACAAGCTCCAGCATTAACATTTTCAATATTTATTGTTTTGATAATCACCATAGAGAGTTAATGATTTGAGAGCAAAAGACTACACACTTTTGCACTTAAATAGACAGGCTTTTAGTAGATAAACAGTTATTACAAGTCATATTGGACACCGTTATATGAACAGTTTCTTGAACAGACCATGCTCCGGTAACACTAGTAATCAAGAACATTTACCACAGATGAAAAAGGGACTGAGCTGCATCAGTTTACAATTACATAACCATCCAGCCACTCAACACTTTTTTATTGATTATATAAGAGATTATTTTTCTATAGAAAGCTCAGAGTTGTTTCTTCTTTGCCAATACGGTTGGCGTAACATACTTTTTTAGAGAAAGGGATGATAGAACCACTTATCCTGATGCAATCCTATACCAAGAACATAACAAATGCTTATAATTTACAGACTTAAGGCTTGAAATATCTGTTTTTATGTGTTTAGATAACCAATTAGGACCCACCAATATTAGGGTTTTAGGTCACTGTGGTGGGTTTACACATGGTTATGGGTTTGTGGGTTTTTAAGACAACTATTATAACTCTACGGAAACCAGGGTAAAATGTTCTGACATCACTTACCCATAAAATACTGATATTACTATTTAAATAATAGTATAATGTAATAGAGCAGCAGAAAATGTTACCAGAATGCTTGGTTGTATAGGGAGAGGTATTAGCGCTAGAAAGAGGGAAGTGCTCATGCCATTGTACAGAACACTGGTGAGAGCTCACTTGGATTACTGTATGTAGTACTGGAGACCATATCTCCAGAAGGATATTGATACTTTAGAGAGAGTTCAGAGATACACTACTAAACTGGTTCATGGATTGCAGGATAAAACTTACAAGGAAAGGTTAATGAAACTTCTCATGTATAGCTTGGAGGAAAGACAAGACAGGGGGATATGATAGAAACATTTAAATACTTAAAGAGAATCAACACCGTAAAGGAGGAGACTATATTTAAAAGAAGAAAAACTATGACGACATAGTCTTAAATTAGAGGGGCAAAGGTTTAAAAATAATATCATGAAGTATAACTTTACTGAGAGGGCAGTGGATGCATGGAATAGCCTTCTGTCACATGTTCATCCTCACCTTGTGGTGTCTATAGGGATAACTACATTCCGGGCATTGGTGGAGATGCTGCTCGGCAGCCTGGTACCGTGGTGTCTGACTCCTACAGCATATTGAAAGACTCTGGCCACTTCGGACCCATGCCTATTTGTAGCCACGTCCACCTGCGGCATTAACAACATAAACATGCGTGTGACATCAAGTGGAGGATGCGCGCACGTTCTGAGGTCACAGGCTGGGTACGGCCAATCGGATTTAAAGGAGACTTATTTAAACTCCTTTCTTGCCTTCCCTCATTGCCCTGTCGTAGTTTCCCTTAGTGGTTATCAGAGAGTGTGTTCCTGATCATGTGTTTCTTGTTATTGACTTTGGCTTCGTTTGACTTCCCTATCCCTGGTATCCTTGACTTTTGGCTTTCCCTCATCGTTGTGTCTGCTTCTGTGTCCCTGACCTTGGCAAGTATTCTGACTATTCTCTGGTACGTTAAGTCTAAGGCCCAGTAAGATGTTAGCTTTAGTCCTAGGTGTGATATAATTCTACCTGATGGATCAACTAGTATTCCTGAAACCTTCCAGCTGGAGTGGTAGATGTTAACACAGTAAAGGAGTTTAAGCATGCGTGGGATAGGCATAAGGCTATCCTAACTATAAGATAAGGTTAGGGACTAATGAAAGTATTAAAAAAATTGGGCAGACTAGATGGGCCGAAAGGTTCTTATCTGCTGTCACATTCTATGTTTCTATGTTACTAGCATTGAAATGGCAAGGGAAATCGCTCACTTCAAAAGTCATGGATCATTTTTTGTACTCTTAATTGTTATAATGTGAAGATGAGGCATTTCTGGCAGGGTTTATTGTAGGAATATCTAGGACAGAAAAGAACACATGCTACCTTTGATAGATTGATATATAATCATAAGTGGTGGACTTTAATGCTTCCTGTAATGTTTCCTAATCAACTTGACTGATGACGTGTGGCAAACACCAATCCTATAGCTGTAATGTACTGTTTTGTTTTTAATATATATGATACCATGATGGAATTGTCTTCAGAGTTTAAACACCAGTGTTGACATTTTCTCATGTGTCTGCTGCTCTAACCAAAATATGCTCTTATCTCTTTCTTTTTTTTATTGCCTTTCTTTGCTACACAAGATGCTGTCTGAGAAAAACAATCCAACAACTGTATTTGCTTAGAAAAAAAGTAATTTATATTTGCCAAATTGATGAGTTTCACATACGCTGTGCAAACATTGTGCTAATATTGGCTGCTGAATATTTCTGAACTGGTTGAGTAGTCCTCAGAAATTAAAATTAACTGGAAAAGTATGGGAAAAAAAGCAAAGTGAGAAAAACAGAAACAAAAAATGTATAATATCGAAGACGTTTAAAAACAGAGTCAGTTCGGATTAGCCTTTGAAGAAAAAAAAGCAATTTAAATGGCTGCATAAATGGGCTTAATGGGTAGATAAATATATCTTTACACAAAAAGTATGGTTTTTTTTTTGCTGCACTGAATTTTGTTTAGATATAGAAAAAAAGCCTTTTGCTCTCACGCAACCTATGCATAGTTTATACACCATTTCTTAAATGCATAGCACTTACTCTAGCATATTTAACTAGTGTTTCCAAATGACGACGATACTCTGGGGCCTATTCACAAACAAAGAGTTATTGTGATTTGAGACTCGACTTGCAAAATTAAGGCTGAGTTGGGAAAGAATTTCCAATTAAACATTGAAAATCCTTGTTATTCAGATCCAGTTTCTGGCACCCTTCCAGAACTACAGGCAATTAACCAATCCACTTTTCCCCTGAAATAAGTTTATTGTTCTAAATAAACGTTATAAATCGCATTGTGGTTGTTAATATGTTACTATGAGAGGCATTCACATGGATCAAAGCATTTTAAGATCTCAGATATTTCATTAATTTCTACAAAACAGCTAAAAAATGTTGATGGTTAAAAGACAATGGTATTACAGATAAAACCATATTAGAATGTGCACCTGATATTTGTTATGTAGAGTGCTTTTTGGATTTGATTGTTTAGATTAGAAAAACAACAGGAAATTCAACATGTGGACCTTTCTGTAATGAGGTAGTACATATGCTGATTAAGTCAGTCATTGTAAGGCGACAATGGAAAGACCTGAAGTCCACAGAGAGTTCTCTGATGAAAGCAACCAATTTTTCTGGACAATATTAGTTTATACACTTAGACAATAAACCAACAAATATGCATTTTTAATGTTCTGGGCTGAAACCAAAATAAAAAATGTAATTGCTGACTTAACCTGTTCCAACTAATTTACATTATACTCTCATCAATCTACATACAAAACTGAGGTTTTCAATTAATATAATCGCTGGGCTTTATAAGTTGAACCAAACTCTGATCTACAAATAAAATGGTAATTTATTTCATTGCTATTCTGTTTCTAGATAAGAAACAGTTTCATCCCTAACATTCAATGCACTGTTTCAGCCGTATTTCATATTATGCAATTCACTCTGAAAAATGAATAGTTATGAGAAATGGTTCATACAGAAATAACGTTTTTTTATTACTGTTTTCAAGTTTGACTGGGAATCCCATATTTAAAGGCACATTATTTCTGCCTCAGAGCTATTGGAATTGCTGTCTGGCGTAAATCAAAGGCTGGAGTGTGTTAAAGATGGTGAGTTAATGTCTAAGAGTTTCTCCAGATGAACTCATCTTATATTTATTCCTGTGTTATACATCGTATCATTGTCAGAAATTGTCTGTCAGAATAGCAATGATAATAATGATACATTTATTATAATTTCAATTCCGGGTTGATATCATAGAACCCCACATACCTTTGAAGAATCCACAAGAAGTCTCAAACCTGTAATAATTTCTTCATGGTTATTTGGTAAAGCAGAAATTGCAGGAGTTGACCAGAGAATTATAAATGTTATATCAAATAGCCAAACAGGAGAAATAGCTGAAGTAAAGTACTTTTTCTTTGAGTGTTTTTGCTTACCTGTTCCAATCTACTAGTCTTGTCCTCAAAAATAAAACTACAATGTGGAGAAAGTGAATAAACAAGGCTATTTTCAAGTTGCGCAGGTATCCATACAACATTTTGAAAAGTTCTATTGACAAAGTGATCACTGTTTATGTTAAATTATAGGAACTATTGCTAGTCAGATGCTGACTGCTAATTATAGTATTTGTGAAAAGTTAATTGTGATGTCTCAGGAGTACAGAAATGAATCATTCTGTCATGCAAACTAGCCCTCTGTAGTGTTTATGGTGCCGGGAGTGGCCTGGCGCTTTCACACTGTTAGATGTCAAAACATTTTAGCACATATTAAAAGAAGTAAAATCAAATATAAAAGTAAAGTGCTTTTATTTTATTTATTTTTTATTACATCTTTATTGATTTTTTTATATTTAAGAAGGACAAACATAAAAGATATGTATCAAATGTGAGCATATAGAATATTCAGATATGTGTATAAACAATAAAACCGTAAAGAGATTTATTAATACTGGGTAGCATTAAAAAAAAAAAAAAAAAACAGAACATACTGCAAGGATATATTTGGATAGACAAAGAAGAATAAAGAAATAACATACATGGATTTTGGACATTACCGAAGAAAGAAAAAAATAGAAAAAGAAGAAAAAAAAAGTGTAAAAAATAGGAATTAGTGATGCTATCACAGGGGAGGAACTTTTTATACTTTAATTCACAGGGTAAGATGAAGTCTATAGTATTGAATCCATGGGTCCAATACAAAGCAAGTTTCCCCAGGATGCATTGCGCCCGGGAGGTTTATAGCGCCGACCCAAAGCTGGCTGGAGTCTGTGGGTAGCACGTGGCGTCGAGTGTGGAGGTGTTTGAGCAGCTTTTGCATCGCGTTTTGGAGCCATTCTGGAATTTTTTTTGCAGTTGTTTTGGCACTTTTACAGAACTTTTTTGATGCATTTCTTAAGCAGTGGAAAGGTAGGAAGCTGAGCTTTGTCGTTTGCATGCCTTTTACTGTGTGTTCTGCATTGTGGGTTGGTTTCCATACCAGCTCATTTTGATTTTTTCTTACCCCCAGAATGGATTAATTTGTTTTCAATGCATTCCTATGGGGAACCGCGTCTCAGTTTACACATTTTTCTGAATAAGAAATGTCCCGGAGAACACATAAAATTCGTAAACCGAGGTACCACTGTATATGTATAATTTCTTTGAGTTTTTATTTCAGCCCATATTTGGATATATGCATTTCTCCTGTATCTGGCTAAGCACATTTTAACTGCTACAAAAATATGAATACAAATCAACACCTTAACAGAACTGAGGCGCCCGCGCCCCAACCCTGGCACCGCCATTACCTGGCTATCCCGGACCACGGCACCCGCCCTCGCTGAGCAACCTATAACCCCTGGGACTTCCATCATCTGGATTACTGTTCCACTTTCTACTGGGCTCCAATATGGCTACCATGGGACACTAGCACAAACCAGCCATCCAGTTAAGGGCTTTTACATATGTACTATATTTTTAGGGATGGTCATTGCTACCCAAATTTTGCAATGCAGCCCCAGCTAACGATCTACAATGGAATCTTGTACTAACTTGAAATGGACTACGATCCTGCAGGCTCCAATACCATGATAATGCATAATATAGCTGTATGGTTTATACTTAACGCACTGTTTTTACTTGCTCCTGTGCCTATCTGCCGTGCTTTCATTTAATGTTTAGACTACTGTTAAGCCATGGCATGTTTATATATTGAGCATCCAGATATTGCACAAAGTTTGAATAGCCTTATACACCCAGCAGTCACTCACCAAAATGGCTGACTAGCATTACACAGCACAACGTTACTATAGTTTGATCATAGGCGTGCACAGCCTATTGTATAAGGGTGTGCACCCTAAAGCACAAACACACATGCCGTGTATATATATATATATATATATATATATATATATATATATATATATATATATATATACACACACACATATACATACACACACATACTGCTGTGTGAGGGTGCCGTGTGTAGGTGATGTGTGTGTGTGTGTGTGTGAAGGTGCTGTGTGTGTGAAGGCACTGTGTGTGTGTGTGTAGGCGCTGTATGTGTGTGCAGGCGCTGTGTGTGTAAGGGCGCTGTATGTGTAAGGGTGATGTATGTGTGTGTAAGGGTGCTGTTTGTGTGTGGGGGATGTTAGTGTGTGTGTGTATATGTAAGGGTGCTTTGTGTGTAAGGGTGATGTTAGTGTGTGTGTGAGAGGGTGCAGTGTGTGTAAGGGTGCTGTTAGTGTGTGCTTTGTGTGTGTATGTGTAAGGGTGCTGTGTGTGTGAGGATGCTATTAGTGTGTGCTGTGTGTGTGAGGGTGCTGTTAGTGTGTGTGTGTGTGTGTGCGTGCTGTGTGTGTAAGGGTGCTGTTAGTGTGTGTGTGTAAGGGTGCTGTGTGTGTGAGGGTGCTATTAGTGTGTGCGAGGGTGCTGTTAGTGTGTGCTGTGTGTATAAGGGTGCTGTTAGTGTGTGCTGTGTGTGTAAGGGTGCTGTGTGTGTGTGTGTGTGCGTACGGGTGATGTATGTGTGTGGGTGCTGTTTGTGTGTATTGTGTGGGGTGGCCATTTAGTTAATATCCCCCCTCCCTTTTTACCTTATGTAGGGAGGGAGACCGTGCTCCTGCCATCCCTGGTGGTCCAGTGGTGAGTGAAATACAGCCAGGCAGGGGGCTAGAGTTCACTCTCGCAAGATCTGAGCGTTGCCGCGGTTACTGCGGCAACGCCCAAATCTCGTGAGAGGAACCCGGCGGAGCTTGCTGGCTAGAGCTCCCCGGGTCCTCTCCTGCCTCCCTCCATGCTGCTGTGGGTCTGTGAGGGAGATCTTTGACCTCCCTCACCGGCCCACAGAGGGAGGCAGATAGTGCATGCCACTGGGACCCCGTGCGCACGCCTATAAGTTTGATTCTTACCTAGTTAACCTAACCACTGTACCTCTTAATACCCACATGTCACACTAACCATAGCCAAGCTGTAGGTTCAGTCGCCCCACGCCGCAGATAAGCTACAAAATCCCACATGCACAGATCTGCTCGGGTCTTTACTAGCCCACTATAAGCACACACAGAGCATACACCTGACATTACTATCGCTAAGCTAAATGCACTGACACACGGGCATTAGCCTACTCATGTCTCTACCAAGGTCCTCGCATGCTACCTTAATATCTTTAACTACTCAGTGTTAAACTAAACTACAAACCTCCAGCAAACACCACACATTCATAGCCATTGCGCATCTTGCTTCGACATGTTCGTTACTTTAACTTTCTCAAAAAATGTGCATAGTATTTCTAATGCCATGTTACCAATTGTTAATGTATGGTCACACAACGCTATCGTGGCGCTACTGACCTAAATGTTAATTCATGCACGAATAAAATAAAGATTTTAAAAAAAATATATGAATACAAAGATATTTGTTGTGTCTGCCAGTAATGGGTAGATCGACATGGAATATGAAAGCTTGTGAAGTTAAGGTGTTATTCTATGGATATTTTTATGGAAGCTAGACTCAGGCATTCCCACCTTGATTTTGACATCACCAGCAAAGGTTTTCTAGGTTTTAACAGAATTTCGCAAGGTGTGCAGGGACCATATACCACCTTTGTGTTAGCTTGAAATATTGTTCATGTAAGTTGATACAATGCATGGCCTTCCTGTCAGGATTACTAGTTGATCCAGCATGCAGAATTATATCACACCTAGGACTAAGGATATCATTTAATCGGACATTAAAATGGGCGGACTTAACGTATCCAAGAATAGTCAGAATACTTACTGAGGTCAGGGATACAGAAGGAGACACAATGATGAGGGAAAGCCAAAAGTCAAGGATACCAGAAATCAGGGAAGTCAAAACGAAGCCAAAGTCAAAAAACAGAATTAATCAGGAACACACTCTCAGATAACCAGCAAAGGGAAACTGATCAAAAGGCCATCTGGGTTTAAATAACCCTCCTAAAGTTGTAATTCGCTGTATGTGGCCTCTGAATCCAAAACGTGCGTGCACATCTATGACGTGATGTCGCACACACGTAAGCGCCATCTCTAATGTGGGGAAAGGCTACATCCCCATTAAAACCAGAACTGCAGCGGCTGGCGTCTCTAGAAACACCGCACACACTGGGGACCAGGACGGAAGGAGGTTGGGTAATGGTAAAGTAAGTAATTATTATTTCTGTCGGCGTGAGCGCTGTGTTTCTGTGTGGCCACTCCGACAGAATCCCGCGGCACCATGACACTTCCTAGTAGAGTGCCAGGCATTGTACCAAGTATGCAATGGAACAAACAAGGTGCAATATCTCCCTCAGCAGATCAGAGCTTTGATTTATTTGAAATAGTATCCCTATCCAAGGATTTGCCAATCGTAGCAATTCACTTTGAGTTAAGTTGATTATTATGTAAAACATCTATTACATATGGCTGTATTTTTTATCCTAATATATCTGAATATCTCAAGTTAGAAAAAAAGTTTAATGATTCATTATCATAGAGATCTAATATTATTTTTATATCAAAGGATTGCAGTGAGAGATGTCCAAATTTTCTATATATAAAGAGAGGAAGTAAAGTGCTTTATTAAGTATGTTGCTCCAGTCAGGTAGAGTGCATTAACAATAGGCAAACCTTCCAAATCTGTCTGGTGGACAGGAGAAGGACAGAATAGACAGTAAGGATAAGTGCCTAGAAGATAATTCTTTTTTCAATAAGTTTAATCCTGTAAGATAAGACACAAAGATCAAAATAAATCGATTTGAAAAAAGAAAATAGGCTGAAGTTAATTTTAATGTTATTGAATAGAGACAGGTAGAAACAACAAGCTGGATATAGGTGGACATACAAATAGGAAGAAATCCTTTTCCTAATCCCCAATGACAGCAACAATAAATAACTTCCTCTAATGCTTAAGGAATTTTCACATTAACATGTGAGGTATTTCTGAATTTCGATGGATTACTTGTTTGTGTCAAAGTTGTACCTTGCATGCAACTACTTGAGAAACACTGTGAGATCTCAAATCATTTCCACTAGTGGATTTGAAAGCTCAATAAACTATAAAATAAATGTAGAGTGCTGTGGATTTATTTTTTGTTGCTAAAGCTAATCCTAGGTTGTATTAGCCTATATTAAATTGTTTTCATCCTACATAAACCACTTTTTAGAGAATGAATCACAGACATTTTATGAGGAGCTGAGCTACACACTGAGTTTGGTTCCGGCACTGAGTGATAATTACTGCAGAAAATGTATCCTACAATTTTATTTCTCGTAAATTCAATGTATCCTCTTTCATTTGCTTAATAAGAGTGCATAATTCTGCTGTATCTAGTCCAAAATCCTTGCTTTAGTGAAATATTCTGCAAATTTGTATAAACTACCTTGACATTTCAGGGTTAATGGGAAATTGCCCATGAAGTCTTACAATTAAAGCATCTTTTTAAAGACCAGTATCTAAATTAAAGATAAGGTTTTAGTTGGCATGGTTCCTTGAAGATGATCGTGGTTATGCTTTACCCACAAATGATGAATTTAAGAAGATGGGTCATCTGATATTCATACACTAAAAGTTGGAGAGGATTAGAAACATATGCTATTCAGACCGAACATGAGTTAACATTGCGTATCAGTATACAGAATGTATTACATTTGGTATTGTTTCAAAATTTTAACTAGCTGAACATTCCATTGTCACAGTACACTGCTCATAATTGGTAATTACATAACACAAGTTTTGTAAGTGGTTTCACTTTAATGAAAGTTGTATATTACAAAGTTCATCATAACATTATGCATTGCCAGTACGAAAAATGCTTTATATTGCTATGTAGGCAATAATAACATAGCAGCTGTAGGTGAAAGATGAAAACATAAAATGACCTGCCTTTTGTTGGGTCTTCTCTAGTACTGTATCAAAGCAAGCTGGCACACAATTACAATACAAGCTATTACTGTGGGTCATGTACGAGTTCAAATTTCAGAGCAGAAGTGAATACAAAGTATCAAATTGGTGGACTTTTTTTTCTAATGTACAGAATCTGTTTTCTTTGTGTTCATGCTTATTTTGAAGGAATTCCTAAATAAATTAATAAAAATAGGGATTAGTGGCAATCAGATTGAGTTTACAGGGAATCACAGACTCCCAAGCAGAAGGTGCCAACAACTCATTAAGGTCGTATTTCTACCCCAACAGTAAATATGTACATTGATCTATACTATCCCTATACTATCCCTAACCATTGAACTTTTTCAGCTAACAATAAACGTGAACATCTACATTACCCTAACACTACACAAGCTAGTAGCTACTAGACTACACTAATGCTAACAGTATGCCTCATACAAGAACCCTGATTTGAGCTCACTATACTCTCATGTTTCAAATAAATGACCCTGTTATTTTTTTTATTTTATTTAAAAAAATAATTTGTCAGTGTGGAGGCTAACTTTTATATAAGTAAAACTGAATATTTACAAAAAGAAACTCTCAACAAAGAGAACCTCTAGTTACATTTTTGGCAGCAATTTATGGTTACCCTAATTTCACTATTGACATTTTCTTTCACAATGTTAAGGTGAGTCATTACGTCTCAACTATAATGGGCTTTCATGCCATTAGGATACATTGATAAGTCCTAATGATTGTGTGTTAGCAAATTGCTGCTCACACCAGGGATCCCCAGGTATTAATCAATACCTGGTGCTTCCTTCTGTCCATTGTGGCCATTTTAGTGGTCCCAGACTGACTGATGAGCTGTATGCAGTGCTCAAACTAAGTGGTGCATTCAGTTCCTTGAACTGGTATTTAAAGTGACTCTCCAGTGCCAGGAAAACACTCTGTTTTCCTGGCACTGCAGGTCCGCTCTCCCTCCCACCTCCCAATCCCCGGTTGCTGAAGGGGTGAAAACCCCTTCAGTCACTTACCTGAGACCCCCGCCGGTCCCTCTGCGGTGGTTTCGGGTCGCAGACGCTCCTCCTCTTCATTACGTCGGCCGGTGGATGAGACTGATCCTGCCCGCCGGCTCCGAAGACCTAATGCGCATGTGCGGCAATGCCGCGCATGCGCATTAGAGCTCTTCATAGGAAAGCAGTGAAAATGCTTTTCAATGCTTTCCTATGGGGAATTAAGCAACGCTGGAGGTCCTCACACAACGTGTCTAGTAGACAGCCACTAGAGGTGGAGTTAACCCTGCAAGGTAATTATTGCAATTTATAAAAAAAAACTGCAATAATTAACTTGCAGGGTTAAGGGTAGTGGGAGTTGGCACCCAGACCACTCCAATGGGCAGAAGTGGTCTGGGTGCCTGGAGTGTCCCTTTAAATGTCTATGTATGGCAGGCTAAAATTCCTGCTTACACCTGGGAGACAGAGGTATCAGTGGATGCCTGGGGCTCTCCTATGTCAGTTGGGGACACTTTTTAGTGGCCCCCGACTGACTGATTAATTATGTGATACCGAAATTTTGCTCTACATACAGCCTTTAAATAAATTGAGAGCACAGGGACCTAGCAATCACCCTCAGCCATGGTGTTTCTTGCTGGTTGTCTGGCCAGCTGCATGTCCCTAAGCCTACTGTGATCACTGATCAAAGTGTTATCAACTGGGAAAACATTTCCTGCAATATTGAAAAAGGCTTAGGGTAGGGTATGTGTCAGGATAAGGTAAGGGTTAATGCTGGGTTTGCTTTAATGCTGTTTAAGGGTCAGTGTAGAGTAGGTATTTGGGTAGTGTTAGTGTAAGCATAAGGTAAGGGGTTTGGTTAGTGAAGTGTTGGGGGTTTGGTAAAGGGTTAGCGTTAACTATTAAAACTAAATTTAGAGTTTAGACATAATGGGTATTTGACAATCAGGGCTTATAAGTAAATCTGTTTTGAGTTTAGTTGCACTTGATGTGCAAATATTATTACCATCAAAAACATGTAAAAACATTTAACCCCTTAAGGGCGGAGATAATTGTACAACTTCTGATTTAAAAAAATAAATCAAAACAAAGCCTGGAATTTGACTATATGTCTGAACCAAAATTGACCTCTTTCATAAGACCACTCACACATATTATATATAATTTTATTCAGGAAAGGCAGGACTTTAATTTCACATCAAATATTTATATATGAAACAATTTAATATGAATACAATCTAAAACAAGTTTAAGAAATTATGAAAATAATTAAGAAATGTAATTTTTTTAAGTTCTGCATTTTAAATGTCATAATACTGTTAACTTTTACTGCAATAAAACATACATATTTGTGTTCAGAAGTGTCTCATGAGTACAACAGTACCCCCCATCAGATTGAATATATCAAGGATTTAAAAAATTCTACAGGCTTTATCTAAGAAGCCTTGTTGGAGATCACAAAGATGATTGTCAAAGGCATGGCTTTTTCAGTATCATCAAGAAGGACTTTATGGCTCCACTCATCGGGTGCAGACTATTCTTCAATATTATCACTGATAATGATCTTTTGCAATTTAAGGTAATCTTCTTTTTGGCAAGTACTGGACAGAGCTATTCTTAAAGCTTTTGACAGTAAGAAAGCTTTCCTACCCAAAGGACAAGATCATTGAATTCCTCCACATAGGGAGACAAAAGGTTTCATGGCAGATCCTTTCTGGGGAACAGATCCTGTCATCTAGGGAAAGAATACTCTAGAAATTTATTTTGGAAGAAGTTTCTACATCAGAGAAATTCATAGACATTTATTTCATTGTATTTCTAGCCCCAAAACCCAATGGAAACTGTAAACTCAACATAGACTTGAAATAAATTACCTAATTTGTAATCTTTCAAGATGGAATCCATATCCACAATTACCCCCTTTATCAGTCAGGGAGATTGGCTAATCTAATTAAATCTAAAGGAAGCCTATTATCAGATTCCCATCCATTCTATCCACCGCAAAGTTTCTTAAACTCTACATCTATGGGAGACACTTCCAGATCAGAGTTCTTCTCTTTGGCATAATCCTAACTCACAGGACATTTACAATTTTTTTTATTGTACTCAAAGCCTTTCTCAGGAATCAAGGAATAAATATCTTCCATTATTTAGATGAAATCTTGATAGTTATTTCAACACTGCGGAAGGCAACTGCTCATGCTAAGGTAACATTGCTCGGTCTCCAAGAACATGAGTGGGTGGTCAACATGAAGAAGAGTTTGTTATCTCTAGCACAACAAGCGGTTTTAGGAAACAACACAATTTCAGGAAAAATCAGTATCTCCCAAAAAGGCAAAAAAAAGAGCAATTCTTCTCCTCTTAAAGAAGACATTAGTCTCAGCCAGAACATACGTGAGTATGTTTGGGTCTCTGAGCTCTACAATAGGTATAGGGCACTGGGCTCAATGGAACTCCAGAACAATACAATCAAATATCCTAAATGTATTACTCTACAAGGAAACTGATTTACATTCCCCTATTGGTGAAGATTCAGCTAAAAAGGAGCTGCAAGAAAATAATCTCCTAAAAGGTTTTCAATTAGAAGATCCTTAATGGCAAACCATAACTACAGATGTCAGTCTTTTAGGATGGTAAACTCACACAGGGTCATCATGGACCCAAGGTACATGGAATCCATTGGAAAGAGCCCTACATTAAAATCTAAAAGATCCATTTCAAAAGCTTTCAGGAAACTCAAACATGTTATCACAAGTGTTTAGATCCTAATAAAAACAGGCAGCAGAACAGTGTCCACTTACATAAATCATCAAGGAGGTACAAGAAGCAAACATCTACTCAAAAAATTGTCACCTTTGATGACATGGGCTCAAGTATACCTGAAAGGAATAAAAGCCATTTTTCTTCCAGGTTCAGATAAATTGTAGCTGACTATCTCAGTAGAATCCACATTCAGCTGTGGAGTCTGAACCCAAGGGTATACTGACAAAGAAGTGAGGCATGCCTTAGATTGACCTTATGGATAACAGGCAGAACATCCAGGTAACTTGCTTCTTCTCTCTAACACAGGACCCACAAGCCCTGGGACTGGAGGCTTTATCACAAACGTGGAATTTCGATCTGGGGTATGTGTTTTCTCCCCTGCCTCTAATCATGAAAGTACTAAGGAAAATATGGAAAGAAGGGAGGAGAATTATAGCTTTCATTCACATTTGGCCCAGAAGACCATGGTATCCACTTCTACTGAAAATGGCTCAAACTTCTCCCTGGGTACTGCCTCTAATAAGCCAGATCTTCTGAATCAAGCCCCAGCCACCCACCCTAATCCTTCCAGCTGGAACTTGGATACCTGACATTTGAAAGGAGATCACTCTTAAATCAAGGTCTCTCAGAAGTTGTAATAAATACACTGCTTAAAGCAAGGAAACATTCCACCTCCTCTTGCTATTATTGCATCTGAGACACATTTAAAGACTGGGCAAGAGAAACATAATTTGAGGTCAAGAATTCTTCTTATATTCAGGCATTAGAGTTTCTTCAAACAAGTCTGGACAAAGGCCTTAGCTTAAGTACATTGAAAGTCCATTCTTCAGCACTATCAGCTCTCTGTAATATCTCATGGATGTATAACCCGCCTTATATCCATATTTTTCAAGGCTGCCATGGGAAAACAACCACCATACAGAAATTTTACTCCATCTTGGAATTTACCTGTAACTCTAGATTCATTAACTGAACCTCCGTATGCTCCAATTACAGATATCTCGATTCAGTATCTCACCCAAAAAGCCTAGTTGCCATTTCTACAGTCAAACACATCTCAGAATTGCAAGCATTTACTAACAAAGAATTACATACTCTCAATGTCCATTACAGAATGGTGCTGAAGCCAAGAGAGACGTCCTTCCAAAATTGGTCTCTAACTTTCAGAGTGTATCATCAAGTACTTTGCAGTCACATCAAAGTTTAGAAAATTGAACTAGCTCTTGGTCTTCCCTTCTGGATCTCACAAATGAAAGGCAGCTTCTTCTTCTACATTAAGACACTGGATTGCAGCAGTAATTTCTGATGCCTATCTTAAAAATAGTCTGATCCCTCCAGACAAGATCAAAGCTCAATCTATCAGATCCTTGGTTACTTCATATTAGGCAGAGGTTCCTCTAGATGACATCTGCAAGGCAGCCACTTGGTCTTCACCTACGACATTCATTAATCAATACAAGCTATATTTGTTATTCACTCCATCTACTTTGGCAAGGTTGTCTTATCCTCGGCTCAGACATTCCAGTGGGCTTGTCGGTCATGCGAGGTATCATCCGGTTCACCAGCCTCTGTATTACAGGTTAATGTAGTTTAGGGTTCATTTCAAGGCGATGAGCCCCTGATTTCAGGCAATAATCGGGCCCAGGCTCGGGAGCTCACAGATAGTGTGTCTGCTCAGCTCCACAGCTAGGCTCAGGACCTGGCCTCCAGCAGCTCCCGAGTCCATGGGAACGTGATGCCGGCCATATCACTGGCCCGGAGCTGGAGGGAAGAACAGGCCTGCCTCTGGTTGTCTGCCAATACCTGCACTTACTTGGTACTACCGACATGCTTTCTAAACTATGTGACATGCCGAAAAGTCTAAGCCTGTTTTTGAATTGTAAAGTGCAAATTTCCATGCCGCTGCCTTATTACTATGCTAGTATACACGCTGCAGATTTAATCCTATTGTTGGCTTATATTACTGTCTTCTAACTTGATATTGCCTACCTGATGACAAGCCAACAGTTTTGCCTTTCTTTAAGCCTGAATGTTTTAATTTAAAAATTGTGCTGATTCAACCTATGCCATATATATGTTAGATACAAATTGTCGGTACCTGCTATTGTGGCATTACCTGCATGTCTGTAAACCTTATACACGCAAAAAATAAAAATTAAAATAAATAAATAAAATATGTCCCATCTAGGCCCCTAGGCTCTGCCAGAGACCTACGTCTAACCTCTGTTCATAATCCTAGCTCTGATGCTCATCTTAGAGACTTCTCTAGGGCTGCACCGTTCCTATGGAAAGCCCTTCCCCTCTCTGTTAGACTTTCACCCAATCTCCACTCTTTCAAAAAATCTTACATACTTCTTTAGGAAAGCATATCAATTAAACTGCGAATAGCTTTCCATTCTCGCACCATGATTCCGCTCCTGAAACTGTCATCAAAACAAAGCACTAAGCCCTCATTGAACACTATCCTAGCAACCTACTTTTCTACCCTACCCTTACCTTTTGTGTCACATTACCCCACTCCCTCTTGCATGTAAGCTCATTGAGCAGGGCCCTCAATCCCTCTGTTCCTGTGTGTCTAACTCATCTGGTTACAAATACGTGTCTGTTAGTCCACCCATTGTACAGTGCTACGAAACTTGTTGGCGCTTTATAAATATTAATAATATATATATATATATATATAACATTTTATTCTAAAAATATTTTGATATTATTAAATATTATATACACATTTAATATATTAATATTAAAATACACTTGGAATGATTGTGTGTATACATATGTACTTAGATTTTATATATATATATATATATATATATATATATATATATATATATATGATCTAAGTATATTTTGTTAATAAAATGTGTTTTTAATTTTTTTTTTACTTTATTTTAATGTGTTTGGGGAACTGCCTGACATCCCTGGCAGTCCCCCTGCAGGCATTGCTGAAGTCTGCTATTCCGGCCGTGTGATTGCGATGTCATCATGATCATATGAAGGGCCGGAATAGCAGCAGGGAAACTGCCTGGGATGTCAGGCAGTCCCCCAGAATCGTAGCACCGAGGATCACCCTGCTAGGTATCATCAGGGTGACCACGCAGCCCTGCGGCATTAAAGCCCAATTCCTGCAGGGCGTCGTGGTTTGCCCTTGTCAGGATTACTATTGATCCAGCATGCAGAAATAGTACCACACCTATGACTTAGGATATCATCTAACCGGACCTTAGAATGACCGGACTTAACGTATCCGAGAATAGTCAAAATACTTGCCGACGTCAGGGACACAAAATGAAACACAACGATTAGGAAAAGCAAAAAGTCAAGGATACCAGAAATCAGGGAAGTCAAAACTAAGCCAAAGTAAAACGACAGAAAAACATGATCAGGAATACACTCTCGGATAGCCATCAAAGGGAAACCAAGACAGGGCACTGATCAAAAGGCAATTTGGGTTTAAATAACCCTCTGAAAGCTGTAATTGGCTGTATGTGGCCTCTGACCCCAAAACTTGCGTGCACGTCTATGACGCGACGTCGCACGCACATAAGCGCCATCTTTAATGCGGGCAAAGGCTATATCTTTATTAAAACGGAACCACAGTGGCCGGCGTCTCTATGAACGCCGACCACGCCGGGGACCGGGATGGAAGGAGGTCGGGTAGCGGTTTGCTACGAGCAAGGTAAGTATCTATTTTTTCTGTCGCGTGGCCACTGTGTTTCTGTGCGGCCACCCCGACAGATTCCCACGGAACCATGACAGCCCTGCGGCATTAAGCGTTTAAATTCTAGGTTTTGGATCGGAACTTGGACAATTAGTTCTGTCCTTACATTCAACATTTAGGATTGCATCATGAATTTCCTTAGATAATAAATAGACACTTATCACATGATTTACGAATGAAAACAAAAAAAACAATTGTCAACTGACTTATTGCAAGTACAACTGACACCCAAACATGGACATTTTGGTTCTCTTACTGTCTTCCTGTAGATTAAAGTTTCTACTGCAATTTATCCTGTTTCGTAATCCAAAGGGTTCCATCGGGTGGCCCATGCTGTCAGGGCCACCCGATGGATGTGGATTGTGAGGGGGCCCGGTCAGCAGCATAATGTGTGTGTTTGTTTGTGTGTGTGTCTTTGTATGTATGTCTTGTATGTGTGTGTGTGTGTGTGTGTGTGTGTGTCTTTGTATGTATGTCTTGTGTGTGTCTGTATGTGTGTGTATGTGTCTTTGTATGTATGTGTGTGTCTTATGTATGTGTATTTGTATGTATGTCTTGTGTGTGTGTGTGTATGTGTGTCTTGTCTTTGTATGTATGTGTTGTGTGTGTATGTGTCTTTGTATGTATGTGTGTCTTATGTATGTGTCTGTATGTATGTGTGTCTTATGTCTGTGTGTATGTGTGTATGTCTTATATGTGTGTCTGTGTGTATGTTTGTATGTATGGGTCGTGTGTGTGTGTATGTGTGCCTGTCTGTTTGTATGTATGTGTCATGTGTGTGCCTGTCTTTGTGTCTGTATGTATGTGTGTGCCTGTCTGTTTGTATGTATGTGTCTTTGTATGTGTGTCTTGTGTGTGTGTGTGTGTATGTGTGTCTTGTATGTGTGCCTGTCTGTTATAGTGGGCTATAGTAAGTGGGCTACCTAGCTCAGCCTTCCTACTGGGCATTGCTATAAGTAAGGTTAAAAAATAGAAAAAAGGGAGAAAAAAAAGGTGGGGAGGGGAATTGAGGAGGAAGAGGAGGGGAGCTGACGCACAGATGAGAAGTCATATTATGCGCAAACAGAGAAGTTGTCTGAATATCACCGAAAGAGGAGACCTTCGTTTGTTCCTTACGAAAACCGAACCAGATATCAAATATTTAGTCTCGCAGCATCAACCTCAAGGATCTCATTAATTACTAGTAAAGGTAATTTCAATTTACTTTATTGTTTTCTCATTAAACTCTATAAAGTTAAAAACATTATAAACATGCATTAAGTAGAAATAAAAAGATAAATGTACGTACATATATTTTATTTTTAAAACGCCCTCCTTTCTAAAAAATATTCTGCACTTGCGCGAAAACTGGTGGGCGGTAAGGAAATATTTCCATCAGGAAATGTTTGTAGTCTTATGCCATTTTGCTTGTGTTTGTTTTCCCGTTGTTTCATGCATATATTTGCCTGTCGCTCTGGATGTCAGCTGTACTTCCCTTGTATACCCAAGCCCTGTCCATGTTACTTGCCTAGTTATGGCATTATGACCTGCTTTGTTTTCCTACACTGGATGCTTACTTGTGCACAAGTGTCTAGCATGTGGCCACTGGAAATTGGACATTTATATCCTTTACATCAACTACTGCATCCTCAGCTACCATAAATCAAACACTGTGTGTTTGGGGGCGGGGCACATGGATACCATGATAGGCAGCCAGTTTCTGCTTTATAAAAGCAAATTATCCAAAATTGTACTCCAACAAATGAATGCAATATGTGAAGGGGTTAACAAAAAAACAGAAATGGTTTTACAGGTATCCCGATCGTTAAAGAATAAGCACATAGTCACTTAAAGGGACACGCATCACATGACAATTATTTTTACAAACCAGCAAGCAAACACTTTTTTTATATTCCAGACCTGTACCTGCCTTTATATGCTTGATGGTGCTTCTTTGGTTCAGGCCTTGGTACTCTTGTCATCATAAATATATCATGCTATTCTATTAAACACCCTAATGCTTCCCACCCAGATCCTCCCTTTCCCCCCAACCCTATTGATTATTCATGTTATAAATTCTTGTCTATCACATTTGCTTTACTCATATGCTGTTGGAGAGGGAGAGAACCTCTTACATCCTTTACAGTTTCACTGTTTTATTATTCTATTTGGTTGCATTCTTTTCCCTCTTCCCTTCCTCTCCCCTTCCTCTCCTCTCCCCTCCTCTTATCTGGTCCTTTCCCTTTCTGAGACTGGGCACCCTAACTGTGTTAATTGTTGCGCACTAAGGTCAGAAGAGAGGGGAATAAGAGTAGTGGTGCTATAGTGGTGATACCTTCTGTTAAAAAAAAAAGATGAAAAAAGAACCACTGAAAAGCAGGGGGAACGTGGAGTGGAGAGGAGTCACAAGAGGGATTTTAACTCTGCAATGATATTTATTGGGTTATCGTTCCATTTTGTTTATCCATATATCAGGATTTATCCATTTCTTTAAATGTTTCAGTGTTAGGTACCATCTGTTTGAAAGTTTGAATTGGGTTTTTGTAAGGTTTAGGCAATGTATGTATTTATTTAGTTTTTTTAGAGAGCTTATCCACTTTTCTTCTTCTATATGTACTTGTAATTCTTTTTCCCATGTATTAATCAATTCTATTGTTTTTTTATGTCTCCATCTATATATAACTTTGGCACATTTTGCTAGCAGATTTTTATAACTTTTTAGTTTGAGTAGGTGTATAGGTTTATGATTTTCTCCCCCTTTTTTTTAAGGAGGTATTCTGCTAAGAAACTCTTGATGCGCAGATAACTAAAAGTTTCTCTGGGGTGAATGTTAAATTCCTCCATAATTTGGTTGAAGGATTTGATTTTATGTTCCACTAATATATTTTTAAATTCCCTTATCCCCCAGATATCCACGTGTCTGTTATTATATTGTCTAACATATCTAAGATGCTAGAGATTGGGAGCACGTCTATTATTCTATTCCTGAGTCCTATGTTGGTTGTGAATTTGTCCTACCAGCTCATTAACTCTTTGAGTATCTGAGATTTAACTCTTTAATACATTTTTGATTTACGTCTAGAACCCAGAATAGTGAGAATAGATTTCCCACACCAGTTTTAGCTTTTTTCATTTGGTACCATGTTTCTTGAGTTGCCGCAATGTTTTGTGAGAGCATTATATGAAAAAGTCTGCTAGCCTGGTAGCATTGTAAGATTTCTGGGCACCCCAAGCCTCCGTCCTGCTTTGACCTGGCTAAAACTTCAATTTTAACTCTTGCTTTCTTGCCACCCCATATACATTTTAAAAAGGAAGAGTGTAGTAAAGATAGTCAGTTTTCGTGGAGTTTTCTCCACAGATACAACCATTTTGGTAAAATATATGCTTTTAGGATGTCAATCCTACCCGACCAAGAAAAGCCCATATCTTTCCAGTCCCTTAAGTTTTTATTAGTTTGTTTTAGTAGAGGTAGAAAGTTGGCTTCTATTAGATCTTTTAGATCTGAGGATATATTTATACCTAAATATTTTAGCCTGTCCTTGTTTTCCAGGAGCCCAATGTTTTGTACAATAAAGTTAATTGACCTTTTATTCATATTTTTAGCTATAAATGTTGATTTCTCTAGATTTATTTTGTATCCTGAAACTTTAGAGTAGCATTATATCTCCTTCAATAGCTCTGGGACCCAGGTTTTTGGTTCCTTTAGTGTTAGTAAAATGTAATCGGCATAAATGTTTAATTTGGTTTGTCCTAACGAGTTTGTAAATCCTTTAATTGTTTTGTCTTATTATTATTATTAACGAGAGGTTCTAATACCATTACTTACAGTAAAGGGGAAAGAGGGCACCCTTGTGAATATTGAAGTAATGTGATGTAAATCCTGACCATGTTACCTTAGCTGATGGAGAGTTGTTGAGCGCGGATATATCTTGTAATATTTGTCCAGTGATTCCAAATTTTTTTAAGGTAGCAAACATGAAACCCCATCCAACTCTGTCAAACACTTTTTCTGCATCTATTGACAGAAACACTAGAGAGGTTCCACTGTTCTCTGTTTCTTCTAATATTTTGATTATTTTCCTAAGATTGTTGATTGGGGATCTCCCTGTTATGAACCCTACTTGGTCTTTATTGATTAATTGTGGTATTACTATTTTTAATCTATCTGCAAGAATGGATGATAATATTTTAATATCTGTATCTATTAATGATATAGGTCTGCAATTGCCAATGAGTTCTAGATCTTTATCTGCTTTTGGGATGGGGACAATGTTCGCTCTCAACAACTCTCCAGAACAGCCTCCTGTTTTCATTATGTAGTTATAAATATTGGTAAGTTCCAGCAAGCAAGCAAACACTTTTAAACAAATTTACAAACCAAATTACATCAAGAAAAAACTTTGAAAAGTATGCAATAAAGGTTTATAAAATTACTATAAACTGTGTCAGATTGCATTGTTGGACACGCCTCACAGCTAGAGGAGTTTCTGCATCTTTCCCTCCCTCTTACCCTTGTGAGTTTCAGAGCAGTCCACTGTTGACAGAAACAGGGTATCTCTGTGCAGCAGCAGGAGAGAGAAACCTGATGCCAGAGATGATTAAATGATCAGCCTGCCTCTCTTCTCCCCTGCCAGGATGTTGAAAGCAAAAGAGTTCTTCGAAAAGTGTAAATCTGTCAGGCATACCTAATGCACTTTTCCAGCATTCCTAGAGATAGAACACTGATTTGTTAGATCCGTGTCCCCATAAAGTGGATGAGAAAAGCAAAGAAAAGAAGAAGCAGAAAAATATGAAAACCAAAACTCCCATGTACCTACTTTTTTCAGCCTTCAGAGTGAGGCAGCGGTGTCATTCAAAGCCAAAGCTTTTGAATGAGACAGTTGTTTCAAAGTGATGCATGACCCTTTCATGAGCAGGACTGATAGAGATTTTATACTTACCTTTTAAGTTTGGAGTCATTTATGAGGCTAAACATGGCTTTCAAAAAGGAAATATTTTCCATTGATTATCTTTATGAAATACTTGAGTTATTGTTTGATCCACGTTGATCAAACTGTGCATCAGCAGGAACTACAATCATTAATTTTGAATGGGACTATAATTTTGGTTTTGTGGCATAGCAGCTACCAGAACTCTGTGACAGTGTTCTCCTTATTGTGCTATTATATGTATAAAAGAAAAATGGATGTTTGTTTATATTACAAGTGTTTTTTGCTGACATATTTTGCAGGAGAATTGAAATACCCAGATTTTTCTGGGTGCATCTATAGTATCACAAGGGTTGAGTCAGTTATGACCACGATTGTTAGCATGTAACAATATAAACCCACGTTTAATTGGATACAATTGGCAAAAAACATAGCATTAAAGTAAAAAAAAAATGTTCTGTACTTTATATGGAGATTGCATTTTTACTGCAGGAACATCTATCTTCATTTTTTGTTAATTGTATGTCAAAGGATTAATTTGCATAAAGCAATAAATGGCATTTGCCACAAGCAAAGTGATTACTTCAAATGCCATGTCTAGTTGCAATTTAAATGACAACCATCCAGATGACAAGTTGTAAATGTTGACATAGAATTAAACATTTCTTCTCCTGCAATTTGGGATTAAGAATCTTTATTACAATGTAATATTATTTTGCTCATAGTAGCAAATGGCCAATACTTAATCTAAGCCTAGAGCTTTGTGAATTTGTCCCAAACCAATACTTTCAAACTGTATTCAAGCTGAATAATAATATATATTTTTTTGTTTCTGCTTAAAATGGATACTTGAGCAGATTAGAAAAATGCAAGATTGTTACATAACACAGTCTTCTAGCTTTTTAATATATATATGATCATTTAACTAAGAAATACCACAAATGCCTTTTTATACAAAATACGATTTTACTTATGACTCTCTGTTTAATTAAAAAAGCTGTACAGAACGCAGCGTGGAAAAAGTGAACCTCCGCATTAAACAAGCCATGCAAAGGCTGCAAAAAACAGCACCTATCTCAGAGGGAGAATAAGGAGATTTGGTCAAGTATATTTATAGAGTATACTACTAAGTCAGGATAACACAATTTTGGTATTTTCTCACTAAATTAAGGAATAAAGACAAGCTGGTGGCTCAGAGAGAAGTGGCATAATCTTTGGTGAGTTACATATTGCAGAGAAAAGACAAGGTGAGTTGGCTGCAATGCCAATCAACCTGACTAGGAGCAGGCACATGGCGTCATTTCCCCTCCACCACAAACAGATGGACATCACACATACAAGCACTACCATACAAAGCTACACAATGCCACACACATACAGTGCCTTGCAAAAGTATTCATCCCCTTTGGCATTTTTCATGTTTTGTTGCCTCACAACCTGGAATTAACATGGATTGTTTGAGGATTTGCATCATTTAATTTACAGAACATGCCCACAACTTTGAAGATGTTTTTTTTTTTTTATTGTGAAGCAAACAACAAATAAGACAAAATAACAGAAAAAGTCAATGTGCATAACTATTCACCACCCTAAAGTCAATACTTTGTAGAGCCACCTTTTGCGGCAATCACAGCTCCAAGTCGCTTTGCATAAGTCTCTATGAGCTTGCCACATCTTACCACTGGGATTTTTGACCATTCCTCTTTGCAAAACTGCTCCAGCTCCTTCAAGTTGTATGGATTGCGCTTGTGAACAGCAATCTAATTCTGACCACAAATTTTCTATTGGATTGAGGTCTGGGCTTTGACTAGGCCATTCCAACACATTTACATGTTTCCCCTTAGACCATTCAAGTGTTGCTTTAGCAGTGTGTTTGGGGTCATTGTCCTGCTGAAAAGGTGAACCTCCGTCCTAGCCTCAAATCACACAGAGAGTGGTACAGGTTTTGCTCAATAATATCCCTGTATTTAGCACCATCCAACTTTCCCTCAACTCTGACCAGTTTCTCAGTCCCGGCTGCTGAAAAACATCCCCACAACATGATGCTGCCACCACCATGTTCCACTGTGCGGATGGTGTTCTTTGGGTGATGTGATGTGTTGGGTTAGCGCCAGACATAGAATTTTCTTTGATGGCCGAAAAGTTCAATTTTAGTCTCATCAGACCAGAGCACCTTCCTCCATGCATTTTGGGAGTCTCCCACATGCCTTTTCGCAAACTCAAAACGTGCCATTTTGTTTTTTGCTGAAAATAATGGCTTTCTTCTGGCCACTCTGCCATAAAGCCCAACCCTATGGAGCATACGGCTTATTGTCATACTATTTATAGATACTCCAGTCTCTGCCGTGGAATTCTGCAGCTCCTCCAGGGTTACCTTAGGTCTCTGTGCTGCCTCTCTAATTAATGCCCTCCTTGCCCGGTCCGTGAGTTTTGGTGGCGGCCGTCTCTTGGCAGGTTTGCTGTTGTGCCATGTTCTTTCCATTTGGTTATGATAGATTTGATGGTGCTCCTGGGGTTCATCAAAGATTTTGATATTTTTTTATAACCTAATCCTGACCTGTACTTCTCAACAACATTGTCCCTTACTTGTTTGGAGAGTTCCTTGGTCTTCATGGCAGTGTTTGGTTAGTGGTGCCTCTTGCTTAGGTATTGCAACCTCTGGGACCTTTCGAAAAAGGTGAGTATATGTAATGACAGATCATGTGACACTTAGATTGCACACAGTTGGACATCATTTCACTAATTATATGACTTCTGAAGGTAATTGGTTGCACCAGAGCTTTTTATGGGCTTCATAACAAAGGGAGTGAATACATACGCACATGACAATTTTCGGTTTTCTATTTCTAAAAAATAGTTTCATGTATAGATTTTTCAAATTTTACTTCACCAACTTAGACTTTTGTGTTCTGATCCATCACATAAAATTCAGATTAACAAAACATTGAACTTAAGGCTGTAATGTAACAAAATAGGTAAAAAGTCAAGGGGGGGTGAATACTTTTGCAAGGCACTGTACACCGCTGCCTACAGATCAGTGAAGAGATATCGGAGGGTCTAGAATTGTTCAGTGATTTATAGGTATGGATTAATACTGAATAGTTAGGGGTATGTACTACTGTTATTTATATGGCTACAGGCTGCAGCCATTCATACACAAGCATGTTTTTTATACTAATAACATGATTTTTATAATTATCTTATGTTTCCCTATATTTAATAAGTAAGAGTTTGTGTTGCGTGAAAATGAAATTAAATGTAGAAATTAACACCTACTTATCCCGCAATCGGGCACCTGCGTCTTAGCTCCCTGTCAGTCATTGTTATAAACTCTGTCACTTGCACCTGGCAGTCAGTATATAGTAAAGATACTGAGCAGATGTAAAATAAAAACAGTGTTTCTGTGTCCTCATATTCAATGTGTGCCCTGAAAGTGCCTGGACTAAACTTGATTGTGAAGTCATGTGTTAAATATTTAAAGTTTAAAAGAAAATGGAGCATCACCTGTAAAGGTTAACACAAGTCCAATGTGATTTTCAATGTTCTATTCTCAGGTGTAATTTCCAGAAGTGATAGTTCCACTTTAAACATTAAGGAATTGTGGTCCAGAAACACCTCCAGAGACCGAGTTTGTCATTGCTTGTTGGCTACGTATTTGAACGTGCTTGTGAACTACATGATTATGGACCTTCATCTGGATAAGCATTATTATAAATATGGCTCAAAAACCACTGTTTTGTGGATGATGTTTATGGGATATGAAGTCTGCAAACATCTGAAATGCTAATGGTTAAATGGTGTACTTTACCAGTGACCATGTTTCCCTGGATGATTGTGGACTACATTTCAAGATGTCCGGCCAAACTTACCTGAACTAGAAAAGGATCAACTTCTAAAAGCAGTAACATGTCAAAGGACATAGAGTGAAATAGCCTAATTTAGCTACTTCTGCATGGCTCACCCCTTGATGAAGGCTCTGCTTTGATGGGCATACAATTCAATGCAAAAAAATACTAAGGCAAAAAAGAAAAAGTAAAGGTAAACAATATTTCCAGAAAGTGTACTTTCAATATATTATATAGTTACATTGTGTGGCTTATAGTAATGCAGCTACAACAATCTAAGACATACTTAAAAGGAAAAAAACAGCATATGCCAATAGAGATATTTACTAAAATGAGAAATCAAAGTTAATTTAAAAATTTAGGCCAAAACAGCCATAATAGAAACATTTTCTAAGTTTGAACTCATTTGAATTCTCTGTTTAGTGAATACTCTGCTTCTATTGAAGATGCACTGAAAATCGAGACAAATAATCCCAAAGGAGACTCCAGTAGTGTACTTTCACTCAATAAGTAATTGAAAAACAAAATCTAAAATGTAAAATAACCAGCATTATTTACCAAAGTGAGAATTACTGGGAATTCAAAGTGAGTTTCACATTCAAGGTTAAAGTAGCCAAACTGGACGTATATGACATGGAAAATGTTTCTGATGCTGCTATCTTGGCCTTAAATTTGAAATTCCTTTTGTATTCCTGATAATTCCCATTTTAATAAATAACCCTATATATCTCCATTAGGACATCACATGTGACAAATGTAGCCACACCAAAAAGAAAGAGAGACAATGAAAAGATGCAATGATGACAATGGAAACTCAACATGGATTCAAATGATTTAGCAGCAAATTGTATAAGAATCTGGGCCACTAATTAAATTGAACTACCAGCTGCAATCCCAGAACAGCAGTTCCTCTATAAATATATAATTTCAAATCCAATCAAATGTTGTGGGCCATATTCAAGACATTGGTTTTAAAAGTTATTATTGTTAACTGCAGTACCTTAGAGGATTATAATATTAAACCGTGTAGAAAAGTATATTGCTTAAAATAAATCAGAAAAAGTAATCCTCAATGTACCAAAGAACTCTAGCCAGCAATATTATAAAATGGTGTTTTGTTTCGATTATACTTTAAATAGAGAAATTCTAATTTGGTGTCATGTTTTCTCATATGCAGTACACAATTAACCCCTTAACACCGCAGCCAAATGTACAAGTTGTGAACGAAACAAAACGTAAACAAAACCTGGCATTTGCGCTATATGTCTGTCCAACCGTAATTCACCTCTTTCATATTAAATGCACCCCCCCTTATTATATATCATTTTATTCAGGGGAAACAGGGCTTTCATTTAATATCAAATATTTGGCTATGAAACATAATTTAATATGAAAAAAATGGGAGAAAATAAGATTTTTTTTGATTTTTTTCGTTCTTCATGACATTTTAACTGTCAATGTCATAATAAAAATGTTTGCTTTTACTGCAATAAAATACACATATTTGTATTCAGCAAAGTCTCACGTGTAAAACAGTACCCCCTATGTACAGGTTTTATGGTGTTTTGGGAAGTTACAGGGTCAAATATAGCGTGTTACATTTGAAATTGAAATTCGCCAGATTGGTTACGTTGCCTTTGAGACTGTATAGTAGCCCAGGAAATAAATTTACACCCATAATGGCATACCATTTGCAATAGTAGACGACCCAAGGTATTGCAAATAAGCGATGTCCAGTCTTTTTTAGTAGCCATTTGGTCACAAACACTGGCCAAAGTTAGCATTTGTATTTGTTTGTGTGTGAAAAATGCAAAAAACGCCAATTTTGGCCAGTGTTTGTGACTAAGTGGCTACTAAAAAAGACTGGACATACCCCATTTGCAATACCTTTGGTTGTCTACTATTGCAAATGGTATGCCATCATAGGGGTAATTTTCATTCTTGGGCTACCATAGGGTCATAAAGGCAACGTAAGCAATCTGGCGAATTTTAATGTGAAAAAAATTAAACACAAGCCTTATATTTGACGCTGTAATTTTTGAAAACACCATAAAACCTGTACATGTGGGGTACTGTTGTACTCAGGAGACTTCGCTGAACACAAATATTTGTGTTTCAAAACAGTAAAAAGTATTGCAGCAATAATATCGTCCCTGTAAGTGTTGTTTGTGCGTGAAAAATGCAAAAAACGTCACTTTTACTGGCGATATCATGGTTGTAATACATTTTACTGTTTTGAAACACTAATATTTGTGTTCAGCGAAGTCTCCCGAGTAAAACAGTACCCCCCATGTACAGGTTTTATGGTGTCTTGGAAAGTTATAGGGTTAAATATAGTGCTAGCAAATTAAATTCCCTATACTTTCGGCATGGGTGGTCAGGCAGGTCCCGCTAATTGTAATTAATTAGGATACCTAATTATGTAAAATTATTACATAAATATATGTGTAGAATTAATATATGTATATATATACATATGTGTATATATACGTATATATATATATATTTTTTTTTAAATATTTTTATTTATATATAGGTATATATATAGTGATATATACCTATATATTTATGTATATAGATATATATATTATTTCGTTATAAGTGTATTTTGATATAAATATATATATATATTAATATCAGAATACAGTTAGAACGAAATAAAACACATCTATATATTTTTTAATATTTTATTTTTAATTATTTTTTTTATTTTATTTTTTTACGTATTTACATATTAATTTTTTTTATATTATTTATAAATATATATATAACAATAATTATATATATATTTAATCAGTATCAGTCTACGTGTAATTTGATATTAATATATATATATAATTATATATATATTAATATTAAAATACACCTAGACGGTGTATGTGTGTGTATGTATATGTGTATATATATACTTAGATCATATATATATAATATATATATATGATCTAAGTATATAATTTTATTTTTTTTACACTGTTTTAAACATTTTTTATTTGATTTTCAGCCAGCAGGGGGACCAACTGTCATTACAGTTGGTCCCCCTGCTGGCAATGCAGCAGGCAGCTATACCGGCCATGTGATTGTGAGGTCCTCGCAAGGACCTCACTCTCACATGGCCGGGAGGGCTCCTGGAGGGCGGACGTGCCGCGGGGGGCTCCCTGGGAGTCCCCCGAACCGCGATCGCCGGCGTGGGACCGCCAGCGACCGGGTAAGTTACTAAAAAACGGAGGGCGTACTATTACGTCCGGCGGCGTTTAGAGCCGCTTTTAAAAGGACGTAATAGTACGCCCTCCGGACTTAAGGGGTTAAAGGAATACTCTAAGCAGGGCTCAAAAGTCCTGACCTACTAACTAGGCATTATAGTTACTCACCACCGCAAAAGTATGCAAAATACCTACCTAATTTTTTTTTATCTCTTTTTTGTCTGCAGTATGGTATATCAGAGTTTTTTAATGCAGTAGTTTATGTATGCAAGGCTAATGTAATGTGTAAATACAGAGCTGCTTTTTTGCAGAGTCAGTGTATATGTGCAAACTCAGATGTGTTTGTATGTGTATATGTATAGTGCACGTGTGCAAAAGCATGGTGTGTGTGAAGAGTTAGTGAGTGAATGCATAGATACACTGATCAGCCACAACATTAAAGCTGCTTGCCTAATATCATGTTGGTCCCCCTCGTGCTGCCAAAACAGATCTGATGCAGTGAGGCATGGACTCCACAAGACCTTTGAATATGTCCTGTGGTATATGGCAACAGGACGTTAGCAGCAGATTCTTTCAGTCTTGCAAGTTACGACTTGGGACTTACATGGATCGGATTTATTGTTCCAACGCATCCTACAGATGCTCAGTCGGACTGAAATCTGGGGAATTGGGAGACCAAGGCAACATCTTAAAGAGGCCACTGTCATAAAGTGTACATGGTGTACGTGTTCCGCAACAATTTCTAAGTAGGTGATACGTGTCAAAGTTCAATGCCAAAACCCAATGATTCCCAGCCGAACATTGCCCAGAGCATAACACTGCCTTCATTGACCTGCCTTCTTCCGATAGTGCATCCTGCTTTAATCTTTTCTCCAGGTAAATGATACACACACACCCAACCATTCACCTAATCTAAAAGAAAACAAGATTAATCAGATCAGACAACCTTCTTCCATCGCTCCACAGTTCAGTTATGATGCTCACCATATGCAGCAAACTGTATAACAATAAGCCTTGGGCCCCCATGAACCTGATGCCGGTTCACTGGTTGTCCTTCCTTGTAGCACTTTTTGTAGGTACTAACCTCTATGTACTGGTAACACCCCACAAGATCTGCTGTTTAGAGATATTCTGACCCAGTTGTCCATCCATCACAATTTGACACTTGTCAAGGTCACTAAGATTTTTTTGCATTCCCATTTTTCCCGCTTCCAACATATGAAATTTAAAAACTGACTGTTTAGTTGCTGTCTAACCTGTCCCACGCCTTAACAGGTGCTATTATAATAATATAATAAATGTAATTGGAGGAGATTTTAAACTAGTAGTAGGGGGGGAGGTTCATAGCAATTTACAAAATGGAGATAGGACAGAAAGGAAATGGGCTTTAGCACAGTATAAGGAGGGTGGAGACGGGGGGAGGGGCAAGCTTAGAACAGAGAAGCTATGTAATGTTGATAATTCACAAAATATACAAGTGACGCATGATATTAAATGAATGCTTACTAATGCAAGGAGCCTAAATAACAAAATGGGGGAACTAGAGGCGCTAGCATACACTAAACAATATGATATAATAGGCATAACTGAAACATGGTGGGATGAGACACATGACTGGGCAGTTAACTTAAATGGATACATGTTATTTAGGAAGGATAGGCAAAACAAGAAGGGTGGTGGGGTATGTTTGTATGTCAACCATGATTTAAAGCCAAATCTTAAGCAAATGGAATGCGATGAGGAAAATGTGGAGGCTTTATGGGTAAATATCTGCTTGGGGGAAAATAAGGGAAACCAACTATTGGTTGGATAATATTGACGAGGAACAACAGCTGTTTGAGCAAATTGAGAAAGCTGCAAATCTGGGTAACACTTTAATTATTGGAGATTTTAATTACCCGGACATAAATTGGGACAGAGGGACTAGTACCTCAGCAAAGGGAATTAGGTTTTTAAACTTGTTAAATGACACCCTCATGTCACAACTAGTACAAGCACCAACTAGAATGGACGCTTGTCTGGACCTGGTTTTAACAAACAACATTGATCTTTTGACCAACATTCAAGTAGGTGAGCACTTGGGAAATAGTGATCACAATATAGTGTCCTTTGAAATAAACGCAAAAAAACAAAAGCACATGGGGTATACTAAAACATATAATTTTAAAAAGGCCAATTTCAATAAGTTAATGGAAGCTTTGCAATATATTGACTGGGATAAACTCTTTAGTGAAAAGAACACTGAGGATAAATGGATCATCTTCCAACAAATATTAGAAAGGTACATTTCTCAGTATGTACCATTGGGAAATAAATATAAAAGAAACAAATTAAAACCAATGTGGCTTACTAGAAAAGTAAAACAAGAGATTAAAAATAAGAAAAGGGCATTTAAAGCATTTAAATCGGACAAATCAGATGCATCTTATAAAAGATATAAGGAAGCAAATAATGCGTGCAAAAAGGCAATTAGACTTGCTAAACTTCAAAATGAAAAAATGATAGCTAAAGAGAGCAAAACCAACCCTAAAGCATTTTTTAAGTACATACATTCTAAAAACCCCAAAAATGAAAGTGTAGCTACACTAAAAACTGAAACGGGGGTGTTAGTCAATGAAGACCAGGAAAAGGCAGGAATTTTAAATAACTATTTCTCCTCTGTATATATTAAGGAAGAACCCATGGCAATAGATGTGCAAATGATTGCTACTAAAAACTTGCAGAATAATTGTAATTGGTTAACTCAAGACAAGGTGCTGCAGCAACTAAAGAAAGTTAATATAAACAAAGCTCCAGGGCCTGACGGTATCCATCCACGTGTACTTAAGGAACTAAGAGTAGAAATAAGTGAACCTCTGTTTTTAATCTTTCAAGATTCTTTTCTTTCAGGAAGTGCTCCGGGGGATTGGAGGAAGGCAGATGTGGTTCCTATATTCAAAAAGGGTTCAAAATCCTTGCCTGGAAATTATAGACCTGTGAGCTTAACTTCTGTGGCTGGTAAAATATTTGAAAAGTTATTAAGGGATTATATTCAAGAATTCCTTGAGAAGAACATGGTTATCAGCAAAAATCAGCACGGTTTTATGAAGCACAGGTCGTGTCAAACTAACTTGATTGCATTCTAGGAAGAAGTAAGTAGAAGTATAGATCAGGGTGTTGCAGTGGATGTGATCTATTTGGACTTTGCCAAGGCATTTGATACAGTTCCACACAGAAGATTAGTGTTCAAACTCAAGGAAATCGGTCTAGATGAAAATGCTTGTTCTTAGGTAGAACATTGGCTTAAAAACAGAGTACAAAGAGTTGTCGTTAATGGTAAATTTTCAAGCTGGACAGAGGTGGCAAGTGGTGTCCCTCAGGGGTCTGTTCTGGGACCCCTTCTATTTAACATGTTTATAAATGATCTTGAAGACAGCATTGAAAGTCATGTTTCAGTGTTTGCAGATGACACAAAACTTTGTAAAATAATACAATGTGAGCAAGATATTACTTTGCTGCAGAGGAATTTAGATAGACTGGAGGACTGGGCACTCAAATGGCAGATGAAATTTAATGTTGAAAAATGCAAAGTTATGCACTTCGGCGTAAAGAATACACAAGCAACGTATACCCTTAATGGAAGCGAATTAGGGATAACAACACACGAAAAGGACTTGGGAATTGTTATAGACAACAAACTATGTAACAATGTGCAATGTCAATCAGCAGTGGCCAAAGCCAGTAGGGTATTGTCATGCATGAAAAAGGGCATTCATTCTCGGGACGAGAATATCATTTTGCCTCTTTATAAATCACTGGTAAGACCACACATTGAATATGCTGTGCAATTTTGGGCACCTGTTCTAAAGAAGGATATTATGGCACTAGAAAAAGTGCAGAGGCGGGCTACAAAATTAATAAAAGGAATGGAACATATCAGCTATGAAGAAAGGTTAACAAATTTAAACCTATTTAGTTTAGAAAAACGTCGCCTGAGAGGGGATATGATAACATTATACAAATATATTCGAGGCCAATACAAACCATTGTGTGGAAATCTATTCACAAACCGGACTTTACATAGGACACGAGGTCATGCGTTTAGACTAGAAGAAAGAAGATTTCGTCTAAGGCAAAGGAAAGGTTTTTTTACTGTAAGAACAATCAGGATGTGGAATTCTCTGCCTGAAGAAGTGGTTTTATCAGAGTCCATACAGATGTTCAAACAGCTACTAGATGCATACTTGCAAAAACAGAATATTCAAGGATATAATCTTTCAATGTAGGGTAATAACGGCTTGATCCAAGGATAAATCTGACTGCCATTCTGGGGTCAAGAAGGCTTTTTTTCCTAGCTGGTTGCAAAATTGGAAGTGCTTCAAACTGGGTTTTTTTTTGCCTTCTTTTGGATCAACAGCAAAAAACATATGTGAGGAAGGCTGAACTTGATGGACGCAAGTCTCTTTTCAGCTATGTAACTATGCAACTATGTAACTATGTAATTCATGTTACCTATCAGTGGTTTTAGTGTTGTTGCTGATCAGTCTATATGTGTTAAGAGTTAGTGTGTAAATAAATGGTCAGTTTGCAGTTGAATGAAAGGGTGTATTTATGTCAAGAGTGTTGGTGTGTGCATATTGAAGGCTCTTATCAAGGGCAGATCCAGGATAGGAACCAGGGTAAGTGTCCTCCCCAGGGATCTCTGATTCTGTATGTGTCTATATGTGAAACCTCTGTGTAAATAACCCCTTCAGGACGGAGTCAATAGTGCACGTTCTGATCAAAACAAAACGTAAACAAAAACTGGAATTTGCGCTATATGTCTGTTCAACCGTAATTCACCGCTGTCACATTAAGTGCACCCACACTTATTATATATAATTTTGTTCAGGAGAAACAGGGCTTTAATTTATCATTAACTATTCATATATGGAACGTCATTTATTATGAATAAAATTTAAAATAATGTGAGAAAATACGATTTTTTTTTAAAATTTGTATTTCCGTCTGACATTTTAGCTGTGAATGTCATAATACTGTTAGGTTTTACTGCACAAACATGCACATATTTGTAATCAGCGATGTCTCAAAAGTACAACAGTACCCCCCATTAACAGGTTTTATGGTGTTTTTGAAAGTTACAGGGTCAAATATAGAACATTCCATTTTCAAATTGAAATTTGCCAGATTATTAATGTTACCTTTGAGATGGTGTAGTAGCCCAGGAATGAGAATTACCCCCATGATGGCATACCATTTGAAAAGGTAGACAACCCAAGGTATTGAAAGTGGGGTATGTTTAGTCTTTTTTAGTAGCCACTTAGTGACTTGGAGAGTTACAGGGTCAAATATAGTGCTTGTGAATTAAATTCTCTGCACTTTCTCCCTGTGTTGTCAGGCATGTCAATCAAATTTGAATTAATCAAATCACATAATTATGTTAAAAGATTACTTAAATATACATGTAGAATTTTAATATATATGCATTTATAGGTCCCCCTGCTGGCAGATCCACAGCCAGCTATAGGGGGCCATGTGATTGCTCTTTGAGAGTGATCACATGGCCCCTGGGGGCCTCATTTGCTGTGGGAGGGCTGTCTGGGCTGTCAGGCAGCCCTCCAGAAGAGGATCGCGGCAGAGGTAAGTACACCGGACCTCCAGGGGCTGAAAGCCGTTATGGCGTTTTATGCCGCTGCAATGGCTTTAAAGCCCACTTAATGCGGGACGGAATAGGATGCCGTAACGGCGCTAAGGGGTTAAGTGCAATTTCTGTATAAATGTGTTAATGTCTGTTGCTGGGTTGGTATCTCTCTTTGTGTAGGACACAGATAACGTTACCAGAGGAATGAGAAGATCTAGCTTGGGGAGGAAAGTGGTTTAATTTGCATGTAATATTAGAAGCTATATTGCGTGGAGACAGATATGTTAGCTTGGAGGGTAATTAGGATTTAAATTAAGGATTAATTGGCAGGTGTGGGGATATAAATAAGGGGTATAATATTGTGTATGAGTGTCACAGAGCAGAACTCTGTTGCAGCTAAGAGGAGAGGGGTCCTAATAACTTTAATGCTTGAATAGCATTATATGTTTGTAAGTGCAACAAGTGGGGGGGGGGGGGGGCTTTTTTTCTTATACATTTTGCACTATGTCTCTTTGTATTGTTATTTATACTATTAAATATTTTTGAAGACAGTGTTTCTATTTGAACTGTTCTTCACTGGGGAGATTAATTACTCTATATATGATTGGTTTGTATTTTAAGTGAGACTTATCACCATATCCGTATACTCAATGTTATTTGGAGCCATGCCTCCCCACTGTTTCTGTTTTTTTTTTGTATACATCATGATTTTTTTCAGAGTTAGCCCTGGTTGATGATATAAGCATAACAATATTATTATATTTAGGGTATTTCACTAGTCAGGTGTGATGTGTTTCATAGAATATAATAATTTTACTAATTCCATTAGTCTAGATTATGGTATTAAAAAAAGTATATGTTTAGGAGGCTGACATTGGTTCTTCGATGTTAAATACATTAAACAAGAGCCAACTCTGATGGAATGTTAATTTTACTGGACACCACTCTATATGGCATCACCTACACACTCTTACAATTTAATATCCTGTACTGACTACTTTACTTGTGTTTGAGTGACCAGACTTTGGTCATTGTTGGAGATTCAGCGCTGATTAAACTTCTGAATCGCCCTCTTCTCAACTGGTGTTAAAGAGCAATATCACAACAGGTCCAGGTGCTCAAATAGATGAGTAAAAGGAGTTTACTTGCACATGTAGGTAAGTGGCTGAACAGATTGTCACTGACTCACCTTGAACCCATATTACGGATGATGGATTCTCCCTGCTGATGCAAGTTGGTGCAAAATTGGGTTATATACACAGTATACCTGTACACTGAAAATGAAATTCTAACCTTAGCTATGACATAGACTGCATTACCCACATCCAATGTACTCTTATAATATCAGATCAAGTACCATAAGAACTCACTCTTACCAACACATCATCATCTTTAATGTATTGCAACTGTAGCAATCCTAAGCAAATTTTATCAAAAGTAAACAACATATATGTCAATAAACTGTTTTGGAAGTCCTATAAAGCAGATGTTATGGGGTAATAACCCTTCATGAAACAGGAACTTGACTAAAACTTGCAAAAAGAAAAACAAAATCAAAAATGTTTATCTCAGCCCCAATCATACCCCTCTCAAAAATCAATCAGTACCTTACATAAAAATAGCTATATATAGAAATCCATTTCTGAAACATTCCTTCAAACCAAAAGACAATAAAAGCAAGACCACAGGACACAGCAACACTTTAGATGCGGTGATAAAATACACCATAATATTAATTGGTCTAGCCTAGCCTAGTTAATGTTTATGATGATTAACACACTGCTGAAACGTGTAATATATTATATGTATTAAAGAATGTTGTACTGAAAAAGACAAGAATCAATCACTTTCAGTGTAGTTTGTATTGTTTTACTATATATAAAATACTGTATACAATTAGGTCACCCATGACCCAAGTTTATAAATGTATTGTTAGGTTAACATCAAGCTGTTTATTTATTTTTTAAAGTATTTTGATGATAAAATTGTAAAAAACAAAACAAAACAAAAAACAGCCAATATAATGAAGGAGAACTATTGTGGTATAACAAATCAATATAATGAAACCAACTCAAGAATAAAAGATGCGATAGAAGAAAACAATAATGTTTGCCCTTTCCAGGTATTAAATATTTAGGAACATTCTCTCCCTTAACCTCTATTTTATTAACCTTTTTAAACTTCAGAGTGACAAGCATTGAACACAAAAAGAAAACAAAAGAAGAAAAAAAAAAGATACAAGCAGTGCCCATGTTTATCAATATTTGTAATATTTCACTCAGGGTTATTTGCCAAATATATCAGACTTCTTGCAAGTTACGCTAGAGTAAAAGATTTTAGAGAGCATGAGTAGACTAGGCTAAATCTTGTATTGAATGCTAAATTCTCCGGAGAAAGTCTGTATAGTGTTTTTCAAGATAGTTATACAGAGAACCAGAAATTTAAATATGTTATTTTTTATCTAAGCGGAATCTTACGAACCTGCCCTTCCAAAATGTTACGTTTATAAGGTGACACTCAAAGCACCATAGTAAATATAGCTTATTGAAGTGGACATTCTGCAAAGAGGCTAAATTTAAAAACACAAACAGACTAAAGTTGTTTTCATCTACTATGCTTATGCTCCCACTACTAATATCATATTATGAAAGAGGTGACCTTGGGACTAAATTATTTGATTTTAAATATTCTTGTGTTTATGCATTCCATTATTTTTTGTGGGATATACAGGTAATGAGTATAGTTAGAACCACAAGCAGAAATGGGATACGACTGTACAGTCTATGGAGGGAACATACAAAGAAAAAACAATAGTGTGATACAGTATATACAGTGAATAGTGTGCTTAAATGGGTGCACTCACGAGATAGTGGAGATAAAAGAGCATTCAAGGTGCCTCCCCAGGAGATATGGGGGGATACTGGTATCCTTTGATAAGGTCGAGCAGCCAATGGGACACAGGACTCCAGGTGAGTAGTAGTAGAAAATATTCGTAATTTTATTCTCTTTAACCCCTTAACCCCTTAAGGACACATGACATGTGTGACATGTCATGATTCCATTTTATTCCAGAAGCTTGGTCCTTAAGGGGTTAAGGACCAAACTTCTGGAATAAAAGGGAATTATGACATGTCACACATGTCATGTGTCCTTAAGGGGTTAAAATGTGATACAACACCATAAAGATAAAATATAAAAGTGCAGCAATAGGTCCAACGCGTTTCGTTCAACACAGGAACTTCATCAGGGACCGCACAATAAAAGAAATCAACAGCAATATTGCAGATTGTAAAAAAATACACATCCTACTCACCCAACAATAATCATTATAAATAGGGCTAATCCCAATGTCCCATTGGTCCTAAGTGTGGGGGTGTCCTCTGGGCAACTCTCCATTGGTCCAGGGATGGTGTCATCCAGCTGATTCTATTTTCGGCATTTCGGTGTCCAAAAAACGAGCGCGTTTTTTTCAAACGCCAGAACCGGAAGTGGACGTTTTCTTTCACTTCCGCGTTCCACTTGCGTTCCACGTGCGTTCCACATGCGTTCCAAGGGCAGTCCGCACATGCTCAGTAAACATTACACAGCTATCTCAATCAGAGACATCCTAATACATTTAAAACAATCACTAAAGGTTCAAAACATGACTGAAAATGCAATTAATCTCTAAAAAGAGAGAAAAATGAATTAGTATATAATATACAAACATAATTTATTACTTTAATAAACTTAAACTTATAATGTGACAAGATTTCGTGATTAGACACCATTATATGGTATCTGCAGGTCTGTGGAAATAACAAACACCTTGTCTGCAGATCTATTTAAAGTGACAGACTCTTCATGAATCTCTGTAAACCCCTTCTCTGTAAAACTATTAATGTGATAAACTCCTCTGTAGATCTATTAAAGTGACAAGCACCTTATCTCCAAATCTATTTAAAGTAGTAGACTCCTCTATGAATCTATGAGAGTGACAGACACCTTTACAAAACTATTAAAGTGACTAACACCTATTGGACTAGAAAGGTAGAAAACATAACCAGTAAACTTTAAAAATGTTCCCTCAATGCTATTAGTTATGAATGTTATAAATACCTGATCAGTACACATAACTGTATAGTGTAAACTACATTAATTATTATTATTATTTTATATATATTTTTAATCTGTTTTTTATCTTATTTATCTTTTTTATGATTTTGTAAGTATATACATAAATTGAATTTTGTCATTATCTTATATCCTCAAAAAAAGGGAGAGAGAGGTGTCACTTTAATAGATCTACAGAGGAGTTTATCACGTTAATAGTTTTACAGAGAAGGGGTTTACAGAGATTCATGAAGAGTCTGTCACTTTAAATAGATCTGCAGACAAGGTGTTTGTTATTTCCACAGACCTGCAGATACCATATAATGGTGTCTAATCACGAAATCTTGTCACATTATAAGTTTAAGTTTATTAAAGTAATAAATTATGTTTGTATATTATATACTAATTCATTTTTCTCTCTTTTTAGAGATTAATTGCATTTTCAGTCATGTTTTGAACCTTTAGTGATTGTTTTAAATGTATTAGGATGCCTCTGATTGAGATAGCTGTGTAATGTTTACTGAGCATGTGCGGACTGCCCTTGGAACGCATGTGGAACGCACGTGGAACGCAAGTGGAACGCGGAAGTGAAAGAAAACGTCCACTTCCGGTTCCGGCGTTTGAAAAAAACGCGCTCGTTTTTTGGACACCGAAATGCCGAAAATAGAATCAGCTGGATGACACCATCCCTGGACCAATGGAGAGTTGCGCAGAGGACACCCCCACACTTAGGACCAATGGGACATTGGGATTAGCCCTATTTATAGTGATTATTGTTAGGGTGAGTAGGATGTGTATTTTTTTACAATCTGCAATATTGCTGTTGATTTCTTTTATTGTGCGGTCCCTGATGAAGTTCCTGTGTTGAACGAAACGCGTTGGACCTATTGCTGCACTTTTATATTTTATCTTTATGGTGTTGTATCACCTTTTTTTTTTTTTTTGTCAATCTTTCTTTTATTGAGGCATAAAATTTACGGGTACAGAATAGAAATGGGAGACAATAAAAAGTCATACAAGATGGGGTATCACAGTTCACTATACATTATCTCCGAAGATTGTCGGCCTCTTTTTTTTTTTAAGTAAAGTGTATTAAAAGCGTTGTTTAGCGTTAAGTGCCTGCGTGCTCAGTGTCGGGGTACGTCTTGTGGTAGGAATTAAGGCACCTCAAAATGTGAGTGTGTTGAGCGTGGGACCTTAGTTAGATGAGCTCAAATAGGTGTGCGTGTCGTAGCTGGGTGTGGTTGACTAAGTTGCTAGCGGAGAGTGCAGCAGGTAATGTGCGGTGTGTTTCAAGCTGTGTTACGCACTCTGGGTGTAATGGGGGGGTGACAGTGGCTTAATACATATTATTATTCAAAGGCTTACGGAGCCAAAAAAGATAACAAAGAAAAGATAAAAAACACAACAATGTATGGTGAAAGAAAAGAGAGAATAAAAACATAAACCAACAGCAACAGCATTGGGAATTACACACGTGGAACGGGTCAGGTATGTCTCTTGTTATGTGCAACAGGTAGAGGGTGTGTGGGCCCAGCTTTGCTGCTGCTTCAAGTTGGTAGGGCTGTGGTTTTCTGAGCCTCTCTTCTCGGCAGTTGTATCACCTTTTAAAGAGAATAAAATTACGAATATTTTCTACTACTACTCACCTGGAGTCCTGTGTCCCATTGGCTGCTCGACATTATCAAAGGATACCAGTATTCCCCCATATCTCCTGGGGAGGCACCTTGAATGCTCTTTTATCTCCACTATCTCGTGAGTGCATCCATTTAAGCGCACTATTCACTGTATATACTGTATCACACTATTGTTTTTTCTTTGTATGTTCCCTCCATAGACTGTACAGCCGTATCCCATTTCTGCTTGTGGTTCTATACATATATACGATCGTTTTGGGTGGATAACGATCTTGGGAGGCTACAGATTGATTGGAGTTAAGTAATTTATACGATATTTAACACTTAACAACGTAGTTGTTTTGTTTTAATGAGTATAGTTAGTATAGCTTATAGTTTAGTTCAAAGTAGATTATTGTTAAAACAAAACTTAGATCTCTTAAATACTTGACCACTTCTTTGCCATTAAACAGAAAAAAGGAACCCCACTCAAATCCACTTAAAACCGGTTTGCCTTAAGCAGGACCAGCAAATCCAAAACACGTATAACACGAAAACAGAAAAATTCTACAGGCACTCACATAATTAATGTCACTTTTAAATTTATTGGATCAAAAAGGCAGAGCAATGTTTCGGCCTACTAAGAGGTATTTTTCCTGTTCACTTCTCTGCCATGGACTTGTACGTAATTTATCAATCTATGGTTTGTCATGCAATATCTTTCCAGCACTGGGGAAGCCACCATGAACAGACACAAGTTGTTCAAAGTAATTCGTATTTTATTGCAAATTACACTTGAATATATGGTGTTCTTTAACCCCTTAAGGACACATGACATGTGTGACATGTCATGATTCCCTTTTATTCCAGAAGTTTGGTCCTTAAGGGGTTAAAAAGGCATGTTTTTATTTTGTATCTAATCAAATAGTTACACCTGCTCTTAATGTATCGAGAGAGTAGTAAAAGGGTGGGTGGGTGGGGGGGGGGGGGGGGGGTTATTAGTTGGGACACTTACTGCTGTTACTAGGTAGACCAACAATAAGGGGGATAGTTATTTGGGACTTTACTGCTGTTACTAGGTAGACCAACAGTAAAAGGGATGGTGTGTTGGGACTTGACTGCTGTTACTAGGCAGAACAGCAGTAAGGGGGAATGGTGAGGGTAGAGGGGAGAAAATAAGGTATAAAGTCCAAACTTGTAAACAACCAACACCCTCTATACATTGAACAGAACTTAGCTTGTTTGTTTAGGGGCTTATTCACTAAATATCACACTAAAAACAAGACTGAAAAGAAGTCTACCTTCAATTATTTTTTCACTTTTTTACTGTGTTTATGTGTTTACTATCTCTTTCTAAATGTATTTTCATCCAAATTCATTCAGACGAACTGAAAACTTTTGCCATTCACAAGTAACAATATAATCAGAGTAGAATAATATCAACAGGTTTAAGTATGAAAGTATTACTCAGTTTTGCTAGAATACATAGAGAATTTATTGACTGTTGGAAACATGATTTGCATGATTGGAAAGGAGCAGACAATTAATTTTCAAGAAAAAAAATGGTTCTAAATATGAAAGATTTTGGAGGATGCAAGTAAAGAACTCAAGGGCATTTTACAAAGAAAGATAATGAACTGAAAGCTAAGATGGATAGATATGAGCCTTATTTGTCGGAAAAAAAATAAAACAAGGTTTAAGAGGGAGCTCAGGGATTTTGAAAAGAACCAGTATACTACATTTCTGTATGATGCCTTCATATCTTCACAGACATCAATGGGAGACACTATTTCAGTTTTAAAGCAACACATTTATTGCTACCTTCCCAATCCTCTGTTCTTAACCTGCCTCACCTTTCTCCAACAGCACATACCTTCAGCTGAATGTTTTATCTTCATTCTATCCCATTTAGAAGCCTCACCAACAACAAAATCCAAGCAGTATTTTCTATTTTTACTTGATCTGTTCTTAAACTGAAAAAAATAACTGAGATCTTTGGCTGCACTCAAAACTGCAAATAAATTATACTTAAGTCCCATAGTTGCATGAAAAATTTACAAAAAGTAATTTTGTCAGAGAAAAAAATTAATGTTCTTCTAAGTGTCCAGGCACATCTAGTTGTGGTGGACATGCCATATGCCATGCATTTTCATCATCTAGTACATTTGAAAATGGTTGCACAAACGTGGCACTAATTGCACCACAAGATAACTCATATATCTCCTCATTTGTCTTTGCAACTTTGCAATCCAATGTATGTGGGGAAAGCTACAAGAGAATGAAAAGATAGAGCTTTTAAACACTTAAAGATATAATGATATACAGATATTCAAAGATAAAAATATCCATAGGTAGACATTTTGCAGAGTACTAGTCATCAAATGCCAAGGGACTGACATCTTTGGTTTCTGATTGATTGCACATTCTGTACGTATTGTAGATAAGACATTGTATAAACTGTGAGGACCTCTAAATGGATTATAAAACACTTTTATTTGTTAATGCTTTTTTATATCTTTCTTTGAACTAAAGGGTCATATTGTGGGCCTGAAGCAGAGAGCTAAGAAGTCAAGTACTTTTTGAATTAAAGCACCGGTTAAGTCACTCAGGCAACTTTATCTCAATGGAGTGTACTGAGTGCAGTGGTCCTGTCATTTTAACCATTCAAAGTAAAACATTGGCATTTTGCAAAAAAAAAAAAAAATGTAGCTTTAAGGGTTAAACTCACCTCCAGTAGCTGTTACACTAACATGTGGAATTGACATTGCAGCTCCCGATTCATTGCTTTCCTATGGAGAGGCTTGGATGTGCATGTGGCATACTACTCTACTTTCTGCTGAGATAAGATAAATCGTAAATTTACTTGTGTTAACAAAACCACATTTATCAATTGCATGCGTAGAGAGTCTGTAAAAGTAAACTATTATGCATTCATAGTAATTAGTGTTGTCGCGAACCCGAAATTTTCGGTTCGCGAACGGCGAACGCGAACTTCCGCAAATGTTCGCGAACCGGCGAACCGCGCGAACCGCCATTGACTTCAATGGGCAGGCGAAATTTAAAACCAACAGGGACTCTTTCTGGCCACAATAGTGATGGAAAAGTTGTTTCAAGGGGACTAACACCTGGACTGTGGCATGCCAGAGGGGGATCCATGGCAAAACTCCCATGGAAAATTGCACAGTTGATGCAGAGTCTGCTTTTAATCCATAAAGGGCAGAAATCACCAAACATTGACACCTGTCCTCAAAGCCCAGCCCTGATACACACTGACACAGAGCAGAATAGAGACTGTTCCCCCTACATAGGGTCACTTGGCAGATATGGATTGACACCTGTCCTCAAAACCCCTGATACACACTGACACAGAGCAGAATAGGGACTGTTCCCCCTACATAGGGTCACTTGGCAGATATGGATTGACACCTATCCTAATGATCCCTGATACACACTGACACAGAGCAGAATAGAGACTGTTCCCCCTACATAGGGTCACTTGGCAGATATGGATTGACACCTGTCCTCAAAACCCCTGATACACACTGACACAGAGCAGAATAGAGACTGTTCCCCGTACATAGGGTCACTTGGCAGGTATGGATTGACACCTGTCCTCAAAGCCCCTGATACACACTGGGGGGAGCTACTGTCCTCCCCAACCCCTGCGCGGTGGGTGGGGGCCATAAATCACAATGGGGTGACCTACTGTCCTCCCCCCCTCGGCCCCCACCCCTGCGCGGTGGGTGGGGGGCATAAATCACAATGGGGGGGCCTACTTTCCTCCCCCCCGGCCCCCATCCCTGCGCGGTGGGTGGGGGGCATAAATCACAATGGGACGGACCTACTGATAGGAGTGGAGTATTGTTCATATCAGTTTAATACCTTCCGCGTCTCCTATCAGTGGACGTGTAAATGGCAGAGATTTTTAATTGTTGAATCACCTCCCCTTTTTAGGCCAAGGTGGGAAGATGCTTAGACCACTGGTATATTGGTGCCATCTTGGAGGATTTTAATTTTTGGTTTGGTTTTTGAAGCCACAGTGCTGCACCAGTGGGCCTAAAAATTAGGCATGTACACATGCCTGAAAAATTTGGTATTGTTGCAGCCGCTGCTGTAGCAGCGGCCAGAAAAATTGATGTTTGTTTCACAGGCAGAAAGTGCCCTAAAACATGGCGGCTTGAACCCTAGTTGGTGGCGGATAAGTCACGCAAGTCAAACGTCATTCAGAGCTAAAATACAGCAGCGTGTGGACCATTTTTAGCCCAAGGCAGCTCATCTAATCAGGCCTTTTTTAATCGAATGTATCGCCCAGTGTCAGTCCCTTTGGGATCCATCCCTCATTCATCTTAATAAAGGTGAGGTAATCTAGACTTTTTTGACCTAGGCGACTTCTCTTTTCAGTGACAATACCTCCTGCTGCACTGAAGGTCCTTTCTGACAGGACACTTGAAGCGGGGCAGGCCAGAAGTTCTATCGCAAATTGGGATAGCTCAGGCCACAGGTCAAGCCTGCACACCCAGTAGTCAAGGGGTTCATCGCTCCTCAGAGTGTCGATATCTGCAGTTAAGGCGATGTAGTCTGCTACCTGTCGGTCGAGTCGCTCTCTGAGGGTGGATCCCGAAGGGCTGTGGCGATGCATAGGACTTAAAAAGGTCCGCATGTCCTCCATCAACAACATGTCTTTAAAGCGTCCTGTCCTTGCCGGCGTGGTCGTGGGAGGAGGAGGAGGAGGATGACTTCCACCTCTCCCCCTGTTAGATTCCCGTTGTGCTGTGACATCACCCTTATACGCTGTGTAAAGCATACTTTTTAATTTATTTTGCAAATGCTGCATCCTTTCCGACTTGTTGTAATTGGGTAACATTTCCGCCACTTTCTGCTTATACCGGGGGTCTAGTAGCGTGGACACCCAGTACAGGTCGTTCTCCTTCAGCCTTTTTATACGAGGGTCCCTCAACAGGCAGGACAGCATGAAAGACCCCATTTGCACAAGGTTGGATGCCGAGCTACTCATTTCCCGTTCCTCCTCCTCACTGATGTCATTGAAGGTATGTTCTTCCCCCCAGCCACGTACAACACTACGGGTACCAGATAGGTGACAACGAGCACCCTGGGATGCCTGTTGTGTTTGGTCTTGCTCCTCCTCCTCCTCCTCAAAGCTACAATCCTCCTCTGACTCCTCTTCCTCACAATCCTCTTCCAGCGTTGCCGCAGGTCCAGCAAGCGATGCTGATAAGGCTGTTTCTGGTGGTGATGGTGACCACAACTGTTCCTCTTCACGCTCATCTACAGCCTGATCCAGCACTCTTCGCAGGGCACGCTCCATGAAGAAAACAAATGGTATTATGTCGCTGATGGTGCCTTCGTTGCGACTGACTAGGTTTGTCACCTCCTCAAAAGGACGCATGAGCCTACAGGCATTGCGCATGAGCGTCCAGTAACGTGGCAAAAAAATTCCCAGCTCCCCAGAGGCTGTCCTAGCACCCCGGTCATACAAATATTCATTAACAGCTTTTTCTTGTTGGAGCAGGCGGTCGAACATTAGGAGTGTTGAATTCCAACGTGTAGGGCTGTCGCAAATCAAGCGCCTCACTGGCATGTTGTTTCGCCGCTGGATATCGGCAAAGTGAGCCATGGCCGTGTAGGAACGCCTGAAATGGCCACACACCTTCCTGGCCTGCTTCAGGACGTCCTGTAAGCCTGTGTACTTATGCACAAAGCGTTGTACGATCAGATTACACACATGTGCCATGCACGGCACATGTGTCAACTTGCCAACTTCAATGCCGCTATCAAATTTTTTCCGTTGTCACACACCACTTTGCCGATATAAAGTTGCTGCGGAGTCAGCCACTTTTCCACCTGTGCGTTCAGGGCGGACAGGAGTGCTTGTCCGGTGTGACTCTCTGCTTTCAAGCAAGTCAAACCCAAGACGGCGTGACACTGCCGTATCCGGGATGTGGAATAGTACCTGGGGAGCTGGGGGGGTGCCGTTGATGTGGAGCAAGAAGCAGCGGCACAAGAGGACTCAGCCGAGGAGGTTATGGAAGAGGATGGAGTAGGAGGAGTAGAGGAGGTGGCAGCAGGACAGCCTGCAATTCGTGGCGGTGTCACCAACTCCTCTGCAATGCCACGCATTCCTTGCTTGTCAGACGTCAGCAGGTTTACCCAATGCGCAGTGTAGGTGATATACCTGCCCTGACCATGCTTTGCAGACCAGGTATCAGTGGTCAGATGGACCCTTGCCCCAACACTGTGTGCCAGACATGCCATGACTTCCTTTTGCACAATCGAGTACAAGTTGGGGATTGCCTTTTGTGAAAAGAAATTCCGGCCGGGTACCTTCCACTGCGGTGTCCCAATAGCTACAAATTTTTTGAACGCCTCAGACTCAACCAGATTGTATGGTAAAAACTGGCAGGCTAATAGTTCGGACAAGCCAGCTGTCAGACGCTGGGCAAGGGGGTGACTTGGTGACATTGGCTTCTTACGCTCAAACATGTCCTTGACAGACACATGACTGTGGGCAGATGAGCGGGAACTGCTCAAGGCGGGAGACGGAGTGGCGGATGGTTGAGAGGGGGCAAGAAGGACAGCAGTGGTTGACATGGCTGAAGATGCTGGACCAGGAGGAGGATGGCGGCTTAGAGTAGGCGTGCTGCTTGTACTCATGTGTTGATCCCATAGGCGTTTGTGATGTGAGATCATGTGCCTACGCAAAGCAGTTGTACCTAGGTGGGTGTTGGACCTCCCACGACTCAGTTTCCTTTGGCACAGGTTGCAAATGGCATCGCTGTTGTCCGAGGCAGACACACAAAAAAAAATGCCACACTGCTGAGCTCTGCAATGACGGCATTCTGGTGGTGGACACAGCATGCGTTGATTGGCGTGCTGTCGGGCTGACCCCGGGTGCCGATGCATGCTGTCTGACTGTGCCACTAGCTCCTTGCGATGACCCCCCCTGCTTCCAACTAGACTCCTCCTCCTCCTCTCTGTCTCCCCATCTGAACTTTCGCCCTGTTCTTCTTCTTGCCGAGCGGGCACCCACGTGACATCCATGGACGCATCGTCATCATCAACCGCTTCGCTTGTATCTGACAACTCAGAAAAGGAAGCAGCAGCGGGTACAACATCATCATCATCACACCGTACCTCCATGTGTTTAATGCTGCCTGCCTGAGACATATCCCTGTTATCTACATCCTCTAGCAATAATGGTTGCGCATCACTCATTTCTTCAAACGGGTGTGTGAATAACTCCTCTGACATACCAAGTAAAGCGGCTGTGGTGCTAGTTTTGGTGGTGGCGGCAGGCGGGTGAGTGCTATCTTGAGAGGTGCCTGAAGCTAAGCTGGAGGAGGATGGTGCGTCAAGGTTCCGAGCGGAGGCTGTACAAGATTGGGTGTCCTGTGTTAGCCAGTCAACTAAGTCCTCAGAACTTTTCAAGTTCAGGGTACGTGGCTTCTGAAAACTGGGCATTATTCTAGGGCAAAAGGGAATCACAGCACCACGACCACGACGGCCCCTGCGGGGTGGCCTGCCTCTGCCTGTCATTTTTTTGGGGATTAGTGGTACTATGCGTGCAAGCTACTGTGAGACCAGATATGATTGGCAATGTGCACTGGAACAGTTCTGCAGAGCACACGCTGAAGGAAGGACTGACAGAGCCGCTTGAAGACAAGTAACTGCTATTCAATCTATAACAGTGAAAAACAAATTTTGGTTTTAAAAGCACGCTATAGAGACACCAGATATGATTGGCAATGTGCACTGGAACAGTTCTGAAGAGCACACACTGTAGGCCTGAGACACCCGCTTGAAGACAAGTAACTGCTATTCAATCTATAACAGTGAAAAACAAATTTTGGTTTTAAAAGCACGCTATAGAGACACCAAATATGATTGGCAACTGTCAAAGCACGCTGGAACAGGTCTACAGAGCACACGCTGAAGTAGGCCTGAAACACAGACGCTTGCAGACAACTAACTGCTCTTCTATTACAGTGAAAAAAAAAAAAATATTTTAAATGTAAAGCTTAACCAATTGTTAAAACAGATATGAGTGGTGGCACTGGGCAAGTAGGCACAGTATCCAATGTGAACCTCACACAGAAGCTGGCAGGCAGGCAACTGCTCTTCTATTACCGTGGAAACAAAATTTTGGTTGTAAAAGCACGCTATAGAGACACAAGATATGAGTGGCAACTGTCAAAGCACGCTGGCAGGGTTGTGCAGGGCACACGCTGAAGGAAGGCCTGACAGAGCCGCTTGAAGGACACTGACTGTCTGCTATTAGCTTACACTGGAAACCTTTTTTCTTTGTAAAAGCACGCTAAAGAGACACCAGATATGATTGGCAACTGTCAAAGCACGCTGGCACAGGTCTGCAGAGCACACGCTGAAGTAGGCCTGACACCCAGACGCTTGCAGACAACTAACTGCTCTTCTATTACAGTGAAAAAATATATTTATTTTAAATCTAAAGCTTAACCAATTGTTAAAACAGATATGAGTGGTGGCACTGGGCTAGTGGGCACAGTATCCAATGTGAACCTCACACAGAAGCTGGCAGGCAGGCAACTGCTCTTCTATTACAGTGGAAACAAAATTTTGGTTGTAAAAGCACGCTATAGAGACACAAGATATGAGTGGCAACTGTCAAAGCACGCTGGCAGGGTTGTGCAGGGCACACGCTGAAGGAAGGCCTGACAGAGCCGCTTGAAGGACACTGACTGTCTGCTATTAGCTTACACTGGAAACCTTTTTTCTTTGTAAAAGCACGCTAAAGAGACACCAGATATGATTGGCAACTGTCAAAGCACGCTGGCACAGGTCTGCAGAGCACACGCTGAAGTAGGCCTGAAACCCAGACGCTTGCAGACAACTAACTGCTCTTCTATTACAGTGAAAAAAAAATATTAATTTTAAATCTAAAGCTTAACCAATTGTTAAAACAGATATGAGTGGTGGCACTGGGCTAGGGGCACAGTATCCAATGTGAACCTCACACAGAAGCTGGCAGGCAGGCAACTGCTCTTCTATTACAGTGGAAAAAAAAATTTGGTTGTAAAAGCACGCTATAGAGACACAAGATATGAGTGGCAACTGTCAAAGCACGCTGGCACAGGTCTGCAGAGCACACGCTGAAGTAGGCCTGAAACACAGACGCTTGCAGACAACTAACTGCTCTTCTATTACAGTGGGAAAAAAAATATTTATTTTAAATCTAAAGCTTAACCAATTGTTAAAACAGATATGAGTGGTGGCACTGGGCTAGTGGGCACAGTATCCAATGTGAACCTCACACAGAAGCTGGCAGGCAGGCAACTGCTCTTCTATTACAGTGGAAACAAAATTTTGGTTGTAAAAGCACGCTATAGAGACACAAGATATGAGTGGCAACTGTCAAAGCACGCTGGCAGGGTTGTGCAGGGCACACGCTGAAGGAAGGCCTGACAGAGCCGCTTGAAGGACACTGACTGTCTGCTATTAGCTTACACTGGAAACCTTTTTTCTTTGTAAAAGCACGCTAAAGAAACACCAGATATGATTGGCAACTGTCAAAGCACGCTGGCACAGGTCTGCAGAGCACACGCTGAAGTAGGCCTGACACCCAGACGCTTGCAGACAACTAACTGATCTTCTATTACAGTGGAAAAAAAATGATTTCTTTAAAATCTAAAGCTTAAGCTATTGTTAAAACAGATATGAGTGGTGGCACTGACTGTGCAAGTGGGCAAGGCATCCAACCTGACACAGAAGCTGGCAGGCAGGCAACTGCTCTTCTATTACAGTGAAAAAAAATTATTTATTTTAAATCTAAAGCTTAACCAATTGTTAAAACAGATATGAGTGGTGGCACTGGGCTAGTGGGCACAGTATCCAATGTGAACCTCACACAGAAGCTGGCAGGCAGGCAACTGCTCTTCTATTACAGTGGAAAAAAAAATTTGGTTGTAAAAGCACGCTATAGAGACACAAGATATGAGTGGCAACTGTCAAAGCACGCTGGCACAGGTCTGCAGAGCACACGCTGAAGTAGGCCTGAAACACAGACGCTTGCAGACAACTAACTGCTCTTCTATTACAGTGGGAAAAAAAATATTTATTTTAAATCTAAAGCTTAACCAATTGTTAAAACAGATATGAGTGGTGGCACTGGGCTAGTGGGCACAGTATCCAATGTGAACCTCACACAGAAGCTGGCAGGCAGGCAACTGCTCTTCTATTACAGTGGAAACAAAATTTTGGTTGTAAAAGCACGCTATAGAGACACAAGATATGAGTGGCAACTGTCAAAGCACGCTGGCAGGGTTGTGCAGGGCACACGCTGAAGGAAGGCCTGACAGAGCCGCTTGAAGGACACTGACTGTCTGCTATTAGCTTACACTGGAAACCTTTTTTCTTTGTAAAAGCACGCTAAAGAAACACCAGATATGATTGGCAACTGTCAAAGCACGCTGGCACAGGTCTGCAGAGCACACGCTGAAGTAGGCCTGACACCCAGACGCTTGCAGACAACTAACTGATCTTCTATTACAGTGGAAAAAAAATGATTTCTTTAAAATCTAAAGCTTAAGCTATTGTTAAAACAGATATGAGTGGTGGCACTGACTGTGCAAGTGGGCAAGGCATCCAACCTGACACAGAAGCTGGCAGGCAGGCAACTGCTCTTCTATTACAGTGAAAAAAAATTATTTATTTTAAATCTAAAGCTTAACCAATTGTTAAAACAGATATGAGTGGTGGCACTGGGCTAGTGGGCACAGTATCCAATGTGAACCTCACACAGAAGCTGGCAGGCAGGCAACTGCTCTTCTATTACAGTGGAAAAAAAAATTTGGTTGTAAAAGCACGCTATAGAGACACAAGATATGAGTGGCAACTGTCAAAGCACGCTGGCACAGGTCTGCAGAGCACACGCTGAAGTAGGCCTGAAACACAGACGCTTGCAGACAACTAACTGCTCTTCTATTACAGTGGGAAAAAAAATATTTATTTTAAATCTAAAGCTTAACCAATTGTTAAAACAGATATGAGTGGTGGCACTGGGCTAGTGGGCACAGTATCCAATGTGAACCTCACACAGAAGCTGGCAGGCAGGCAACTGCTCTTCTATTACAGTGGAAACAAAATTTTGGTTGTAAAAGCACGCTATAGAGACACAAGATATGAGTGGCAACTGTCAAAGCACGCTGGCAGGGTTGTGCAGGGCACACGCTGAAGGAAGGCCTGACAGAGCCGCTTGAAGGACACTGACTGTCTGCTATTAGCTTACACTGGAAACCTTTTTTCTTTGTAAAAGCACGCTAAAGAAACACCAGATATGATTGGCAACTGTCAAAGCACGCTGGCACAGGTCTGCAGAGCACACGCTGAAGTAGGCCTGACACCCAGACGCTTGCAGACAACTAACTGATCTTCTATTACAGTGGAAAAAAAATGATTTCTTTAAAATCTAAAGCTTAAGCTATTGTTAAAACAGATATGAGTGGTGGCACTGACTGTGCAAGTGGGCAAGGCATCCAACCTGACACAGAAGCTGGCAGGCAGGCAACTGCTCTTCTATTACAGTGAAAAAAAATTATTTATTTTAAATCTAAAGCTTAACCAATTGTTAAAACAGATATGAGTGGTGGCACTGGGCTAGTGGGCACAGTATCCAATGTGAACCTCACACAGAAGCTGGCAGGCAGGCAACTGCTCTTCTATTACAGTGAAAAAAAAGTATTTATTTTAAATCTAAAGCTTAACCAATTGTTAAAACAGATATGAGTGGTGGCACTGACTGTGCAAATGGGCAAGGCATCCAACCTCACACAGAAGCTGGCAGGCAGGCAACTGCTCTTCTATTACAGTGGAAACAAAATTTTGGTTGTAAAAGCACGCTATAGAGACACAAGATATGAGTGGCAACTGTCAAAGCACGCTGGCAGGGTTGTGCAGGGCACACGCTGAAGGAAGGCCTGACCAGAGGCGGCTCTCTAATTAGGCGATTTAGGCGGCCGCCTAAGGCCTCGCGCTTATGGGGGCCTCGCGGCCGCCTAAATCACCTTAGGGCAGTGTGACAGGTCGGGTCCTCGGTCAGAGACCGAGGACCCGACACAGGAGGGTGCCCGGCGGCTTGCCCTTAATGCCGCCGGGTGCGAGGCCCCTCCTATGCCTGCCCGGGAGAGCCAGCCTGTCTGCAGCTCCGCCGAGCGCAGAGCTGCAGACTGAGTGGCTCTCGCGATCTCAGCCAATCAGAGCGTTGCCGCGGGTTACCACGGCAACGCTCTGACTGGCTGAGATCGCGAGACTAAACTTACCACGTGGTCTGCAGCTCTGCACCCGGCGGAGCTGAAGACCGTAAAGGGAGCCCACCGGACCACCAGGGAAACAGCCTGGCCGCCCACTGGACCACCAGGGATCCTAAGGTATGCCTCCGCTCCCCACCCTGCCCTCCTACCACCCTCTGTCCCAGCCACCACACCACCACCCCAGCCACCCCACCACCATTGCCCCAGCCACCCCACCACCACTGCCCCAGCCACCCCACCACCATTGCCCCAGCAAGCCCACCACCACTGCCACCCCACCACCACTGCCCCAGCCACCCACTGCCCCAGCCACCACACCACCACTGCCCCAGCCACCCTCTGCCCCAGCCACCCTCTGCCCTAGCCACCCCACCACCAATGACCCAGCCACCCCATCACCACTGCCCCAGCCACCCTCTGCCCCAGCCAGCCCACCACCACTGCCACCCCACCACCACTGTCCCAGCCACCCTCTGCCCCAGCCACCCTCTGCCCCAGCCACCCCACCACCACTGCCCCAGCCACTCCGCCACCCTCTGCCCCAGCCACCCCACCACCCTCTGCCCCAGCCACCCCACCACCCTCTGCCCCAGCCACCCCACCACCCTCTGCCCCAGCCACCCTCAGCCACCCCACCACTACCCTGTCACTGTCCTCCTACCACCCCCTGCCCTGTCATAGTCCCACCTACCGCCCCAGCCACCCTCTGTCCTCTTACCACCCCAGCCCCCCCACCACCCTCTGCCCCAGCCACCCTCTGCCCCAGCCACCCCAGCCACCCTCTGCCCCAGCCACCCCAGCCCCCCACTGCCCCAGCCACCCACTGCCCCAGCCACCCCACCACCACTGCCCCAGCCACCCTACCACCACTGCCCCAGCCACCCTCTGCCCTCCTACTACCCTGTCACTGTCCTCCTAGCACCCCCTGCCCTGTCATAGCCCCCCCTACCATCCCAGCCACCCTCTGTCCTCCTACCAACCCCTGGCCCAGCAACCCTCTGCCCTCTTACCACCCCCTGCCCCAGCCACCCTACCACCCTCTGCCGTCCTACTATCCTATGCCCCCTACCATCCCCTGCCCTGTCACAGCCACCATACCAACCTCTGCTCCCTACTACCTGTACCCTGTCACTGCCCTCCTACCACCCCCTGCCCAAGCCACCATCTGCCCTCCTACCTCCCCACTACCCTGTCACTGTCCTCCTACCACCCTCTGCCCCAGCCACCCTCTGCCCTCCTACCACCCCACTACCCTGTCACTGTACTCCTACCACCCTCTGCCCTCCTACCATCCTATGCCCCCTACCATCCCCTGCCCTGTCACAGCCACCCTACCACCTTCTGCTCCCTACCACCCCGTACCCTGTCACTGCCCTCCTGCAACCCCCTGTCACAGCCACCCTACCACCCCGTACCCTGTCACTGCCGTCCTACCACCCCGTGCTTTGTCATAACCCCCCTGCCCCAGGGGAACCCTACCACCCTCTGCCCCAGCCACCCTCTGCCCTCCTACTGTCCTCCTACCATCTCACTACCTTGTCACAGCCCCCCTACCACCACCTGCCGCTACACTGCAAGCCTCTGAACGATGAATACAGAGACTAGCTCTCTGTATCCAGCGCTGCAAGCTCGTCCTTAAATACAACAACAGCACCTTATACACACAATGCAACCCCTATTTTTAACTTTAGGTGTTAGTGGGGGCCTCAAGTTTGAGTTTCGCCTAAGGCCTCACAAAGTCTAGAGCCGCCACTGGGCCTGACAGAGCCGCTTGAAGGACACTGACTGTCTGCTATTAGCTTACACTGGAAACCTTTTTTCTTTGTAAAAGCACGCTAAAGAAACACCAGATATGATTGGCAACTGTCAAAGCACGCTGGCACAGGTCTGCAGAGCACACGCTGAAGTAGGCCTGACACCCAGACGATTGCAGACAACTAACTGATCTTCTATTACAGTGAAAAAAAATGATTTCTTTAAAATCTAAAGCTTAAGCTATTGTTAAAACAGATATGAGTGGTGGCACTGACTGTGCAAATGGGCAAGGCATCCAACCTGACACAGAAGCTGGCAGGCAGGCAACTGCTCTTCTATTACAGTGAAAAATTTTTATTTATTTTAAATCTAAAGCTTAACCAATTGTTAAAACAGATATGAGTGGTGGCACTGGGCTAGTGGGCACAGTATCCAATGTGAACCTCACACAGAAGCTGGCAGGCAGGCAACTGCTCTTCTATTACAGTGAAATTTTTTTATTTATTTTAAATCTAAAGCTTCACCAATTGTTAAAACACATATGAGTGGTGGCACTGACTGTGCAAATGGGCAAGGCATCCAACCTCACACAGAAGCTGGCAGGCAGGCAACTGCTCTTCTATTACAGTGAAAAAAAAATATTTATTTTAAATGTAAAGCTTAACCAATTGCTAAAACAGATATGAGTGGTGGCACTGGGCTAGTGGGCACAGTATCCAATGTGAACCTCACACAGAAGCTGGCAGGCAGGCAACTGCTCTTCTATTACAGTGGAAACAAAATTTTGGTTGTAAAAGCACGCTATAGAGACACAAGATATGAGTGGCAACTGTCAAAGCACGCTGGCACAGGTCTGCAGAGCACACGCTGAAGTAGGCCTGAAACACAGACGCTTGCAGACAACTAACTGCTCTTCTATTACAGTGGATAAAAAATATTTATTTTAAATCTAAAGCTTAACCAATTGTTAAAACAGATATGAGTGGTGGCACTGGGCTAGTGGGCACAGTATCCAATGTGAACCTCACACAGAAGCTGGCAGGCAGGCAGGCAACTGCTCTTCTATTACAGTGGAAACAAAATTTTGGTTGTAAAAGCACGCTATAGAGACACAAAATATGAGTGGCAACTGTCAAAGCACGCTGGCAGGGTTGTGCAGGGCACACGCTGAAGGAAGGCCTGACAGAGCCGCTTGAAGGACACTGACTGTCTGCTATTAGCTTACACTGGAAACCTTTTTTCTTTGTAAAAGCACGCTAAAGAAACACCAGATATGATTGGCAACTGTCAAAGCACGCTGGCACAGGTCTGCAGAGCACACGCTGAAGTAGGCCTGACACCCAGACGCTTGCAGACAACTAACTGATCTTCTATTACAGTGAAAAAAAATGATTTCTTTAAAATCTAAAGCTTAAGCTATTGTTAAAACAGATATGAGTGGTGGCACTGACTGTGCAAATGGGCAAGGCATCCAACCTGACACAGAAGCTGGCAGGCAGGCAACTGCTCTTCGATTACAGTGACAAAAAATTATTTATTTTAAATCTAAAGCTTAACCAATTGTTAAAACAGATATGAGTGGTGGCACTAGGCTAGTGGGCACAGTATCCAATGTGAACCTCACACAGAAGCTGGCAGGCAGGCAACTGCTCTTCTATTACAGTGAAAAAAAATTATTTATTTTAAATCTAAAGCTTAACCAATTGTTAAAACAGATATGAGTGGTGGCACTGGGCAAATAGGCACAGTATCCAATGTGAACCTCACACAGAAGCTCTCAGGCAGGCACCTGCAATTACATTACACAGGAAAAAAAAAAAAAAGCAGCCTGATGTTATAGCCCTAAAAAGGGCTTTTTGGGGTGCTGTCCTTACAGCAGAGATCAGATGAGTCCTTCAGGATTGTAGTGGACACTGAATACCCTAGCCTAGCTATCAATTTCCCTATCTAATCAGCAGCAGCTAAACTTTCCCTCCTCTCACTAAGCATGCATCTTCCGAATGAATCGAAAATGGATGCTGGGAGGGAGGTTGGAGGGTGTGGAAGGGAGGGAGTGCTGCTGATTGGCTGGAATGTGTCTGCTGACCGAGAGGCACAGGGTCAAAGTTTGCCCAATGATGACGAATAGGGGGCGGATCGAACTGCGCATGTGTCCGCCCGCCGCGGCGAACGCGAACACGCTAAGTTCGCCGGGAACTGTTCGCCGGCGGACAGTTCGGTACATCACTAATAGTAATCAATATGTTTGATACCACTAGTCTTATTTCATGATAATTAATCATTTAGTGTTTACATTGTATAACATTATTTTACCATTTTAAAATGGAAAACATGGTTTCTAAGAGAAAACTTAGGGATATCAATCACGTTCAAGAACTATCTGTTGAAGATACAAGGTAATGAACCACTCAAACAAATGACCTGTCTTGTCCAGCATCCTGAATCCACTTGAACTGAATGAACTTCTACAGTCCTCAGATTTTGAGAGTATTATTGTTCTTGCACAATGTTGATACATGTTTCAACTCATAATCTTGCAGAAGAGTGTACAAATTCTCAATAGGTTACAATTGTTATGAATGTAATGTCATTTATCTGAAGTACTTGTAAAGCCACGCTAGCTGGTCTTTTATTTGTGAATATTTTGAAATTGCAGATATCATTCCAACATAACAGTGTTCCAAGTACTTGACTTCAAACCAGATGTTTGATATTTTTGAGAACACAGGATACAATAGGGAAAACAGCAGACAAAAACAGTACAGTAGCACTTTCTTTTCTCATGTTACCAAGTGTGCCTACAGTTATTCCTAGTGTAACTATCGTGCTCACTCATGCATCAATCAGTTATCGATGACCTTCCTATGTTTAAGACACAATATCTGAAAACTGAGAGGCAGGATAAATAAGAGAACACTTTGAAAAGAATTGTGCAAACACATACATATACGATACAAGGTAAAATAAAATAAGGTGGGTGGGCATAAACACAGTAAGCACTTACATGATGACTAGGGGAAAGATAGCATGCAGTAAAAACTCTGTAGGTGATGTTAGATTGCTACATTTCTTAATGCAAACAACTATCAAATATATTTCAAGTCTAAAAATATAATAAGCCTACTGCATATGCTGCCGGTTTAATATACATTCTACATTTCTAGCAAGCAGTGAATAAAATGATTGCACTCTTACAGACGTGATTTTATTTTACTGCAAATGCCAAAGACTTTGCTTTATTTAGCTATATAATTACTGCTGCTGTTTGGTTAAGTGCTTTATTTGGTAAGAGCACTGTGTTGCTGCATAATAAAATGACAGTGGATTATGGCTTTTTATTGTGATCATTATTAGGGAGGTTACAGCATATCTATTATATGTACTCTTCCAAATACTTTGCATTTAGTGGGGGATGCAGAGGCAATTGCGTACTAAAATTAGCATTTTTTCTTCCATATTGTGTATTGGTTTCTACAATGATTATACTAAGTTCCAGCTTTTCAATCACTGTGTTTTATTAAGTAAATTAAAGAAGGGCTATTATTGTATTGAGCTCTTTAATATATTATAGGGAGCATAATTCGTGCAGAGAACATGCCATAAATGTATAAAATATGCACAGAGGCTTTTCAGGAAAAAAAATCTATATAAAACACTGCAAATAAAGTTTTAAAACATTAGTTCACATACAAACATTTTTTTTCTAGGAGCTACCTTTTATTACAGTCACTATCAGACTGCAAAATATTATTCCAAGTCAAAAAAAAGGGCATGCGCACAGTGATTACATTTTATTATAGCAAGAATATTACACAACTCTTTCACCATAACAACAGACAACAAACAGACAGATATGAGCAGGTGAAGACCTGGTAAGAATCTACCTGTAAAATTATTTGTGCTACCATTATGTGTCTGTACATGCAGCAAAATGGCAAACAGTAAAATAAACACATCAATGTATAAGGATCTCCAGTACCAGAATAACCAGGAGGAACCCAACAATAGGGCCCCACTTCAACCCTCACATCACAAGTCACTCTCCTATCCATATTTGATGTTCCACAAGAAGGGGTTTATCAGCTAAATGGTTCAACAGAGAGAGGCTTAATAGCAATGTTCTGTAAGCGGTGGGATAAGCATATTGATAAATTAATGGGGGAGAACATGTTGTTTCTACCCCCCATTCAATGATTAATCAAACCCAACTGATCAACTGAAGAAGCACAGAAGCTGGGCTTTGAACCTCAACGCAAACAAGTTGATAGCAAATGGGCACCAAAGAGATGAGATAGTGGAGAATATCCTTACATTCAACCTCCAATCACTACTATCGAAGAGATAGCTTAAACTCTAGAATGTGTGAAAATTGTGTAGGTCAGTAAAGTATTCCGCCTATACCACCAAATCCCATTCTAGGAAACATGTCACATATTATTCATAGCAAGACGAGACAGAACCGCCAATTGGGTACTACCCATATGGTTGATGGAACACACCGCCGAGACATTATCCATACAAAGATGAATGCAAGTACAAAATACATAAAAATAGATGTTGCCAGCTTCTAATTGAAGGTTAAGTCCTTTGAAGTGCATTTTATAGTGTTGTCAGAACTTGGAATGGAGTCAATAAATGACTTAAAGCGGACTAAATATCACAGGAAATTTACAATTTTACTACTCACTTTGAATGATTGTGATAGAAAACCTTGTAACACCAACATATGTATATATTGGAGTATAGGGAGCAGCAGAGTTAACTTTTGATTAGTTCATCGGAGACTGGACATTCATTAGTTAGAGAAGGTCAGGTTAGCATACCCTGGCATACTTCTGATTTCTGATAATTGGTTTTACAATTAATTACATGGCTTCAAACTGTGTATTTACTGGAATGAACAGAGCCTCTGGCTCCTTTTTTTGTGCATTGGAGGTCTATTAGACCACCCACACAGTGTATTCCCTCAGTGGATCAATGGAAGAAAAATTGAGTGTCCTTTCTATTTCTTCACTGATATCCTAATACCACCACTAATGTGACAGTGACAATAGGTAGAAGAAGTGGGTGCTTAGGTTTTTAAAACCATAACTCACCAGAGTTCTTTTAATTGCTATGCACCTATTTTATTTCCTGGACTGATGTGGGACCTGTATGTTTTTGCATCTCCTATAAACAGCATGCTTTGGGAGCAATATAAATGCCATCGCTTCACCCAGCAGCATCAGGAGGATGACTGGATTCTCAGCTCACTGTACATATTCTAGGACTCCATTGGTAAAATATATTCTGCATTTTATTCTGTTTGTCTGTGGGGCATATCGTTTACTTTCTATGTAGTTGTTGCCTAAAGGTTAAAATATCCTGACTCAATACCAGCCTTCTCACTAGAACTGATTTATGAGTTTTATGCCCATTCTGCCTGGCATGGAAAAGCTCTTTTGCGTCAGTGAGAAATGCCTTCATGGACGACTCGAGGATTGCCAGCCATAATGTTTCTGAAAGCAGGAGGAGATACGTGCCTGGATTTGGACACAACCTTCTTAGATGCACCCCCTGATAGATCCAAATCTGTACACAAAGTGAGTGTGGTAGATAAAAAAAGCTCCGCAGCCAGTGGACAACAATAAAAGGTCAAACAGTCGCAAAAGCACAAAAAACTGTCCGAGGTCCTCATAAAATGTGTGAAAGCGGGAAAAGACACGTACAGACACAGGAAGGCAGAAAGCAGGCCAAGAGGTAAAAAGAAGGGCAGAAGAAGAGTGAACCAAAGGTAGAGGGAGCAAGGGCAAAGCTTACACTTATTGTGGGACTTGGATGGGGATTGGCTAGGATCACTGTGTATGTTCTATTTTTGTATTTCTATTCTTTGCTGCTATTGGTGGACATTAAATAAAGAGTTAAGCAATATGAGCCTCCATCTGCAGTTATGATATCTATAGCATTCCTCCATGAGTGAAAATATATGCGTTTCTCTCTGACATGTATCAACTGGATCTGCTATTGTAAATCAGTTAAAATAATGTTACATCCTATCCATTCTTGTTCACTTTTAACCCCTTTAAAGATCAATGACAGACTGTGCCATTGTAAGCATCCCATTTCAAAGTGAGATGCTTAACAACAGTAGAAGCTACGTAACTGACTGCCAAATAATGATAATCCAATGTGACATCAGGTCTTTAGGGGCCAGATTGTTTGTGACATTGACGTAGTTGATCTTTAAGTGATTAAAGGTAGCTTGAATGTATCTTCTCCTTAGGATGCGTCTGACGCAAAAAATTCCTAAACCCACCTATGTTTTATATCAGGCCTGAAGCACTGCACTTTTTATAGAAAGGTGACTAATGTTTGACACTATTAATATACACTGCTAAGTCCCTTAGCTTTGAAGTACAGTATCCCCGGTCCTACAAATCTGCAGACAATTTTTACTGATTTTAAAAGACACATTAATTCTAAGGATACATTTTTGTAAGAGTCTGTGTAAAATGAGGTAAGCTTTTTTTATGATTATTATACTTAAGATCAGCTAAAAATATGCTTATTCATTTTTGGTCATGAGGCTTTCCGATAATAGATATATAAACTAATTTTATTTTCAGCTTCTTACATTTAAAATGTGATTTGAAGTTCCATCAAGAGCTTTCAGAATGCTCTATAAGTTAATTTGCAAAATGATTAAAAGGACACTCCAGACTCCTATTGCACTTCAATTAACTGTATGTACAGGTTTTCCCCATATAATAAAAGTGACAATTTCAAAAGAAATTTGCACTTTTATGAATTAATTTAGGAACACCCCCTGGAAGTAGAGCTGACAGTCAGGAGGGCTTCCTGATTCACGCCTCTTAAACACTTATTTAAGTGTATGTGAGAGCTTCTGCAGGGAAGCATTTGTGTAATGCTTCTTTATGAGAAGCATTCTGTTAGGTGAATATTTGATTGCAAATTTGCCTTAATGGCTGCACATGTGCCCACCTTGTCTGAACATGATGGGCATATTGTTTTCACTCACAGTCGTGTAGGGGTGGAGCAGAACAGCGGTGACAGAAAAATCACAGCTGGAGAAAAAAAAAAGTAATATTTATTTACTCATTTTTTTTGGAGAGGGGGCTGACATCTAAATGGTTAATGGACATTGCAAATGTTAAAATTGAATATTGTTTTTTAACATTGGAGTGTTGTTTTAAGTTGATATTATGTGTTGATTTGCTTACTTTTAATGTTTTAACTTGCCAATGTAGAACTGTATGTAACAAACGTTCGACTCATTTTCCAAATACATATAGTCACTATTAGTGGTGTTTGTGTTAAATTTAAATAGATTGGTAATTGGGGCCCACTTATGTGTTTCTGAGTGAAAATGTAATGACCTACAAAAGAAAATTATAACTTTGTTTAGGGGTAATTAAAGTGATGCAATATACAGAAAGTAAATTCCAGTTAAATAATACATTATATTATGCTTCAAAAACTATATATAAAAATTGAACAATTCAATTAATAAAATACTCACTTCCAAGATTACTAAAACTACAGCACTCTTATTCTGGTCTATGAATTTTTTTTATCCTATACACCTCTATCTATCAGGCTTGTAAGATATGTAGCTGAGCCCCTTGCAGATTCCACTCATCACACGGGGGCAAATGCAACTGCTGAATAAGATGATAGAATACATACAATGGAAATTTTTAGTATACTAAAAGAGCGATGAGCATGTCCCTTCTGCACAAACTGAATGGATACTGGACAGCCAAGGATTTTATGAAATTTGTCCTTTGACATCACAAATCCAGAAGCACTCTTAGACCTACGCACTGCAAACAAATTTGGTCCATCTGAATCAATTTGTCCGAAAAAAAGTTGTTTTGGTTAGGATGAACACTTTTTTTTTACGTGGTGTTTCAGTTTGTCTGAATTTTAACCATGTGATACTTTCAGAAAATATGATTCGGACAAACCAAAATGCCTCTTATTTAAATAAACAAAACAAAAAAAAAAAAACCTGATCCTTGGTCCTACACAAGGCTTAATCATGTCGCGGCTAGTGAGCTACTTGCTTGCTTGACGAATTAACTTACCCAATTTAAATACGGCAGAAGAAGCTGGGTTTTGTCTATAGAACAAAGCATGGCCATGCACGACAGTCATCTCAAAAATGAGTACGACCCTATATCAGCTGTATTATGGCTACAAAGACACCCAGCTTCTCCTACTGGAAAAGACTGGATGCAATGCATGAAGCCAGCAGGACTCAGGTAAGTTGTCAAACCATGCTAATATGCTTACAGTCTTACCCTAGGATGGTGCTAGGGAAAATATGACCTTGCAGGACTGAGCTCAATAACTACATACAATGCAGAGACCCAGTGAGACTAAGGTAGGTGTCAAACCATGCTAAAATGATTTACCATCTTACCCTGGGATGGTGCTAGGGAAAATACAACTATGCAGGACTTCACTCAATGGCTGAGATTATTTGCTGAGTTCTCTCAGCAATGAACATGGTTCTACATCCCCGGTGCGTTGATCTACAGAGACACCCTACTGGAAATGGCTACTAGAGAAGACTGCATACAATTAATTTTATTGTTAATTTTGGTGGAAAATTTCAATTTAGCTTTAGTCATAGTCATTTAACTAAAAAGTAATTTTAGTTTTAGTCGTATTTTGGTCATTTGAATTGTTTTAGTTTTAGATTAGTTTTAGTCGACTAAATCTATATTAGATTATATTCAACTAAATCTCCAACAGATTTTAGTAGACACAACTAAAATTTAATGGGTTTACTTAAAGCCTCTGTCTATCTCTTTGCTCTTTCCCTAGCCCCTCTGGGCAGTGTAAATTTTGGCTGCAAATATCAATTTAGTTTTAGTCATAGTCTAAACAGACAGTTTAGATTTAGTCGTAGTTTAGTCATCTGAATTGTTTTAGTTTTAGTCTAGTTTTAGATGACGAAATGTCAAAAGTTTAATCAAGTAAAATATGACAACCATGATAAAATGATTTAAAATCCTATTATAGAACATTGGTACCATAAACCCACAGTAGACTGCAGTTCTTATGGTGCTTGGAGCGTTCCTTTAAAAGTGTCCTGTATCTAGATACATTAAGTAGGAAAGGATACAATACATCCATGAAATATTGTTGCACACAAGTTCTGACTGATTAAAATGTGTATTAAATGTTCACACAGGTGGATTATGTTTGTATCACATTTTTTTAGAGTATCAATATAGTTGTATATTATTTTACTTTATTTCAAGTATATGAGACATTTTTTAGTGGGTCTCTGATCTTGAGAGAGTCTAGTGATTCTTTAAGCCATGTTATTCCCTGGGAAATCTGTTTCACCCTATGCTACTCAAAGCCCCCTCTGTTAGGCGAGTGATCTGTCCCTTGATACCATAATGACTGCTAGGTAGAACATTTACAATAGATTGCTAGAGTTGCCTTAAATATATTTACATATCAAAAGAGAGATCTGGGACTGTCAAGCAAGCCGAGGAAAAAATAAAACAGTGTCAATATAAACTATCAAGAGAAAAAAATTGGAAGATAAATGCATAAAGGGTGGCATATGGCTGTATATGCTGTGAATGCTTTAAGAAAGGAAAGTACATTTGTTACACCTACATAACTACATAGGTATATACTAATATAGACTGAAAGTAAAGACTCAATGCCATTCATTTCAGCTATTTACATGCCTCTGTTCAGCAGGTGAAAAATCCAATTTGAAGTTCCATGTTTTGCTACAAAATGGGGAAAAAATTATTTACTTCAAAATGTCTTCTTGGATGAACAAGGTGTTAGCCCACGTATTAAAAGAAAGCTTCCCCTAATTAAAGCTTTTATAGTGCCTACAGTTGTCCCCCTCTCTTTTGTGGCATGATATGAATTTACTTTAGTAGTTAGAAGGCTTGGAAGCATGGCTTCAAGTCATACGTGAAAGACTTCTGCATAGGAAAGCCAGGACTGTTACTGCCCGACTCTCATACCAAGGCATGCATATGCAGTGATGTCATGGTCTGTCATACAGAATCATTGCATGCAATGACAAAATCTATGACAAAATCACATGTGCCTATAGTCTCCAATGCTACCCCATATATAGCATTGGATTGGACCTTAATCCAAGTGGCACACCCCTAGAATTACATCACATGAGGAGGAGCAAGTGGCAGTGTCGAGGGAGACTTGTCACTGGATAAAAGGTGAGTAAATGTACTCCTAGTACTTTATGGAAATAGATAGGGACCATGATACTATAGCTTTAGGAATGCAGCTTTGAATTCCTAATGCTATAGTCTGCTGTAAATTATTATATGCTTCTTTTTTCCAACAAAAAGGCATTAGCTCATTGTTTAAAAATTTGTTCGGATTTAGAAAATTTGAATATAGGGGTCAGTGATAATACACTTTTGTTTTAAATTATACTCATTTATAATCACTATTAATAGAGATGTCACTAATACAATACACAACCCAATTACTAATATAGCTAACAACAAACTGAACAGCATACAGTGAAATAACTACAAGAATATAGCACAGAAAAATGCTATTTTGTGAACAAATAGCATATTTATTCTACCAGTATGCAGAATTAAAGCAAATATCTATAATCGTTTACAGAAAATCTGAATGAGATTCTCTTATAAATGAAATAACTATGTATGGTATCAAAATATATATATCAGCCGATTGGAAAAGCCCATCGAGGTGAAATGTTTTTTGGGATGATTTGAAGGACTCTCTTGTATTTTATTATTGTTTTTAAATGAATAAAATAGTAAGATTATGTTAATTTACTCTGTGGTATCTGAACTGCATACACTTGAGCTGAGTATATCTGCATAGTAGGGAGGTGTCACCCTAATCTACACTGTGCTGGTACCATCTGGAGCAGGGTTTTTGCAGGACCCTCTCATGAGTAGGAATATACAGATTTGGCTATCCTGCTGTTTTTGCCATTAACTGACATACTACATACAGGGCTTGTTATTTCATGTTTTTTTTCCTGAATGGGATGTAGAGTTTTACTTTGTCCATAGTTAAAGTGTCGTCTTAAAGTCTACAAGTGGTTAAGATCTGAGCCTATCCACCAAGGTTCCACCAAACAGCCGAACTACTGCCTGTGCAACTGGTGTGCTGCACCAGGGCCCACGTGCTGGAAGAGTCCATTGGATGGCCCATGCATTTATGGCCACTCGATAGGTATCACTGAACAGGGATCCAGTCGGGCCTTTAAAGGAACACTATAGTCACCTAAATTACTTTAGCTAAATAAAGCAGTTTTAGATCATTCCCCTGCAATTTCACTGCTCAATTCACTGTCATTTAGGAGTTAAATCACTTTGTTTCTGTTTATGCAGCCCTAGCCACACCTCCCCTGGCTATGATTGACAGAGCCTGCATGAAAAAAAAAAAACTGGTTTCACTTTCAAACAGATGTAACTTAACTTAAATAATTGTATCTCAATCTCTAAATTGAACTTTAATCACATACAGGAGGCTCTTGCAGGGTCTAGCAAGCTATTAACATAGCAGTGGATAAGAAAATCTTAATTAAACAGAACTTGCAATAAAGAAAGCCTAAATAGGGCTCTCTTTACAGGAAGTGTTTATGGAAGGCTGTGCAAGTCACATGCAGGGAGGTGTGACTAGGGTTCATAAACAAAGGGATCTAACTCCTAAATGGCAGAGGATTGAGCAGTGAGGCTGCAGGGGCATGTTCTATACACCAAAACTGCTTCATTAAGCTAAAGTTGTTCAGGTGACTATAGTGTCCCTTTAAGTGTGCGACTGGGCTGGTCAGTTCCTCCCAGCTTACATAGAGAGCACCACATGGGAGGCAAAGAAGGCACAGGCAGCTGCATATAAAATGAAAATAATAACATTTAGAATAAATAGGCTCAGCCTCCACGAGGATCAATAGAAAAGGATAGCATAAGATAGAGATATGCAAAGATCCCTTTCTCCCTTTAAAACTGACTAGACAGAGAAAATTAAGTTATAAACAAATACATTTAAAAGTGCATAGTGGTGCAAATAAAGTGCACAGTAATACAATAGACATGCAAAAAAAGACAACACAATATTCTTTTAATCTGGAAAGTGAGTTAATTACATTTTTTGATTTAATTAACATTAATAATTATGGCTTAAAATTCACACACAAATTTCATACTGAAAGGAATAATTTTTTAGATATCTCTTTTTATGTAGAAGATCAAAAGATCAAATCTAAGTGTTATTTTAAAGAAACAGAAGGGACCAGTTTTATAGGACCAACCTTTTGTTCTTATGGTGAAACACTACATCTGCTAACACTAACTTTGATGTACGGTAAGTCAATACATCTACATTGTGCACTTTATTTGGTTGCCATTTAACTAGATTGCACCTTGTCTCTCCTTATTTTGAGATATACAAAGCTAAGACTGCGAACAAAGCTACATGTGTTATATTGAAGGCTCTTTTATCGTTTTCAAATTGTGAGTGGCTATTTGGTGTATACTTTCACTAAAAGTTGGTTATACTGTTTTGCACTATGTTGTGCCATTTCTTCCCTAACAGGACAACCCCTATTTTTATACATTGATATTTACTGAAGATTCTATTGAGGAAATCTTCAGGGTTTTCTACACCTGAAGGGAAGTCCATTCATTAAATATTATATTAATTGTGCTTTGATCGCTAAAAAGCACTCTATATAATTGTGAAAGTCACTTTTTGCAATATTTCTATAACAAATTAAATAACGTAGTAAACGTAGTAAACTAGGTACAACTTTATTGTATAATAATACACTAATTTGTGAAATAGTAGCCTTTTATTTTACCAGACATAGATCAAATATAATCCACTGCATACAATTCTATACATTATATAGAAGCTAAATGTACTTAATGTAGCAGTGGTTTTCAATGACAATATAATGTGAACTTATTTCACGTCTGATTTAGAGTACTGTTTGATTGCAGGCTCTTTCTTGACAAAGGACTCATGTCAGGTTACAATGTTTCCAGGTGTTCATTAAATGACTAAATTAACTTTTCAATGTTACTAACTGTAGTAGTGAAATTATAATTGTATTTATAGCCATGCTACATCACAGGTTTGGCAAGTCAGCCATATTTCGACAGATATATCTCTAACCTTTGCATGCAACCCATTACAAGTATTTGCAAGTATTTAATATTCTGCTACCAGAAGAAAATAATATATTCATTTACATTAGATTCTATATGACCATATACTAGATTAATTATTACTTTTCCTATGACAATCTATTAATTCTCAGTGGCGTACATACCGGGGTCGCAGGGGTCGCGGCTGCGACCGGGCCCGGCCCACCAGGGGGCCCGGCCGCCCTGCGACCCAGGTATGTAGGTCACTGGGCCAGCCTCTTCTGCTGGGGGGCCCAGGAGCCGGCCACCTCCGGGCCCCCCCGAGGCTGGCCCTGCTGTCACCCGGCTGGCTGGCGGGAGCGCGAGGGAGCACTGTCCCCTGGTTGCTCCCTCTTCAGCTCCCTCGCGCACCGCACTGAAACCGGAGCCGGAAGATGACGTCATCTTCTGGCTCCGGCATCAGTACGCGGCGCGCGAGGGAGCTGAAGAGGGAGCAACCAGGGGACAGTGCTCCCTCGCGCTCCCGCCAGCCAGCCGGGTGACAGCAGGGCCAGCAGCACCACTGGACCCCAGGGAATCCCCTCAGCTCTCCCACAGGTAAGGAGGCTGGGGGGATTAAAAAAAAAACAAAAAAAAAAACGTTTGAGTGTGTTAGTGTTAGTGAGTGTGTTAGTGTTAGTGAGTGTGTTAGTGTTAGTGAGCGTGTGTGTTAGTGAGTGTGTGTGTGGTGTTAGTGAGTGTGTGTGTTAGTGAGTGTGTGTGTTAGTGAGTGTGTGTGTTAGTGAGTGTGTGTGTGAGTGAGTGTGTGAGTGAGTGTGTTAGTGTTAGTGAGTGTGTTAGTGTTAGTGAGTGTGTTAGTGTTAGTGAGTGTGTGTGTGGTGTTAGTGAGTGTGTGTGTTAGTGAGTGTGTGTGTGGTGTTAGTGAGTGTGTGTGTTAGTGAGTGTGTGTGTTAGTGAGTGTGTGTGTGTGTTAGTGAGTGTGTGTGTGTGTTAGTGAGTGTGTGTGTGTGTGTTAGTGAGTGTGTGTGTGTTAGTGAGTGTGTGTTAGTGAGTGTGTGTGTGTTAGTGAGTGTGTGTGTTAGTGAGTGTGTGTGTTAGTGTTAGTGTGTGTGTTAGTGTTAGTGTGTGTGTTAGTGTTAGTGAGTGTTAGTGTGTGTGTTAGTGAGTGTTAGTGTGTGTGTTAGTGAGTGTTAGTGAGTGTTAGAGTGTGTGTTAGTGTTAGAGTGTGTGTTAGTGTTAGAGTGTGTGTTAGAGTGTGTGTTAGTGTTAGAGTGTGTGTTAGTGTTAGAGAGTGTGTTAGTGTTAGTGAGTGTGTTAGTGTTAGTGAGTGTGTTAGTGTTAGTGAGTGTGTTAGTGTTAGTGAGTGTGTTAGTGTTAGAGTGTGTGTGTGTGTCTGTTACTGAGTATGTTTGTGTGCGTCTGTCACTGAGTGTGTGTCTGTCAGTAAATGTGTGTGTCTGTTCATGAGAGTGTTTGTGTGTGTGTGTCTTAAGCACTTACCTTTCTCCAGCGCCGGACTCCCTTAACGCTGGGGATCTCTCCGTCCCCATCCGCCTCTCAGCTCCGAATGCACATGCGTGGCAAGAGCCACGCGCGCATTCAAACCGCCCATAGGAAAGCATTACTCAATGCTTTCCTATGGACGTTCAGCGTCTTCTCACTGTGATTTTCACAGTGAGAATCGCAGAAAATCCTCTAGCGGCTGTCAATGAGACAGCCACTAGAGGCTGGATTAACCCTCAGTGAAACATAGCAGTTTCTCTGAAACTGCTATGTTTTCAGCTGCAGGGTTAAAACTAGAGAGACCTGGCACCCAGACCACTTCATTGAGCTGATGTGATCTGGGTGTTTGTAGTGGTCCTTTAACCCCTTAAGGACACATGACGTGTGTGACACGTCATGATTCCCTTTTATTCCAGAAGTTTGGTCCTTAAGGGGTTAAGTGTATGTGTTTATGCATGCACTGGCATACATACCGCGGTCGCACGGGTCGCAGCCCTGCGACCAGGTGCCCGCCACCATGTGTTGCGGCCCCAGCCTGCGCAGAGTAAGCGCTCGCGCGGGGGGAGGGGGGGGGGCCCGGATCAGTTTTCGCACCGGGGCCCCATGGGTTGTGTGTACGCCACTGTTAATTCTACTTACTAAATGGCAGGATCGTTCATGTATATGTGAGCAAGAAGGTAGAAGGTATGGAGCCAATAAAATAAATAAGCATTGTGGCATCTCTATTTATTATTAATTATAGTATGCACGTTTGTCCTTGTTTTCTGTAACAGTGAATTATTGCAACACAAACTGGAATATGTGATCACACTTTCATTAGAAGGAACAGTTTACACAATTGACAGGAATTGTAACAGTTTAACAGGAGTTGGAGCCCAGTTGCAGGAGATGGCACTAGGAGAAGGCAAAAACCAAAACACAGTACAGATAAAGGGGTAATCCATAGGCAGGGTCAGACGAGAAGCAGAAATCAGGGTTGACAGAGGAGTATAGTAGTCAGTAAGGCAGGCAGAGGTCAGAGTCAAGGAAATCAGTCAGCAGAGTAGCAAATATCTGGCAGGAAAAAACAAACAAACAAAATGACCAGATACAAGGTCTCAGGCAGAGCTGGCTTTTACAGCCTGCTGATTAGGTGCAACTGACCCTAATTGGTAAGGGGCTGTAGGTGGATCAGCACTGCTCCATCCAGGCAAGAAGTCAGGAAGCAGGATAATGCAGAAAGATACTGAAGCCCCCTGGTGGACAGCATGGTAGAGAACCTGACTGAGATGCTGAAGCTGTGAGTTCAAACCCAGCAACAAAAGGGGTGGCCATGCCTTGCTGTCTGCAGATCCTAGGGTGCACTGTGACAACTACCTGTGCAGGAACCCCCAAAAATTCTGATGCAGGCATTCATAAGATACAGCATAATTCTGCACCACTTTGAGAATATACTTCAAACCACTATATTTTACACTTTTACTGGAGAAAATATGTGTAGTATTCAAGTGCTAGTGGGGCTTTTTAATATTTTATAACGGTGTACCAGGTGTGAGGTGAGGTGAGTTTTTTTTCTATTACTTATTTGGAAATTTTGAAGGGAATGAATGGGGTTTAGAGTTCCAACAGCCTATGTAAGCTACTGGAAGTTTTTTTGAACATATATGAATATTAGATTTGAGCACATCTGAAACGATCAGTTTGACTGAATCATTTTTCCCTAAACTCTAATTTGTTAGGGATGTATACTAATGCTTGTTCATGCGATGGTTCAGTCCGGCCAATATCCATGGAAAAATATTCAGGGAAGCATTTGGATAAACCAAAAAGGAGCAATAATGGACCAATTAGAGTACAGCAAAATACAGTATACACAACATAAATATGATGTGCATATTTTGCAGTAAACTGATGAGTGCATTTTACAGCCATTTGGTCCACAGATCGAATGAGCAAAAGTAACAAACAGAGTGAAAAAAAAGAAGAGCAGTAACCCCCCAACTCCCAAGAAACTATATCTGTATATTTATATATCTCTTTACTATTTATATGTCCGTATGATGCTTTGGAAACACTGAATTCATCTTAAGAGCCAATCACAATTCAGAATGCACAGCATATTATTTTCATATATTTCTGTTTTTCTGCTGCTTTGATTTGCATCTACTATTTTAAATGTAAAAGATAAACAATGTGGAAAATAATTTAAAAGTAAAGATTGAGCTCTTAAAAGTGTCACCTCAACTGCAGTGGGAACTTGCCCATGTCATCACCAACAAAATTATCTAAGGGAGTTCACTTCATCTATCCCATTACACTCATGCATTCAACCAAGTGGTTCAGAAAGAAATCCTCTTGCCCCAAGTGTTTCAGGAATTATAAAAAGAATTAGGCTTTTGGGGGGTTGCATGGGCAAAAGTTTTTTAAATCAGCTGAATAGAAGAAAGTTGTTACTATTTCTTAACTTCACCTTTGTGCTATCCATTTTCATAATGTCTTTATTTATGTGCAACATCCTTCCCCACCTTAAACTCACAAAACATATATATACTTAGAGTGCAAGAAAGGGATAAATCCAACAGTATATATCATACGAGCTGTCGCGTGCAAATTGTAATGCACATGCACATGATACTCCAGGGAAATTTAAGATTGCCTAAGAAAATAAATCACGTTTAGTGTCAGAAACACTTTATTCTTGCTGCTTTGGGGCTCATGCATTAAAGTTTCTTATTTATCTCCTGTGAAATTAGTATACCTACTGCTGGTGTTCGGTTGGACGTTATCATCAAAGTGTCTAAAATGTAACATACCTAATGAATAATTTACACAGAATACCATAGGGAAATGTTTTATTCCTGTTATATAGAATGAATAAGAACATTTGATCAACTTCATGGTTTTCACAGTCAGAAACTAGAGTTCAAAGTGTATAGATTCTCTGCAAACTACTTATAAATGACTAGATTATCAGGATTATTCTCTGTAAGTATGGATTGATCCTCAGTCACCAGTTAGGGTGAACTGTCATTACAGCTCAAGACCCCTGTGCACCCACGGCATATTATCTCTCAGTACCCATTGCTGGAAAGAGATTACCTCTATAGACTTTAATACATGTAATCACTATTGACTTGGTACTGTCATTAAAGAACCAGTTTTTTAGGCAAGATTTTTTTTTCATGTTTTTAACAATTTCCTTGCTATATATCTTTGAAGGCCTTACCACGGATTAAATCAAATTAAAATTACTATTTTTATAGTTTAATGTACCTTTAGAAATTTGTGTATAATACATATATTTGAAAACCTGGCTAACAGATATTTAGAGGAAGCATTTAATAAGAAAAGTCCATTATCCTGTGATGTTGTCAGAGACTCTAATTATATGCTAAATTCAGCATATACAGGATGGGTTGTTTCCAGCTTTTAAAATCTTTAAGTGGACAGAGAGAAGGGAATGCACAAGTAAATAATAAGCATTCCTCTCTCTTGCATCTCTCGCATGCTTACTTAAGCCAGTCTTGCTTGCTTGGCAATGTGTGTAGATCAAAGAGAAAACAAAATGTCAATGAACTGAGTTAAATAAACCAGCAGAGGCTTCCATGGGAGCATCTTGCTGTATATATATTCCTCACCTCTCTGATCATATATTTTTGTGTATTTCTCATTCTTGAGTTCTATCACTCTCCCAACTTTGGTGATTCAGCCCCGCGTGCTCATGTCCACCTTCTCTTGATACTTCTTCTTGATGTTCTTGATATTGCCACATCCACCACCATTGCAGTCTTATATTCCTTGTCTACCACTACATTGTCAAGTTTGTTGGCCAGTACTTGCTTGTTTATCTGCATTGGTAAGTCTCACAGCCCTGTTATTTCTATTCTGTGCAATATTTCGGTACACAATACCAGCAACTTTGTGTGGCCTCTCAGTATATGCTGTTACTGGTAACATTTTGCACATGCTACTATGTACTGGGTTGTCTCAGAGGCCTCTTTGCACAGTCTACACTGTAGGTTCTGTCTGATGTTGAAGGCCTTTTCTTTTTTTTAATCTGGTGCTGAGTGCCTGTTCCTGTGCAACTAGAATTAGTGCTGAGTGTTGTTTTTCAGTTTTGTTTTTTCCAACTACTGGTAGGATTTAAGATGTGAGCCACATCTATTATCTGTTGATGTACATCACATGGAGAGGTTTGTCTTGCAATGGAACCTCCTCCTTTTCTGTATCAGGACTTTCCTTGCAGTTTATCATTGGCAGACATCTCTGGATTGTACTAGTGGATACTCTGTGTTTCATCCAGGACTGTGGTCTTGACACTCATCCATAATGTCTAGCTCTTCTCTTGGTCAAATTATTATTCCAGTTGGGTGCCTGATTTGTAGGGCATATGTGTTGATGGCATGGTTCTTGTTCTTGCCATTGAGCTGGGACTTCAGGGCCTGTCTACCTCTCTGATGGTACTTGTATGTTGCTGTCTTTCTTGCCTCTTCCTTATGTGGTATCCCCATGTACTTGGAGCTGTTTTCCTATTTGGCCTTCTGGAACTTGAACTCCTTCAGTCCTGATCATATTACCTCTTTTTGCTATTATCCACCCACACTTTTCTAGTCTGAAAAATATGCTGATGTCCTTGCTATGTTCCCTAGATCACTCACTCACTCTTGTATTACCTTTACCTGTTGTGTGTAATTTTGAACACTTTTTGACTATATATACACCTTTTTCCAATCCTTCTCATAGGATTCATAAAAGATTAAATACAGAGGTTTGCTTATTTCCTTAAACACTCATGGGTGAATACCATCAGGCCCTGAGACTTTGTTTATTTTAACTTTCTTTAGACGCAGCAGCACCTTGCCTTGAGTCATTTAATCACAATATTCCTGCACCTTTTTTTGCAGCAATTATTTGCATATTTATTGCTATAGGTTCTACTTTAAAATGTACTGAAAACAACTACTTATTTAAAATTTCCTGATCTTCATTTACTAACACACCCATATATGATTTATGTGTACCTACACTATTTTTTTTTTTTTTTCAAATATAATACAAAATAATTTTAATGTTGCTCTTGCTCTCGTTTACTTTTAATCATGTTGTTAATTTCTAGTTTGGTCCATATATATAATCACCTTTTTTTATAGGATTTATTAACTTCTTTATATCGTAAATAGTATGCCTCTGATTTTTTTTCCCTATATATATTTATTTATTATTAATTCTTTATTTTTATTGTGCGTCAGTGAACAAATTCTCCTGCATCGTCACAACAACGAGTGCAAGAACATGCAAACATTACAATGAAACAGGCTATGTAAGGCATGGGTCTGCCAGGATTAATACTTTGGTTCATTTTGCTGCGTCAGCACATTTTTTATATTAACGAAAAAAAAGAAGTTTCTGTACACATCTTCAATGAATTAGTTAGTACGCTAATGTTACATGTATGACCTGTGCGTTTAAGCGTGCGAGTGTAGTGGTGACGCGTGAGTCGCTCAGATGTGTATAATGATGTGAATACTGTGATATGATACATGTTTAATGAGACAAGAGTATAAGAATGGTAGAGGAACTTAAGAAAGTGTCTGGCAGCAAGTTTAGCAATATGTGAGTGGCAGGCAACAGGCCTCATGGGGACATGGCCTCGTGTGGTGAACATAATATGGTACAATAAGGAGATTATTAGTGTAAAAAAAAGAAGTAAAGTATTGAAGGGAGAAGCATAGGATATAAAACTTATTCAGGCAGTGAGGGTTACTCAAGTGTCAAGTCCAGCTCGGTTGTGGAGACTGTTGTAGGGTCTGGGTAGCGTCCCAAGCGGCAGAGGCTCTATTCAGGTGCTTCTGCACCTTACAGGAGTATGGGTACCCTGTCAGCCTATACCCCGCTTGGGAGAGGACTTTGCGGGCGCTTGAGAGTCCTGCTGGGATCGAGCAAGGTGGAACAGTGTGGATGCTGTTGGTGTTCTCAGCCGCCTGTCGCCATGAATATCTGTGCCGATGTTGACGGTGGGTGGTCTCTTTGTCTGGGTCACTGGAGCACTTTTTGGCGGTGGCTGTGCTCGGTGCTGTGAGGCTGGCCCGCTGGCTGGAGGTTGCGTTGTGGTTCTCAGCCATGTGCCGGGTCTAGTGGGGGCCCTTGGGCCCATTCGAGCTGGCCTTGCCGTGTGGCTTGGTTGTGGGTGTTTGCGTGCATGCTGGAGAGGCATCTCATGCTTTGAGATGTTGTCGGGTGCTTGTTAGCGCGACTGTGGCAGGGGCCCTTTAGTTTGCTGTCAGGTGGGGTTGCCAGATTGTCTGTCTGTCGCTGTCTATTCTCCAAGCTCGCCCAAAAGGTGTTGATTATGGCCTCAAGTTTAGCCAGGGTGTGGTGCCTTACTGTGTGGCTGTTGTGTTCACACGTGGCGTCTGCCATTGCATGGGTCCATGCTGTAGCGGGCATCTTGCGAGGTTCCGCTGTCTGCGTTTGGAGTCGTCCTGTTGCTTGAGGGAAATGGACCAAGATCACCCCATCGGTCCGGAGGGGGGGAGCGGGTAGGCAGTAGCTCGGTGCCCCCAGCAGTTGGGCGAGGAGAGCGTCCGTCTCTCCTAAACTCCATCCGCCGTAGGCCACAGCCTGCCTCTCTCGGTGCAGGATCGTGGGAGGAACTTGGGTCTGGTGTCGATAAGTTTGCCACGGTGCCCCCAGTTTGGGTAGCATGCCCCGGCATCATGTCAGGCTGTAAGTTTTCCCCTTAGTGGTAGCTTGTGTAGCGGGAGCTCCTTCGCCATGCGACCGCTCCGTTTGCAGGTCAGGCCCCGCCCCTGTATGCCTCTGATTTAAATACTTAAAATGCACTTTTCTCATTTTTAGTTCATTGGCTTACCTTCCAACCAAGCCACATTGGTTTCCATTTGTTTCAACTGATATTCCATTTATCTTAAATGATTTCCTTTTTTCCACAAAATAGTTAATGCCAGCCAATGAGAATTAAAGTTAGTCTTCTCTTATTAAAACTGCCTTTATTTTATTAAATAAACCAGTTCTGGGCTGGCTAATGTCAATTCTGAGCAGCCTTTGTCAACTGATGCTTTCAGCCAATGAATGGGGATGGCTGTGGAAGCTGGGAAAGCATCAGTGGACCACCAAGGAGCACTGTAGACCAGTGGGGACCCAGGGACCCAATTATAATGGTTTGCCACATTACTGGGGAACCAGACCAGGATACTCCTGACATCATAACCACTACACAGGACTGTAGTGTTTATGATGCTTGTAGTAACCCTTTAACTTCTAGAATTGTGTGTAATCTTTTTCCCTTTTTTTAATTTATGAAACTCAATTTAGCCCTTAAATCCTTTTTTACCTTCATTTATATCAACAATAATTACCAGCCTGTAGGGAAACAACTTTCAAGCGCCACTGGCCACTTATTTACAATCTGCTGATGTGCTAAAAAATGTCAGCACATCTTGCTTTTATGCTAACATTTCAGACCCTGTGTGGAATATTGCAAGATAAAGTACAGTGTGAACTGTTTACATCTTTTCTTTCTCCCCCCAAAAATCTAAAAAAAATAAACAAAAAAGAAAAAATGTGTAAATAATTTTAGTTTTGTTGTTCATTTTTAAGTTTGTTTTATATGTTTTATGTTTATCCACTAGGTATTCATCGATTGTTTAAACAATATATCCTTATATATATATTTTTTTTATTATATCCTTATATTTTTTATATCAGTGCTTGGTAGTGGTGAAGGAGTTAATGTTAATGTTAGCATACTTGTATTTTTTATTTTTTAATGTACCTCCTAAGACCATTATTTAGCACATTTCCCTTATTTAATTTTTGGGTATAACTTGGGCATAATATTGAGATATGTTGACATTATTTCTAGTAGTCTCATTTACAAGCTAAATTATTTTTCTGCAATCTCAAAATCACATTATGAATAGAGGTATCATAGGTTCCATTTCTTCAGTCAATTTCTGCATAATTAAAATCTCCCATAATTACAACTTGGTCTAACCGAGCAGCATTTTCAAATTACACAAGCAGATGTGTTTCTGGAAATTCAATATTTCATTTTAGGCTTTTGCCTCCGCTGAAAATTTGCATGAAAGTTAACAAAACAGTGGATGCAGGCATTCATAAGATTACAATAAAATAAGATACAATTTAATTAAGAACAAGTAAAGCAACATATGCACAGAGAGAGATTATGAGGATTTGATATTAACTTGCATGTTAGAATATCTTAAAACCTAGTTTTGAACTGTTTGGTTTGAGCTGCCAGTAAACTTAATTTGAAACCAGCTGGTATGGTAAGTAGCAGTTATACGTTCCCATAATATTCTGTTGGAGTCAATAACAGTAACCACAGCTGAGAGTTCTCTGTTGCTAATGGTAAGATTTTGTGAGTAAAGTCTGGTTGGAAATGTCAACAATGGAAACAAGCCATAAATGCGAAGGCAGGTATTTAGCATTGGGGGGAGAGGGTCGCAAAGAAGGTCTTTGGTGCCTAATGTGTTAAACAGCTTTAGATTTTGTTAGTAAGGGAAGCTTTCTTTTGTGGTTCTTGCCTGCTATACAGTTTAATTAATTTGTCAGCACAAATGATTCTTGAAAAGAGAAGGGTTTATAATGGTTCTATTTTGGTCTTTGTAATTACCACTTACTCAAATGTATTTTGCTTTCAATCTTCCTCCAGGTAGCAAATTATAATGCTGACGCTTTACTTACAAACAATCAAGAAATAATAACGGTGCCTGGAAAAGAGGTATTACACAGAATCTACTGAAGAAAAAAAATGTATGCAAAAACAAAAAAAACAACAACACAACGTTCTATTTATATTGCATTCCCTACTGGGAATCTTGCTATTATATTTTGTAAATGTGTTTAAATTATTTTCTTAAAATATCATAAGATGAGCATTTTGCCATTCTACTAAGCAGGAGAACAACATGACTATGAAAAGAAAATGTATGTTAGGTACAGCTTTCTGAAAGACAACACAGCAGTATGCTGCATTTCCTTTTAATCAGCTATGTAGTTGCTGTCTTTTATGAGTGTCCAAAATTATTTCATTTATTTTTCCTGATAGTCCAGACTTAGGATATCATCCTGTCTTCTCCTTGACCATCTGTCAGTTTTTAATTATGCTATAGTTTTATTGGCATAATACAAAACTGTATTAATAACACTAAAGTGTATCTCTGCTCTAAGACTCCTCCAGTGAATAAAGGGTTAAAACCCTTTTTCACTTACCTAATTCCATCATTCCTCAATGCTGGATCGCTCTTTGGCTCCTTTGACATCATTGAGCTCACAAAGCTCTCATACTCTGACCACCTCCGACCTCTGCCAAGTCCACTTTCTCGCTGCCACAGTGAACTCTGGAACATTTGAAACCCAGTCGCTGAAGCCTGACTAAGTTCTCTTAGGAACTCTTCCACCTGACCAGGCTGCAGCTCTCTCCATCCAGGCAAGTATTGTCGCTCTGCCTTTTTTTCTACAGCTTCTTTCCCAGGCAGGCATCCACACTTCTTCCTATACTGTTATCAGCTACTGGGGAAGAACATTTATAGACCGACAAAGATTTGAACAAGAAACTCCCCAAAAGAGAGATATGAATATAAAGAGAAGGGAACCCTGAGGAAAACATCCAACTCAAAAACATTATCATCAAAGAAATTCACCGCAAAAAGATTCACCCCACATATCAAATAGGGGACCAAATGTTAGATCTCACTGCACATATAGAAGTAATGATTATCAAGAAAGAACAACCACACAGAGGAGGGAGATGAGGGGCAATTAAGAAAAAAAACATATGCTCAAGCTGTAGACAATATTCCCAATAAAGGTAGAGGAGAGAGTAGAGAGTTTTTAAGGGAAATGGACTAAACGAAAAAGGGACTAACAAATTAGTTCCAGCCAAGGAAGGAGGGATGGGCACACCAGAATAGGTTCTCGACACTGCAAAGGAAATCACCCATAAAAGGATGAGGGTCGAGGACATACCAATAACATTAGGAAAAAACTTGTGACCCATTCAGTTTCAGTGCACTGTAACTCCTGTCCGAGTTTAGATATTTAAAGAACTTCATCTGTAAAGGAATTGAAAAAGTCGAACCTCATTGGAGGGGAGGGGACAGATTGAGATCTTTGTTCCAAAGGGAGACTTTTTGGATTCATAAACTGCGGACACAGGAACCAAATGGTTTGAATGAAGACATCAATCTGGTTTGTTTTTTGTAAATGAGATGAGACATGTACAGATGGTTGTATCCCACTGGACAGGCTCATATAGATTTGGATACACATAAAGGAAAAAGTTTTTTTCAAATACTATATATATGTAAAAAAATATATATTTTATTTATTTATTTATTTTGTATTTTGTGGAGTGGTAGTATGTAACCACTACTGGAGTCCCTTTTAGTCGGGAGATGAGAAAGTTTATTTTAATAAATATAAAGAAAATAAAAGTAAATATTTGAATTAACATTTGGTGTGGAGTAACAGCATCCAACCACTAGCCATTTTGAGCCGATCAGTTGGGAGAATTCATATTAACATGCAAATATGTAAATAATGAATAATTAAAAAGGAAATATAAATCTACATTTATTGGAACGGTTTAAATAATACAGAGGTTTTAAACCTAGATAGAATCTGATTAAATGTATCTATAACCGAGACACTTTGTTTCCACTTGAATAGAGATTTGCAAACAAACCCATTATGTTTCATACACAATATGGGACTTTGTGATCAATAAAGTTGCATTCAAAATTCGGCACGCACGGAAGTAGGCTGTGGAACGCAAGCCAAAGGAAGGAAGAACATGGAATCACTCGACGTCTATTGTAAACACACCGGAGGACATCAGGCATTATCTTATTTAAGAGAATGGGAACAGGGAGTGGGTAGGAAAACCTATTATTACTGAGAATGTTTTTTATGATTGTAACTGTATAATTTTTGCTCTCTGTGGATAATGGAAGCCAAAGGAGCTAATGAGTTGACCATGGGCGGCAGTATAGATGGAAAACAGTAGGGGGCTAAGGACAGAACCTTGGGTAGTGCCAACAGAGAGGGGTTGAGAAGAAAATGCAGAGCCCGAGAAAGAAACAGTGAAAAATCACTGGGAGAGGTAGGAGGAGCACCAGGAGAGAACAGTATCTCATAGAGTGAGATTACGGAGAATGAGAGGTGTTGATGATCAACAGCGTCAAAGGCAGCAGAAAGATTGAGAAGAATTAGGATAGAGTAATGGCAACGAGATTTAGCTATTATTAAATCATTGGATACTTTGGTAACAGCTGTTTCAACAGAGTGACGAGCGTGGAATCCATACTGAAGCAGGACAAACAGAGAGTTGGATTCGAGGAAATCTGTCAATCTCGCATACACATACTCTCAAGGATCTTGGAGGCAAACGGCAGTAGCGATATAGGGAGATAGTTGGATGAGGAGTTGGGGTCAAGGTTGGGCTTTTTCAGAATTGGCATTATGGCATGCTTGTAGGGTGAAGGAAATGTGCCGGAGGAAACTGAGAAATTGAACATAGTGTGATGAAGACCAAGAGAGGGAGACAGGGTGCAGATGAGATATGAGGGAATAGGATCAAGGGAACAGGTGGTGGGGCGGGAGGACAAGAGCGGAGCAGAAACCTCTTCCTTTGTAGTAGGTGCAAATGAGCATAGAACAGTGGAGTGAGTGGGGTTGGGTGATGTATTGGAAGATGTATTGGAAGGGGAGGGAGAGAGGTTAGAGATCTCTTCCCTGAGTGTAGAAATCTTCTCAGTTAAGTGAGTTGCAAAGTTTGAGGCGGACAGGGTGGTAGGAGGAGGGGGAGCAACAGGGCGAAGAAGAGCATTAAAAGTGTGAAATGGGCATTTGGGGTGGCGGGAGAGTGTGCTTATGAGGGTGTTGAAGTAATTTACTTTTGCAGAGGAAAGGGCCATAGTGTAGGAGCACAGCATACATTTATAGTGGAGGAAGTCAGGTGCTCCACATTGACTATTTTTATGGTTTAGACAGATTTTTTTTTTCTTGAAGGGTGAATTGGGTAGGGGTTTGGTCTCCCCTAACAGCCCCTAACCACCTTTAGGGGAGAAACTTGGCTACACTGTTTGGGGGTAAAAATAGATATGGCAATCCCTCTATTGTCAATATGAATAACCTATAGTCCCATCAATAATATTTTTTTTTTCAAAATATTGTTTTCATTCTATCACTGTAAGCACTGTCCACCCCTATTTGGTAGTGAATAATTACTCCCCTAAATTCCAATGACTGGACTCCTCTGCTGCAGCCACCCAGTCTGCCAGAGACATCAACATGCCTGCCTATGTCCTCTTAACTCTTGACCAATCCATGCACTGCCTTGCTAAATGCCATGCTCATCCAATCAAATGCATCTATGAACAGAAAATAATTGGGTTTTCTTTCCCCAAACAGTTTAATTTAAGATCTATATATTGGTAATCTAGTACTACTTACACTAGGATCAATGACCCAGGTTAGGCAAATTACATTTTCTTTTCCTATTACCACAGTCCCTAAAATGAGGATTTTTACAGTTACAGTTAACTTTTAACAGTATTAATTTGGTAAAATAGCCTCACACTACGATGGATGCCATAAAGCCAAGTACCAATGTTCTATCTCCTACTTAACTTTTTCTCTAGTGCTCTTAATGGTATTAGCTGCTAGGAACAGCATACAGCTAAAGTTAGTCACATACTAGATTTCAGGACCGGGGTATCTCCCACTCCTACACAGGGTCAGCAATGGTAAAAACACATAGGATCACTACTGGTTTGTCTCCCTCAATATCAAGTCAAAATGTCTACAAGAATCCTGGGTGGACATATCGTTGTTTTATTGCCTCTCATTTTTTCCCCTTTATTAGTCACTTATCTGGACAGGAGATTCAGCCCACATGATTGAGCAGACCTTTTATCTATCATGGTAAACTAAGCTTATTTGCCCTCACTACTATTCCATCCCTCTTTTTTCTGGTTCCGGGAATGGCACTCTGAATAACAAATGAAAATAAGTAAATTCTGTCTCAAAGGAGTCGGTTCCAAGATTCTGCCATGAGACAGTTTGCTAATCAGAAATTCTTCTAATGACCCTACTGACCTGTATTCGACTGAATTGCAGTTCAGTCCAAAGGCAATCGCCAAGTTTATAACAAAGGAAATGGGATATATATAAACAATAACTAAATAAATCTTAAATTTGGTGTGCTTACTTGTTTATCTTGTTCCTGAAACATTCAAACTATAATCACTATGCAATTTTAATATAAGCAGCATTTTTTAATTAGGTTGCAGCAAACACCTATGCTCATACTAGAATTTTTTGAGATCTCACATCTTCTTATATTGTACATATTCAAGATCGCAACTCTACTTACATAAGAAATTAGCATTTCTTATAAAAAATATTTCATAATATGCTTCTTTATTTTGTACAACACTTTTTTTATTATTTTGACAGAATTACAAAAATATAATTTCACAATGCTCCCATAATACAATAGAGTAAATTAAAAAAAAATGGGAACAAGAATGCAATCATTTAGTGTTTACGTGATTTTGTAGATTTTCATTCACTTTTTTAATACTCTTTGTAATTACTGTACTGCTGTAATTTTATTTTTATCTTAACACCAATTATCTAGTTTTTTTTTAAATAAGCATTGTTGCTATACTCCACCTTCAAGCTATAGTTGCAGAAAATATTACTTTTTTTAGTCTCAGAAGATATAGTAATGCTATTTTCTGTACTTGATCTTATGTTCGTGGAGGCCTCGGTTTATGTACTTCTTCGTTATTGCTCTTAAGCTGCTGTGAATATGTTGTGGTGAATAAAAAGCATGCTGTACAGTATCATATTAACAGTTTTCTCTGTTTTTTGCAATACGTTATATTTAGTATTGCATTCAATTGAAGATGAGAAATTCAACAATGAATTAAAACACAACACTTTATCAGTTGATATTATAGGCATTGTGATCCAATTATCCCAGGCTAGATCTCTCCATCCTTTTTGTAGGAAAACATTAAATGGGAATGGGGTCTTTATCCTATTTCTATCAAGTACAAGATAAGGAATAGGCAAAACAAGTCCTCAAATGATAGCATGTATTTTAAAGATTCTTGTTCCACCACAATAAACTGCAATGACAATTTGATTTATGTACTAGTGTAAAAATAATTTATCTCCTTAACCTTTATTCTTTTGTAGTTTAATTGTGGGTGTTAAGCCATATATCATATAGTTATTCTAGTTTTATGAAGACAAATACATAATTTTTGTAGTTCGAAGCTCGGTCTATTTAGACAATGAAACAAATCAAAAACTGCATTTTCAACTCTAAATAACACAAAGGAATATTTTGTTACTTGAGGTTGTAAGGGTGGTGGAAATTGGGGTTTGGAAAGATAACTTGTGGAGCAGAAAAATAATATAAATATGGGCAAGGACAGTTTTTCTTATTTCAATAGATAATGATGCTAATCATGGCTCAAAATTGTAAATTTTCTCAGAAAATGAATAATCTCCTGTCTGTAATTATGTGTGGCTAAATAGAGTTGATTTTCAAGTATGTGCAAAATTAGTATATTTATACATGGTCACATTTACTATTTATTAAGAGCTTTTCTGGGAAGCTCCCGCCCTACCTGAGCAGAACTCTCTCCCTAGCTGTTCCCACCTCCTATAACCTCCGATCCAGTACCAGCACTTTATTTAGTCTACACAATACAAAAAGAAAGCGTCTCGATCCTCCTTTTCCCACAGAGCACCGCAATTATGGAATGACCTCCCGCACACTTTCAAATCTTCCCCAAGCCTAAAGTCCTTTAAGAGATCCCTCTCTACATATCTCAAAACAGAATGCACGTGTTATGGTTGATTATATATTTCCTACCTGTTAAATTTTGTATATATTGTGTATTAATATTGTTTTTTTATTTTATTGTACCCTATTGTATCAATGCAATGTTTTGTGGACCCATGACATACTTGAAAACAAGAGAAATCTCAATGTATCGTTCCTGGTAAAATATTTTATAAATAATAATAAATAATAATATTACTTTAATTACAAACACATTATTTCACATTGACATATCTATCTATCTATCCTTTTTGTTCTGTGATAATTAGTTTTAATTTCACTCAGTAAGCAATATACTACCTATCACCTTTAAAATGCATTTAAACAAAAATGTTGGAAAGAGACAGTATTCCATTAATTTCCAGAAAAAGATACACACATATCACTTTCATTTTTAGTTTCATGTTCCTGTGAGAAATGCTTGAAAGTACAACGCTTTTAAAGTATAGGTAGAAGATGACATGTGGGTTTTGGTTGACAATGCTTAATTATTCTAAGTATTGAAGTATTTGATTGACAAGGAAAGGCTAGTGAAGTCTATCACACCATATTCATTTAGCATGTAGGAGAGGTGGGTAATTTTCAACTATGCTTGAAATTAAGTGGTTATTGGACACATATATGGCAGTTGTTAGAGAAACTGTCAGTTCCCATGAAATGCGTTAACTCATACTGTGCTGTCATGCAGTGAGAGCATAGGTGGTAATTTACATATTTCGTCTGGTTAAAAGGGATCTGAGGAACCATATTTATTTTAGTAAACACCATCCAACAACCCATTAGGGGTGAGAGCATCTATGTAGTTAATCTTTATATAGCAGCATGTTTGATTGTGTCAGACAATACGTTTGTCAATTTAACAAAGCTACCTAGTAGGTAAAAGTACAGGAGATTCAGTGCATTTATACCTATTTTTCCAATAGTGTTGCATTCTGTAGACCATTGTGATTTTCTTTGGAAATCATCGTTGATCCATTAATTTATCTTAGTTTAAAACATTTTTATTTGCTTGCTTCTAGTAGGCCTCTTTTATCCTTTTTTTTTGTTTGTTTTAAGAACTCAGCATCACACAAACTGTCAGAATCATGTCCTGATGACTTGCATATGCTTTTTTTTCAACTAATTTAACTTTTTCTCCTAATTGGCAGCTGTCTTGCACCAACCTAAAACAACATTTCTTAAAAATTCATATTATAGACTAGAACTAATAGACTCTTGTGACTAATACTCACATCTTTATATGGCCTCCAAAACATAGTGTGATTGTCTTGGATTTAATTTATAGTTGTGTTTCCCTTTGGAAGGTAACATACATAATGATTAATACATTTACATCTCCATGAAAAATAGATACTGGTTCACTAAAATGCCTTAAATACCACAATAAATTCAATAACATATCACGGCTAGTTTGGAATTTTACTCGGTCATGTAGGACTTAGTATGATATCGTGTTAAAGAGAGAGTACACATTTTAGCAGTACCATAGAACTTTATGCCTCCTATTAGTTAAAAAAAACAACAACAATTTAAAACAAAAGTTGAAATATCTAAACAATGTTTTTCATTTAATTTATTGTGCAATATTTGTACATGCAATATTTGTTTTTCATTTAATTTATTGTACTATGCTTTCATCACTGAACAGTTTTTCTAACCTTCAATAGTGATTGCATTTTAAATTATGTAGCATAATTATTGTTCAGAACATCACATAATGTACTTTTCAGTAACAATAAGAAAATGTATCCAACAGAGGGTCCTGTAAGTGTGTCCATGACAAATGATCTGGTTGCAGATAATATTAAGTTGACTTCATATTTTAATATAAATGTTATACATATTTTATCAGAGTGAAAATCAGTGCTATATAGAGAATGGAGAGTGAATATTTTATGATGACAGTTTAGACGCATGTCGGCACTGGGCATCCTTTGATCAACTCGTGCATGGTGTGGGGGTGAGAACTTGTTACAGCGTAAGCTCTGTCCTGATGAAAGTATTTACTGGAAAACTGAAATGTTGATATTTTACTTGTAAACTAAATATGTTATATTTTACATATGTTTTGTACAAGTACTGGGAGTGCTACCTACGGGGGTGGCGCTGGGGTCAATTCATACAACATACAAAATCCAGTGCACTCGCTCATTCACTAAACAACAATTTTAAGTCTCACATAGTATTATTTTAAAACACTTTAATTACGGTATATGATCATGTTTCACATTCTCTGAGATAACATGTCCGTCAGATATCATACACCCTATAGGATCCGACTGGTAACTTCATAATTAGACACAGTGGCAAAAATGTATAACCGTCCTGTGATAGGTAAATTTAACAAAATATCAACACAGGCACACACTCACTCACTGTATCTGCTCTCCCTTCCCCTTTCTATGCTACTTGGAGGCCCAAAGGCATTTCCTCACAGTCCTTGAAAATGTTTTCATTAAGCAGGAACCTAATTAAAAGAAAAGACAGGAACCTAATTAAAACAAAAGGTAGAAATAACCCATCCTATCCCTCCCACACTCTGTATTTTTGTTCCTGTCCTATCCCTAGGACAGAGTTAGTCATTCGAAGACTAGCTAATGCTTCTTTTTGGCTTACCTGAAGGTTGTTACCTTCTGCCTCAAGGGAGTTCAGCCTCTCTTCCTTGTGAAGTCTTTAGGACTTAGTCCTGTGCAAAGTCGACCACCTGAAGATATTATGACATACCCCATTTTGAATACCCTGGTTTGTCTACTTTTGCAAATGGTATGTCTTGATGGTGGTAAATTTCATTCCTGGGCTGCCATACAATCTCAAGAGGAACATAGCACCAGCAAACTAATCTGGCAAATCTCAATGTGTAAAACATGAAAAGAAGAAAAGTTCTATATTTAACACTGTAACTTTCCAACACATCATAAAACCTCTACATGAGCGATACTGTTATATTCATGAGACATTGCTGCACACAAATATGTGTATTTTATTGCAGTAAAAAACAGTATTATAACATTCACAGTTAAAATGCCACGCAGAATTAAGAAAATAACATTTCTAATTTCTCAAATTTTTTAGATTGTATTCATATTAAATTATGTTTTCTATACATATATTTGATGTGAAATGAAAGCACTATTTCTCCTGAACAAATTGATATATAATAAGTGTGGGTGCATTTAATATGAAATGGTTAAAAGATATATAGCTCAAATGCCAGGTTTTCTTTTGATCACTTGTACAATTCACTCCATCCCTAAGGGGTTAAAAAAAACTATAACAAATAAAGCCAATAAAACATGTAAACAAACATTTATGAATCAGGTTCTGCTGAATATCCCATGTAATACCTTGACAAATGAAAAGTAGTTATACTGGACCTTCCCCTTTATATATTAAAATCTCTATTGTTATACAGCATGTGCATTTTTACATCAAGACAATATGATGCATATACAAAAGAGTTTGTAGGGAAACATACTTATCTCACAGAGACAAAGGAAACGTTGAAGACCAGTAATGATCACTGATAGGTGTTACAATGCTGCCAGCGGAAAACAATCACTGGATTGAAAGGATCCAAGATTATTATAGAATAACTTCAAATGTGAACTAAATGTTCAGTTCAGAAAAAAAAAGTATTTTGCATAACTTTCTTTACTCATGCCTCCAGGAGCACAAGTTAATCATAAACTTTAACCAAAAACAAATAACATGTTCCACATAAAGCCCTGACAGTCATTGCTCCTCCTATTTCTTTGGTGTGAATAACAGTCTAACATAACATCAGGAAACATAACTAACTTTGAAGAAATTAGGCAGCCGCAGGTAGAGCTGAAGAGTAAATTAATCCAATTTGTCCATTCCAGAGACCGCAGATGAAGATCATACTGAAAAAAAGCACAAACAAGTGAAAGGTGATGACAATAAACTGTTTGTCCATCTATCATTATTAAGTTATATTAAGTCTATAGGTATATGTATAATTACACATGTGAAATATAATAATTAGAGAAATTCTACAAATGTATTCCATGTTAGTAGGTATGAATATTATATCAACCCCGAAACCAACCGATAAGAAATCAACCGTATCTAGGCTAGAACAACCAAGTAAACCACAGTAAATGAGAAAACAAGTGGATACAAATACAATAGGTAAAAGGGTGGGAATCCCAGGGTGTTAAAATATTTGCCTACTGTCATTATTAAAATTAAGATTATAGGTACACTACGTTAGCATAATTTACAATTTTACTACATAACAGAAGGCTTCCTATTTTGCATTTTTAACGCTGTGGAAGAAAAGCTAAGGATGCAAGTTTGACGGAAATAAAATACCCTGAAAGTATCTTCTCGTGTCCAATCCTCAACATGAAGAAAATTGACCAGGGAGGCCCCTGCCGTGAACGCCCAAGATTCAGCCGCGCCTCATACCGAGAGAGTGCTGAAACAGGTCTCTACACCCGCCATGGACAAAAGCCAACGTACCCACCTAGCTAACGTAGTGGTCGTAACATGTTTGTATGGTTTGATATAAGAAACGAGAAGTTGACCTGATTGCAAAGACTGAAGGGGTGTAGTAACCTCCATGTAACGTAATAAAGTGTTAACCATGCAGAGACGGGGAACCGGCGGGAAGAAAGCATACATAGAAACATAGAAACATAGAATGTGACGGCAGATAAGAACCATTCGGCCCATCTAGTCTGCCCAGTTTTCTAAATACTTTCATTAGTCCCTGGCATTATCTTATAGTTAGGATAGCCTTATGCTTATCCCACGCATGCTTAAACTCCTTCACTGTGTTAACCTCTACCACTTCAGCTGGAAGGCTATTCCATGCATCCACTACCCTCTCAGTAAAGTAATACTTCCTGATATTATTTTTAAACCTTTGTCCCTCTAATTTAAGACTATGTCCTCTGGTTGTGGTAGTTTTTCTTCTTTTAAATATAGTTTCCTCCTTTACTGTGTTGATTCCCTTTATGTATTTAAATGTTTCTATCATATCCCCCCTGTCTCGTCTTTCCTCCAAGCTATACATGTTAAGATCCTTTAACCTTTCCTGGTAAGTTTTATCCTGCAATCCATGAACCAGTTTAGTAGCCCTTCTTTGAACTCTCTCTAAGGTATCAATATCCTTCTGAAGATATGGTCTCCAGTACTGTGTACAGTACTCCAAGGGAGGTCTCACCAGTGTTCTGTACAATGGCATGAGCACTTCCCTCTTTTTACTGCTAATACCTCTCCCTATACAACCAAGCATCCTGCTAGCATTTCCTGCTGCTCTATTACATTGTCTGCCTACCTTTAAGTCCTCAGAAATAATCACCCCTAAATCCCTTTCCTCAGATGTTGAGGTTAGGACTCTATCAAATATTCTGTACTCTGCCCTTGGGTTTTTACGTCCAAGATGCATTATCTTGCACTTATCCACATTAAATGTCAGTTGCCACAACTCTGACCGTTTTTCTAGTTTACCTAAATAATTTGCCATTTGGCTTATCCCTCCTGGAACATCAACCCTGTTACATATCTTAGTATCATCCGCAAAAAGACACACCTTACCATCAAGACCTTCTGCAATATCACTAATAAAAATATTAAAGAGAATGGGTCCAAGTACAGATCCCTGAGGTACCCCACTGGTGACAAGCCCAAGCTTCGAATATACTCCATTGACTACAACCCTCTGTTGCCTGTCACTCAGCCACTGCCTTACCCATTCAACAATATTGGAATCCAAACTCAAAGATTGCAGTTTATTGATAAGCCTTCTATGTGCAACAGTGTCAAAAGCCTTACTGAAATCTAGGTAAGCAATGTCTACTGCACCACCCTGATCTATAATTTTAGTTACCCAATCAAAAAAATCAATAAGATTAGTTTGTAGATACGGATGTAGAGTCCGTCTTAGTCCGTCACGTGACTGTGAAGAAAACCCCTTCTGGAGATACCAAAAAACTGTCCACGTCGAAAGCTTGAACGTCCGAAACCCGACAGAACGAAAAGAGACACAAAAACAGTGTGAGTTTGGCTAGTAAGAGTTGTCTAAGCGAAAGGGCTGAGTTCTCTGGTCAATCCCAAAGAAAACGAAGAACTAAGTGTATGTCCCATAACTGAGTATACTTTGGTGCTGGGGGTCTGGATAATTTGATACCTCATAATAACCAGAGAATCCTGCCTGATTGAAATACCCTGGAGTGGAATGTGAGCCACCGAGATCGCTGAATGCACAAGATGTATGATAAAAAATTTAATATAACCGTGACAGGTGCTGTAAAGAGATTGTGGTCCCTCTCCAAACACCAACTACTCTAAGTGTTCCATGTGGAGGCATAGCTGCATCTAGTCCCCGATGCCCAGGAGTCCCATAGAAGGTCTCTAGTTGATTGTGATAGTCCCTCAACTGACCAAGCTCTCCGGAAAGACTCCAGGCCACCAGTTCCAATTGTTTCTGAAGGATTAGCAGATGAGGTTCACGAGGAGAATAGGAAATGATGGTAGGAGTATTGGATGGTTCTGAGATAATGCCAGTAGGTCTGAAAACCACACCTGGCTCTGCCATAGGAGGACCTTGTGATGCAAAGACGATGAAGGACTCTAGCCAACATCGAGAAAGGTGGGAACGCATATGCCCCCTGCATGTCACATATTCATCCAGTTTAGGCCCATTTCTCATCCTGCTCTGTGCCCTGTAGTGGTTTCCCTTGTGGTTGTCCAATAGTGCGTTATTGATTCTGGCAATTCTGGTTATTTGACTTTGGCATTGTTTTTGACTTCCCTGTTTTCTGGCATCCCTGACCTCTGGCTTTTCCTTATCGTTGTGTCTCTTTCTGTATCCCTTGACCTCGGCTATTCCTGACTATTCTTTGGTACGTTAGACTGGCCATTCTAAGGTCCGGTATACGTTACCTGTCAGTCCACTGTGTTACACAATTCTACATGCTGGATCATACTGTAATCCTGACATTACGACATGGCCATAGATCCTGTAGAATTGTGTGAGAACATAGCTACTTGCGAAAGGAAACTAGAGGAGAATGATCACAGCATGGATCAATTTGCCCAGGCTTTCAGTATGCTTCTTACCCATACAGTGCATCTGCAACCTGCTGCTGCTCCTACTGTCTCACCTCCGCCTTATGTACCTCCGCCTTATGTACCTCCGCCTATAGTATACAAGGCACCAATTATCTATCTATCTCCTCCTCTGCATTTTGATGGTAATTTCCAAGAATGCGGGGGATTCCTTAACCAAATAGAGTATCATTGTGAGGCCTCACTGGGATCTTTTCTCACAGACAGAGCTAAAATTGTCTGCCTGATGAATCAATTAAAAGGTAAAGCTTTAGCTTTGCCAATCCTTATTGGGAGAGTAATACAAGTGTGGCACACAATTACCAGGAGTTTATTATGGAATTCAAACTTACGTTTGAACCTTTAGGCACAGAGGATGACGCCTCTACTGCCCTGTAGTATATCAGACAAGGGAACCGGCCTATCTCGGAATATGCCATAGAATTTTGTACCCCAGCTTCCGAGGAAGACTGGACTAACAGTGGGTTAATCTCTGCATTTAAAAAGGGACTACCTGAAACTATGCTTGATGAGATTGCAGCCAAATTTATCACTTTTGTCATGCAGATTGATAATAGATTGAGAATCAGGGAAGCTACTAGAAACAAGACCAGACACATGAATATGCCTTTAGCAACCCACTTCTCCAAACCTATTGTCCCTGAATTTCCTGTACAGTCCAAACCCGAACCCATGCAGTTGGGGGTCACTAGACTGTCAGAAGCAGAAAGACAATATAGGATAAAAGAAGGCCTATGTCTATACTGCGGTAGGAAGGGACATATGAGAATCAATTGTCCCATACGTCCGGAAAACTACCGCACCTAAGCACCTTAAGGGGACAGGTCTTAGCTGTAATGGAAACATCCCCTGGAAAGGATAAAAATAGGTTTCTCCTTGATATTTCTATTGCCTTTGAAAATAAGAACTTTTTATGCAAAGCCCTGATGGATTCAGGTGCCGCTAGAAACTTCATTGAAATTCAATTTTTTAAAGGTAATACTATACCTATCAAGGAGAGACTATCACCCCTAGCTGTTGAAGCTATTGATGGGAGACCACACTCACAACCATTGATAACGCATGAAACCTTACCCATTAACATTTCCATCGGTGCCTAAACTAAGGAAGAGATTACATTTCAGGTAATTGCGTCCCCTTCCTGTCCAATCATATTAGGCTTTCCATGGCTTAACAAGCATAACCCTCATATTGACTGGGCTAATGGGGAAATATTAGAATGCGGTAAGGTCTGCTATGAAAGGTGTATATTGAATGTCACCAAAAGAGTGGGCACTATTGAATTACCTACTAGTACACCTCAAACCAAAATATGTGTCAATCCAACTATAGGGAAATAAAAAATAACATAGTGCAACTCTGTTTGAAATTATTTTAAAAGTGATATGTGCCAAGTGGATCACTCACACTTTTTCAGTGAAAATAAGGCGTATCACAACTCCTTGTTGTTCTCAGGTGTTGCTCTGCTTTCCAAATTATTCAATCTCATTGATGGAGAAAGATGCAAAAAGAAGAGACATCCAGAGTGAGAAAACCAGAAGGACTTGTGCAAAGTACAAAAAGCATTTATTACTCACATATAAGTTAGAATCAATCAGCATAGGATAAAAGAATTTAGTCCACAAATAGTACACCTCAAAACCTGGAAATCCCTATACAGTACCAAGACATTAAAGAAGTATTCAGCAAAAGTCAGTCGAATACTCTACCTCCTCACAGACCATATGACCGTTCCATTAATTTACTACCCGGCGCCATGTCACCTCAGGAGAGTAGAGTAATGGAGGAATATATTAAGGATTCACCGAATAAAGGCCACATACGAAAATCATCCTCGCCTGCTGGGGCAGGATTCTTTTTTGTATCTAAAAAGGATGGTGAGTTGCGCCCATGTATCGATTACAGAGTATTGAACAAAATCCCCATTAAGAACGCCTACCCCACTCCTCTTATTGCTGAATTATTTGATAGACTCCAAGGCGCTGAAGTGTTTACTAAGCTTGACCTTAGAAGAGCTTACAATTTAGTGAGAATCAAGGAAAACCACGAGTGGAAGACTGCATTTAATACCAGAAGTGGACACTATGAATATCTAGTGATGCCATTCAGGTTGTGCAACGCTCCAGCGGTTTTCCAAGATTTCATAAATTATGTACCCAGGGATTACATTTACTCATTTGTCTCGGTCTATCTGGATGATATCCTTATTTATTCTCCTGAAATTCAGACTCACCACAATCACATAAGACAAGTTCTGCAGACTTTGTTAAAAAATCAACTTTATTGTAAATTAGAAAAATGCATCTTTGACCAATCTGAAGTACAGTTTTTAAGATATAATATCTCTGCCTTGGGGTTTCAGATGGATCCTAAAAAGTTGGAATTGGTTCTACAGTGGCCTTTACCCACTGGGTTGAAAGCCATGCAAAGGTTCATTGGTTTTGCCAATTATTACAGAAGGTTTATAAAGGGATTTTCTTCAGTAATATCCCCCATCACCAATATGACACGCAAGAGGGTTAGCAGTACGATATGGTCTAAGGAGGCTATAGAAGCCTTTGAAACTCTCAAACAGCGGTTTGCCTCCGCCGACTTATTGATACATCCTGAGACCAGTAAACCTTTCATACTGGAGGTTGATGCATCAGAGACAGGGGAAGGGGCAGTTCTCCTGGATACTCCATTGCATCCTTGACGTTACTTCTCTAGAAAGTTGTCTCCTGCCGAGCGCAATTATGATATTGGCAAAAGGGAATTGTTAACCATTATTCTAGCTCTCAAGGAGTGGCAACATCTTTTAGAGGGTTCCAAGGACCCTCTTTTGATCATTACTGATCAAAAAAACCTGGCTTACATAGGAGACGCTAAACGATTGTCTTCTAGACAAGCTAGGTGGTCTCTGTTTCCTTCTTGCTTTAATTTTCTTATTACTTATAGATCTGGTTCTAAGAATATCAAAGCCAACGCCTTATCCAGACAGTTTGATACTGAGTCTATACAAGAGCAAGAAAAGTCCCATATCATTCCCCCGGAATGTATCATTGCTTCCACTATCCTTTCATTGTCCTCTCCGCGGCTTGGCTCCATCATGGAGGCTCAGTCTCAGGTGCCCTACAGTAAACCTCAGGAAAGATTGTTTGTTCCATTAGGGGAAAGGGTTAATATCATGAAGATGTTTCACGACAACGTATCTGCCGGCTACCTGGGTATTAATAAGTCCACTTCTGCTATCATGAGATAATTTTGGTGGGATTCCCTCAGGAAGGATGTTAAGAAGTATGTGCAGGCCTGTTCTGTTTGTGCGGTTTCTAAAGTTCCTCATAAACTCCCTTGTGGCTTGTTGCAACCTCTTCCCATTCCTGAGGTTCTGTGGTACCACTTGTCCATGGACTTCGTTGTTGAACTTCCTAATTCTAAAGGTTACACCACGATTCTCATGGTTGTAGACCGTTTTTCTAAAATGGCTAATTTTATCCCACTCAAGAATTTGCCGTCATCTGAAGACCTGGTACTAATCTTTATACGAGAAATTGTCCGTCTGCATGGCATTTCTCACAATATAGTATCAGATAGAGGTTCTCAGTTTGTGTCCCGGTTTTGGAGGGCTTTCAATAAACAATTAGGGATTGAATTGTCTTTTTCATCCTCTTACCACCCCCAGACTAATGTTACAGCTGAGAGGGCTAACCAGTCCTTGGAATTATAGTTGCTTTGTTTTGTTTATAGCACTCAAGACAATTGGTCCGAATTACTACCATGGGCCGAGTTTGCTAGGAACAATGCTGACCATGACTCCTTTGGACATAGTTCATTTTTTTGTTAAAAAACAAATAAAGGATACAGAGGCGCTACTGATTTCTCAAACCTGGTGCAGCTAAAATTACCCAAGTGTAGTGTCACCTCTTACACTTAAAAATGTGATTAAGAAAAGAAAAAAGGTAATTAGCGCTCACAGAAAGAAATTGGTATTACCTTGTACATACAATATTTCAGGTAATCACACAAACAGGTTTTTCTTGTAACATACATATAAATAGATGAAACACACATAGTGTAACCTGTATATACAGTATCAAAGTGAGGAAAAAGGATTTTCTTCAAACTCACAATTTCCAGAGCCTTTTAAAAGTTGGCTCTAAACTGTTAGCGCTTATCGTCTCCTCCTTGAGACATATAGTATGAATCCTTCAGGTATGTCCGCAGGAACTGATGAGATTGCAGCAGACTCCAGAGTAAGTATAAAAAATGATTTATTTTAACAAATAGTTTAAAATAAAGAATGTATATATATATACAAATAAAAAAACAAATAACAAATAACAAACAACAAATACCAATTACTTTCTGTGAGCGCTAATTACCTTTTTTCTTTTCATAGTCCATTTTTTGTTAATAATGGTCGACATCCTAGTGTCCTCCCGGCTGTTTTTTATGACACAGCTTTTCCTGCTTTGGATGACCGTCTTGCTTCTATTCGTGATACCTGGGTCAAAGTTCACTTCGCACTGGGGACTGCTGCAGACCGTTTTAAGCATTATGCTGATAAACGGTGAGGTGCCAACCCTGTTTACCAGGTGGGTGAGAGGGTTTGGATATCGTCACGCAACATCAGGCTTAAAGTCCCTAGCATAACATTTGCTCCCAGGTTCATTGGGCCTTTTCGTGTCCTTAGAAGACTCAATCCCGTTTCATACTCTCTGGCCCTTCCGGCCTCATTGAAAATTCCTAACACATTTCATGTCTCCTTACTCAAACCTCTTATTTGCAATAAGTATACTGTCCCAAGTGTTCCTCCTCCTCCCTTGGTTGTTTCTGGACAGGAAGAGTATGAGGTCTCTTCCATAAATGATTCCAGGTTTTCTCAGGGCACTTGGTGGATTGGAAAGGTTATGGACTGGCCGATCGTTCTTGGGTTCCGGCATCTGATATAGATGCTGGCCGCAAGATTCGCTATTTTCACACAAAATTTCCTCTTAAGCCTGGTCCTGCCGGCCCGGTGGGCGTTCTTCAGGTGGGGGGGTAATGTCACGTATTTACTGTTCAGACAGAAAAGTTGTGCCGAACAATGTTACTGTCCTGACAGTAAAAGTTGTGCTGAGCAGCAATCAAATCCACAGGAGGGTTTGTGCTGAGCAGTAGTGATGTCGCGAACATAAAATTTTCCGTTCGCGAACGGTGAACGCGAACTTCCGCAAATGTTCGCGAACGGGTGAACCCGGCGAACTGCCATAGACTTCAATAGGCAGGCGAATTTTAAAAAACCCACAGGGACTCTTTCTGGCACACAATAGTGATGGAAAAGTTGTTTCAAGGGGACTAACACCTGGACTGTAGCATGCTGGAGGGGGATCCATGGCAAAACTCCCATGGAAAATTACATAGATGATGCAGTGTCTGGTTTTAATCCATAAAGGGCATAAATCACCTAACATTCCTAAATTGTTTGGAATAACGTGCTTTAAAACATCAGGTATGATGTTGTATCGATCAGGTAGTGTAAGGGTTACGCCCGCTTCACAGTGACAGACCAAACTCCCCGTTTAACGCACCACAAACAGCCGCAAACAGTCCATTTGCAAAACCGCAAACTCCCCATTTGCACAAGGTTGGATACCAAGCTAGCCATGTCCCGTTCCTTGTTCTCACTGATGTCATTGAAAGTCTCTTTCTCCACCCAGCCACGTACAACACCAAGGGTCCCCGAAAGGTGACAACAAGCCCCCTGTATTTTTTTTTAAATGTACACTACTGTTACACCAGATATGAGTTGCACTGGTGGTTTCTTTTGTGGTTGTCCGAGAGCGCGTTATTGATTCTGGTAATTCTGGTTATTTGACTTTGGCAAAGAATATCTCCTCTGTAGTAGCCCCAATAACCAAGATGACCAAAAAAGGGGTTAATCCCCATTTTTGGAGTTCTGAAGCCCTTGAAGCTTTCGAAACACTTAAAGAAGCGTTTACGTCAACTCCTGTTTTGCACCACCCTGACTCTTCGCTGCCCTTTATTGTCGATGTTGATGCATCTGAGTCAGATGTTGGTGAAATACTTTCTCAGAGAAAAACCCACAACGATCCTCTTCACCCATGTTGTTTTTTCTCCAAGAAACGGTCTGATGCAGAGGAAAACTATGATGTGGGGAATAGGGAATTGCTGGCCACAGTTTTGGCATTTAAAGAGTGGAGACACCTACTGGAAGGTTCCACCCTATACTGATGATTACAGACCACAAGAACCTCTCCTACATAGCCGAGGCCAGACGTCTGTCTTTTCGACAGGCTAGGTGGTCCTTATTTCTGTCTCGCTTCCAGTATACCATTACATACAGACCTGGATACCGCAACATTAATGCTATATCGAGGCAAAATGAACTCTCCCCTCCAGAACCTATAGTCCCTTCCGCCAACATTATTGCAGCTACACACTTGGTTATCTCTTCCCTCTTTTTAGATAAGGTGAAGAGATATCAAAACCAAGCACCACCTGAAACACCTACAGGTTTATTGTTTGTAGAGGGAAGGGACAGTAAAAAAGTCATGACATTTTTTCATAGGTCCAAAACAGCGGGACACCCAGGCATCACAAAAACTTATGATAATATAACAAGACAGTTCTGGTGGCCTTCTGTTAGGAGAGACATCAAAGAGTATGTTATGGCTTGTCAAATCTGTACTCAGGCCAAGTCTCCCACAAGCAAGCCACCTGGTCTCCTTATGCCTCTCTTAGTGCCCAAGATGCCTTAGACGCACCTGTCCATAGATTAATTCTGACGGTGACTGATAGGTTCACTAAGATAGCTCAATTTGTCCCACTGAAGAAGCTTCCGTCTGCTGCGCAATTAGTGGAGGTCTTCGCAAAAGAAGTATTCCAGCATGGCATACCCATCGATATTGTCTCTGACAGGGGCCCTCAGTTCATCTGATGATTCTGGAGGGGTTTCTCCCATTTATGTGCCGGGTGACAGAGTATGGCTGTCCATGAAAAACATACGCCTCCGTGTCCCCTCCAAGAAGTTGGCACCGAAATATATTGAGCCTTATTAAGTCTTGCGCAGGGTTAACCCTGTTTATTACACTCTGGACTTGCCTCCATCCCTGTGCATCCCCAATATGTTTCACATGTCCCTCCTGTGTAACCGGTATTTGAGGCCTGTTAGACGCCCCAGCCCTGTCCGTGCTGACTCTGGCGAGGAGTATGAGGTGCAGTCCCTTCTCGACTCCCGCTTTTTCAGGGGCACCTTAAAGTACCTGTTTCACTGAAAGGGTTACGATCCAGAGGAGTATACGCCTCTGATTTGAACACCCTTTGTCTTGTAAGGGCCTTCCATGCTCATTTTCCCTTGAAGCCTTAGGCTTCCCGCCCTCCTGGCGGTCATCAGGGGGGAATTATGTTGGGTCCCCTGCCCCGTACCGCTTGCAGCGACCTTGCTTACCTCATCACAGTGAGTGGCATCATCTGGTCCCTGTCTCCAAACTGGCAGTGTGTCTGATGCTGCATGCTCCAGAGCAGTTTCCTTATACAGGTGATATTCGAAAAATTAGAATATCATGCAAAAGTTCATTTATTTCAGTAATGCAACGTAATATATGAGATAGACGCATTACATGCAAAGCAAGATAGTTCAAGCCGTGATTTGTCATACGTGCGATGATTATGGCTTAAAGCTCATGAAAACCCCAAATCCACAATCTCAGTAAATTAGAATATTGTGAAAAGGTGCAATATTCTAGGCTGACGGTGTCCCACTCTAATCAGCTAAGTAAGCCATAACACCTGCAAAGGGTTTCGGAGCCTTTAAATGGTCTCTCAGTCTGGTTCAATAGGAATCACAATCATGGGGAAGACTACTGACCTGACAGTTTTGCAGAAAACCATAATTGACACCCTCCATGAGGAGGGAAAGCCTCAAAAGGTAATTGTGAAGGAAGTTGGATGTTTCCAAAGTGCTGTATCAAAGCACATTAATACAAAGTTATGTGGAAGGGAAAAGTGTGGAAGAAAAAGGTGCACAAGCAGCAGGGATGACCGCAGCGTGGAGAGGATTGTCAGGAAAAGGACATTCAAAAGTGCTGGGGACTTTCACAAGGAGTGGACTGAGGCTGGAGTCAGTGCATCAAGAGCCACCACACACAGACGGATCCTGGACATGGGCTTCAGATGTCGTATTCCTCTTGTCAAGCCACTACTGAACAACAAACAACGTCAGAAGCATCTTACCTGGGCTAAAGAAAAACAGACCTGGTCTGTTGCTCAGTGGTCCAAAGTTCTCTTTTTCTGATTAGAGCAACATTTGCATCTCATTTGGAAACCAAAGACCCAGAGTCTGGAGGAAGAATGGAGAGGCACAGAAACAGAAAGTAATAGGCGCTCTCTATAACACAACGAATAAGTGAGGGCTGCTGTATACAATACAAGGATTCCCAAGACCTTGTGTGACAGTAAAGCAAAAACTGAATAAAACGTATACTGCGCCCAAGATCATACGTACATACAGTTGTAGTAAGAAAGGCTAGTTGAGGACCTCAGAATAAAAAAGGCAAAAATAGTGCAGTACAATTTTAAAAAAGTGAGAAATATTGAATTGATAACTATAGGAGAACCACTCACATTTGCGAGAGCTATAGCGCCTGGACGGTATGATCCCCGTTTAAGGATATGAGGTGATGTAAATAATGCTGGTCCTCCAGATGCAGGTACAGGTAATATATGTAAAGATACAAGAGCAGAAAACATTCTGATAGTGTAGTATGTATTGTAAGTTGAAATATAAAGAAGTAATCTACTTACAATCTTCAGAGCAAAGCCTGCTCTATATAAGAATAAAAAGTTATAAACAATATACCAGCGAGTGGTATATTGTTTATACCTTTTTATTCTTATATTTTGCACTTTATTGTGGATTAAGGTATTCCACTTTTTGTGTTGAGCTGCTTTTATTCAGGCACTTTAGTATATCACTCACTATCTCAGTAAGGGATAGTTATTGTTTTCTCTGTGTGTTTCAAAGCCTGCTCTAGTTATCTCAACTTTGGTGGTATTGTTACAAACTGCTATTTGTAACTGGCCCTTTAAATGAGAAATTGCCCTGCTTCCCTGGATTGTGGAGAAGCCTATTTGCCAGCCTTCTCCCGCATGACTATGGCCCTGGGAGATTGGGCCCTTTAAAATCAGTATTCATAGAAACATAGAAACATAGAAACATAGAATGTGACGGCAGATAAGAACCATTCGGCCCATCTAGTCTGCCCAGTTTTCTAAATACTTTCATTAGTCCCTGGCCTTATCTTATAGTTAGGATAGCCTTATGCCTATCCCACGCATGCTTAAACTCCTTTACTGTGTTAACCTCTACCACTTCAGCTGGAAGGCTATTCCATGCATCCACTACCCTCTCAGTAAAGTAATACTTCCTGATATTATTTTTAAACCTTTGTCCCTCTAATTTAAGACTATGTCCTCTTGTTGTGGTAGTTTTTCTTCTTTTAAATATAGTCTCCTCCTTTACTGTGTTGATTCCCTTTATGTATTTAAATGTTTCTATCATATCCCCCCTGTCTCGTCTTTCCTCCAAGCTATACATGTTAAGATCCTTTAACCTTTCCTGGTAAGTTTTATCCTGCAATCCATGAACCAGTTTAGTAGCCCTTCTTTGAACTCTCTCTAAGGTATCAATATCCTTCTGAAGATAGGGTCTCCAGTACTGTGTACAGTACTCCAAGTGAGGTCTCACCAGTGTTCTGTACAATGGCATGAGCACTTCCCTCTTTCTACTGCTAATATCTCTCCCTATACAACCAAGCATTCTGCTAGCATTTCCTGCTGCTCTATTACATTGTCTGCCTACCTTTAAGTCATCAGAAATAATCACCCCTAAATCCCTTTCCTCAGATGTTGAGGTTAGGACTCTATCAAATATTTTGTACTCTACCCTTGGGTTTTTACGTCCAAGATGCATTATCTTGCACTTATCCACATTAAATGTCAGTTGCCACAACTCTGACCATTTTTCTAGTTTACCTAAATCATTTTCCATTTGGCTTATCCCTCCTGGAACATCAACCCTGTTACATATCTTAGTATCATCCGCAAAAAGACACACCTTACCATCAAGACCTTCTGCAATATCACTAATAAAAATATTAAAGAGAATGGGTCCAAGTACAGATCCCTGAGGTACCCCACTGGTGACAAGCCCAAGCTTCGAATATACTCCATTGACTACAACCCTCTGTTGCCTGTCACTCAGCCACTGCCTTACCCATTCAACAATATTGGAATCCAAACTCAAAGATTGTAGTTTATTGATAAGCCTTCTATGTGCAACAGTGTCAAAAGCCTTACTGAAATCTAGGTAAGCAATGTCTACTGCACCACCCTGATCTATAATTTTAGTTACCCAATCAAAAAAATCAATAAGATTAGTTTGGCATGATCTCCCTGAAGTAAACCCATGTTGTCTCTGGTCTTGAAATCCATGTGTTTTTAGATGTTCAACAATCCTATCCTTTAACATGGTTTCCATCACTTTCCCCACTACTGAAGTAAGGCTTACTGGCCTATAGTTGCCCGACTCCTCCCTATTACCTTTCTTGTGAATGGGCACAACATTCGCTAACTTCCAATCTTCTGGGACTACTCCTGTTATCAATGATTGGTTAAATAAATCTGTTAATGGTTTTGCTAGTACACCACTAAGCTCTTTTAATAGCTTTGGGTGTATTCCATCAGGTCCCATTGACTTATTTGTCTTTACTTTTGACAGTTGAAATAGAACCTCTTCCTCTGTAAACTCACGTGTAATAAATGACTCATTTATCCTTTTACTTAACTGAGGTCCCTTTCCTTCATTTTCATCTGTAAATACCGAACAAAAATATTCATTGAGGCAGTCAGCTAGACCTTTATCCTCATCTACATACCTTCCTTCTTTTGGTTTTAATCTAACTAATCCTTGTTTTACTTTCCTTTTCTCATTTATGTATCTAAAAAAAGTTTTGTCCCCCTTTTTTACTGACTGTGCTATTTTCTCTTCTGTGTGGGATTTGGAAGCTCTTATAACTTGCTTAGCCTCTTTCTGCCTAATCTTATAGGTCATTCTGTCTTCCTCACTCTGGGTTTTTTTATAATTACTAAATGCTAACTTTTTGTTTTTTACTATTTTGGCCACATCTGCGGAGTACCACAGTGGTTTCTTGAATTTTTTGCTTTTACTGACAAGCCTAATGCAATTTTCTGTTGCCTTCAGTAGTGCAACTTTTAAATAATCACATTTCTTTTGGACTCCATATAAATTGCTCCAGTCTGATAATGACTCCTTTACACATATTCTAATTTTAGAAAAGTCTGTTTTTCTAAAGTCTAAAACTTTTGTTTTTGTGTGGTGTGACTCAGTCACTGTTCTTATATTAAACCACACTGACTGATGATCACTGGATCCTAAACTTTCACCTACAGTAATATCTGATACCAAATCTCCATTTGTTAACACTAAATCTAGTATGGCCTCTTTACGAGTTGGCTCCTCAACGACTTGTTTTAGAGACAATCCCAGTGGGGAGTTTAGAATATGTGTGCTCCTGGCACAAGTAGCTATTTTTGTTTTCCAATTCACATCAGGAAGATTAAAGTCACCCATGATGATAACTTCCCCCTTCATTGTCATTTTAGCTATTTCTTCAACTAGTAGATTATCTAACTCTTCAATTTGTCCTGGGGGCCTATAAATCACACCTACAATTCTAACGTAACCCAAACGGACTCTATGTTCGCCTCACTAACCTTTATTAGGCTAGATTTTATGCTATCCTTTACATACAGGGCCACCCCTCCCCCTTTCTTGCCTTCCCTGTCTTTTCTATATAAAGAGTACCCTGGTATTGCTATGTCCCAGTCATTTTTCTTATTATACCATGTCTCAGTAACAGCGACTAAATCTACACTATCAGTTGCCATTATTGCCACAAGTTCATGGATCTTATTCCCTAAACTGCGAGCATTTGTAGACATGACTCTAAGCTTATCATTTTTTAACACACTTGCTACAGGCACCTTCTGTCCTTGTTTTGGGGGACAATTGGATTGATGTTTTATCACCCTTTTGCCCCCCCCTCCTAGTTTAAAAACATCCTAGCAAAACCTCTGAACTGCTCACTGAGAACATTTGTTCCCTTTTGAGAAAGATGCAAACCATCTTTTTTGTACAGTTTATTTCCATTCCAAACAGAGCTACCATGAGCAATAAAGCCAAATCCTTGCTCCCGACACCATTCACCAAGCCACAAGTTAAAGTCCCTAATACGCATCCGCCTGTCGTTCTGAGTGTTATGCACAGGCAGAACTTCAGAGAATGACAGTGTGGAAGCAACCTGCCGTATATCATTGGCAAAAACACTAAAAACTTCCTTAACCTCTGAAACCTCATTGCAAGCCAAGTCATTTGTCCCTAAATGGACAAGTACATCCAATTCCCCTTCCTGCTTTGCTTGCTTAACAATATTACAGATACGTCTCCTGTCTCTGTGAGCAGTAGCTCCAGGAAGACACCTCACAAGACCACCATTGTCCATCTCCACACCTCTTATGATGGAATCCCCCAACAACAACTGCTTTCTATTAGGCCTCACCATAGTCTTCAAGCCTCTCTGCACAACACCACTAGCCTCAGTGCCTCTCTGCACAACACCACTAGCCTCAGTGCCTCTCTGCACAACACCACTAGCCTCAGTGCCCCTCTGCACAACACCACTAGCCTCAGTGCCTCTCTGCACAACACCACTAGCCTCAGTGCCTCTCTGCACAACACCACTAGCCTCAGTGCCTCTCTGCACAACACCACTAGCCTCAGTGCCTCTCTGCACAACATCACTAGCCTCAGTGCCTCTCTGCACAACACCACTAGCCTCAGTGCCTATCTCCAGGACACCACTACACTCTGAAAGTGCAGAAAATGAATTATGTAGAACAACAGACTGTGCAATATGCCTTTTATCCACAACTCCAAGTCTACCAGATCCTACAGTAATCCATCTGCCATTCCTAGTATGTCTCTGCGGCAATGGCTTTGCAGCAGTTCCAGCCTGAATTTGTTTACCAGATAATTTACAAATCTCAGACTTCAAAAATACAATCTCCTGCCGCAAGATAGAGAACTGTCTACAGATTAGACAACAACCAAACCTCCAAAAAGTGGAACGTGAAACAAATGCAAAGCAACTATTACACTGAACTAAGTCTGCCATTCCAATGAGGCGAATAATGTAAATCAAACAAATTTTACCTTTTTTTTTTTTTATTTATCCTCCTGGATACCTCAGATTACCTCCAGGTTATCTCCAGAATATCTCCAACCACACACACACTTAGAAGCAACACTACCCTTATATACTCATAAAATCACCTCCCACTAGGAATGTTTAACACCTGGGTAGGCCTCTGCTTATTAGCAAACAATAGCTAATTTAAATAGCAATCAATAGCAAGTAGCAACCTAATCAAATCAAATGCCTTATAATTACCAACAGGAAATCAAACCTTGTGCAATCAGTAACCTTTTCCTACAGATGAATCTTACCTGTAACAGTAAAAAAGAAAACTCTTAGCACAACTCTTAGACAGTTGAAGCTTCTGTAAAACTCTCCAGAATATCTCCAACCACACACACACTTAGAAGCAACACTTAGATGAAGCAACCAAGCTCTATTAGCCAAGCTAATGACAACAGCCCTTATATACTCCTCAAATCACCTCCCACTAGGAATGTTTAACACCTGGGCAGGCCTCTGCTTATTAGCAAACAATAGCTAATTTAAATAGCAATCAATAGCAAGTAGCAACCTAATCAAATCAAATGCCTTATAATTACCAACAGGAAATCAAACCTTGTGCAATCAGTAACCTTTTCCTACAGATGAATCTTACCTGTAACAGTAAAAAAGAAAACTCTTAGCACAACTCTTAGACAGTTGAAGCTTCTGTAAAACTCTCCAGAATATCTCCAACCACACACACACTTAGAAGCAACACTTAGATGAAGCAACCAAGCTCTATTAGCCAAGCTAATGACAACAGCCCTTATATACTCCTCAAATCACCTCCCACTAGGAATGTTTAACACCTGGGCAGGCCTCTGCTTATTAGCAAACAATAGCTAATTTAAATAGCAATCAATAGCAAGTAGCAACCTAATCAAATCAAATGCCTTATAATTACCAACAGGAAATCAAACCTTGTGCAATCAGTAACCTTTTCCTACAGATGAATCTTATCTGTAACAGTAAAAAAGAAAACTCTTAGCACAACTCTTAGACAGTTGAAGCTTCTGTAAAACTCTCCAGAATATCTCCAACCACACACACACTTAGAAGCAACACTTAGATGAAGCAACCAAGCTCTATTAGCCAAGCTAATGACAACAGCCCTTATATACTCCTCAAATCACCTCCCACTAGGAATGTTTAACACCTGGGCAGGCCTCTGCTTATTAGCAAACAATAGCTAATTTAAATAGCAATCAATAGCAAGTAGCAACCTAATCAAATCAAATGCCTTATAATTACCAACAGGAAATCAAACCTTGTGCAATCAGTAACCTTTTCCTACAGATGAATCTTACCTGTAACAGTAAAAAAGAAAACTCTTAGCACAACTCTTAGACAGTTGAAGCTTCTGTAAAACTCTCCAGAATATCTCCAACCACACACATACCAGAGTGTATGTCACTCATTCTGGCCCTTTAAGTCCTGTGGGGAAGGATTGGTACTTTTTATATGGCTCTTGAGATGCTGTTGAAGAGCCAAAGTTGTCGAAGTCGTCGAAGTGGCCGCCATTCGACAAAGGAACACATGGCGGCGGCCATTTTAATTTAGTCGAACGCGGTCAGCGGTGTATGCTAAAGAATCTATGGAACTAGAATCAGCTACGCAAATGCACGAACACCGCTGACCCTTACCGTCGCCTCCACTTCGACGCTTCGGTTAAAGTCAAAGTACATTCGACAATTCGAACCCCCTGTTACACGGTGCTATTTGCACGAACGGACACGTTCGTGCATTCGAAGGGGACTTAGCCGTTTTTCTGCAGGAAATTGACCGACCGCACAGCCCAAATCTATGGAACTGTTTTGGGCAGGAATATGTGCTTGCAGGACTTCCACCTAACTTTTTATCCACTGGAGGGATTTGTATGATTTTTGAGAGTGTTTATGTTTAAAGTATGCTGAGTATGGAGATTGGATGTATGGTTTTAAAGTTACAGGGTATGTGTAAAAACTGTATTTTTACTGGCTGTGATAATTCTGTTAATCCCTTGTATAACATAATTATTTCACAGGCAGAAGGGAGGATTTTGTGTGTAATGGCTGGGAGTGTTTTCTGTAATGTACGTGTATGATTGGTTGTTTTGTAACACCCTGTGGGTGGTCCTATCTAAGGGGATCCTGCATAAAAAAAGTTATTTTGTTGCCAATAAACAGAATGACTTGACCCTCTAACTTGCAGCCTTGACTCATGTTTGTGGGGGACAGCTATAATCACTACAGGGATTGCTATGCTCTTCATACTCCCTTAGCTACTGATCTCTTGTAAGAGCTCTTGTTCCTGATCCTGCTTCGCTCTACATAAGGAAGGGGTTCACCTACTGGAACCTGGAGCCTGGTCGTAGGTCCAGGGCGCAGAGCAGACGGTGAGATAACAACCCAGCAGCGGTGGTTCGTGGAGTCTGCAGTACTTATGGTGGCTATGCAGTAGTTATGGTGTCTACGGTGCTGATGGTCCTTTGGTGAGCGCTAGGAGCATCCTTTCTACGGTCCAACTTCCAGCCAGCCTGGAGGCAACCGTAACAGGTATTATCCCCACCTAGGGATGTGGTAGAACCAGGTAGCAGTCAGGATACAGAAAAAATATATGCTGTAAAAAGTAACTATTTATTATAAAAAGCTAAAAAGGAGCAAGTTAAAATAAGGCACAAAGTCCTAAAATAAGTCCCACTTGATGCGTTTCGCCTCTCCAGAGGCTTTATCAAAAGTCACACTGCAAGATACTTGAAGTCCAGTGTGAAGTTTCCACAGTCTGTGTTGATTTGGGGAGCCATGTCATCTGCTGGTGTTGGTCGACTGTGCTTTATTAAGTCCAGGGTCAACGCAGCCGTCTACCAGGAGATTTTGGAGCACTTCCTGCTTCCTTCCACAGACAAGCTTTATGGGGATGCTGACTTCATTTTCCAGCAGGACTTGGAACCTGCCCACACTGCCAAAAGCACCAAAGCCTGGTTCAATGACTGTGGGATTATTGTGCTTGATTGGCCAGCAAACTGGCCTGACCTGAGAATCTATGCGGCATTGCCAAGAGAAAGATGAGAGACATGAGACCGAACAATGCAGAAGAGCTGAAGGCCGCTATTGAAGCATCCTGGTCTTCCATAACACCTCAGCAGTGCCACAGGCTGATAGCTTCCATGCCACGCAACATTGAGGCAGTAATTTCTGCAAAAGGGGCCTAAACAAAGTACTGCATGCTTATACTGCATGCTTATACTTTTCAGAGGTCATATACTGTTCTATGTACACTCCTTATTTTATTGATTGCATGTAATATTCTAATTCACTGAGATTGTGGATTTGGGGTTTTCATGAGCTGTAAGCCATAATCATCGCACTTACGACAAATCACAGCTTGAACTATCTTGCTTTGCATGTAATGCGTCTATCTCATATATTAGTTTCCCCTTTTACATTGCATTACTGAAATAAATTAACCTTTGCACGATATTCTAATTTTTTCAGTATCAACTGTATCTCCTTTTACCTATCTCAAACCTCACCTGTCCTAGTTCTGCAACCTCCTTCTACAATTCCACCCTCTCTTCTCAACTAGACATCATGGCACCTTGTACATTTAAACGCTGCAGGCGCCCCCAACAACATCCCTGGCACACCAAGCTCACTCGATACCTTCAAAAATGCTCCAGAACTGCTGAACGCTGTTGGAGAAAGTCTCACTGTGCATCTGACTTTCTCCAATATAAATTTATGCTGAGCTCATACAGCTTGGCTCTTTCCTCTGCAAAAGTTAATTACTTCAATACCCTCACTCTCACAATAACCACACTCTCCTGCGAACCCAAATGACTATTTCACACATTTAACTCTCTTCTTCACCCTGCTGTTCCTCCTCCACCTACTAACTTGACCGCCTCAGGTTTTGCAACTCACTTCACTGACAAGATCTCTACAATCAGAGAAGAGATCTCTCATCTTTCTTCTTCCCCTTACAATACTTTCCCTAACTTCACTCCCTCTGCTGTTCTATGTTCATTCGCATCCGCTACATTGGAAGAGGTTTCTGCTCTGCTCCATTCCTTCCGCCCCACAACCTGCTCCCTAGATCCAATTCCCTCGCATCTCATCCGTACTCTGTCTTCTTCTCTTTCTCCACCTCTCACTAAAATTCTCAATCTCTCTCCTCTGGTATATTTCCATCGCCCTTCAAACATGCAACTGTAACCCCAATTCTAAAGAAGCCCAATCTTGACCCTAACTCCCCATCCAACTATCGTCCTATCTCGCTACTGCCTTTTGCATCCAAAATCCTTTAAAGAATTGTGTATGCATGATTGACAGACTTCATCGAGTCCAACTCTCTGCTAGACCCACTTCAGTCTGGTTTCCACGCTAAGCACTCTGTTGAAACGGCACTGACTAAAGTATCCAATGATCTACTCGCTGCAAAATCTTGTGGTCACTACTCTATCCTAATTCTCCTTGACCTGTCTGCGGCTTTTGACACTGTTGATCATCAACAGCTTCTTCTCATCCTCTGCAATATTGGTCTACAATATATTGCTCTCTCCTGGTGCTCCTCCTACCTCTCTCAGTGCTCTTTCAGTGATTCTTTCGCTGGCTCTGCTTCTTCTCCCCAACTCCTCTCTGTTGGTGTCCCCCATGGTTCAGTCCTTGGTCCCCTACTGTTCTCCACCTATACTGCCTCCCTTGGTAAACTCATTAGCTCCTTTGGCTTCCAATATCATTTCTATGCACTTGACACGCAAATCTACCTGTCCCTCTTGACTAGTGTCTCTGACTGCCTCTCTGCTATTTCTAACTGCCCACTTCCTTAAATTAAACTTGACCAAAACTGAAATTCTGGTCTTTCCTCCCTCAAGTGTTGTTACTCCTGTGTCTGTCTCCCTCCAAGTCAATGGTGCTACCATCAGCTCCACCGCGCAGGCTCGCTGCCTAGGTGTTCTCTTTGACTCCGACCTCTCCTTCAAGCCTCATGTTCAATCTATCGCCCAATCCTGTCATTTCCATCTCAAAAACATTGCGTGCATCTGCCCCTACTTAACCTCAGATGCGACTAAGGTTTTGGTCCATTCCACTGTACTTTCTCGCCTTGACTACTGTAATCCACTTCTCAGTGGTCTTATGTGCTCCCAACTTGCACCGTTACAGTTCATAATGAATGCGGCAGTGAGGCTCATCTTCCTATCCGCCCGCACCTCCCATGCCTCACCCTTCTGTCAGTCCCTACATTGGCTTCCTATAAAATATAGAGCTCAATTTAAAATTCTGGTTCTTGCTTTCAAATCTCTACATAATGCTGCTCCCACCTATCTATTCTCCCTTATACACAAGTATGTCCCGTCTAGGCCCTTACGATCTGCTGAAGACTTTCGTCTATCTTCTGTTTGTACTCCCACCTCTGATGCTCACCTTCAAGATTTCTCTAGGGCTGCACCGTTCCTGTGGAACTCTCTTCCCTCCTCCGTTAGATGCTCACCCAGTCTCCAAAAAAATTGTTAAAAACCCACTTCTTCATAAAAGCGTATCAATTAAACTGTTAATAGCTCCTGACTGATTCCTCTTCTGCAACTGTCACTAGTCTAATACTATCCTTACCTTTTTGTGTCATTTTACCCCACTCCCTCTAGCATGTAAGCTTATTGAGCAGGGCCCTCAACCCCTCTGTTCCTGTGTGTCTAACTTGTCTGGTTACAACTTGGAGATTGGAGATAAGACAATCAGACAAACCCTGTGTGTATATAAGCTAACCTATCCATTGTCTCAGTGCCCTGTTGTAGTCTTTGGTTTACCATTGAGCGTTGCACTTGTTATTTGGATTTCCTGGTTACTGATATTTGGCTTTGTCTCTTTTTATTCCGTCACTATGTTTCCCTTGAACTCGGCTCATGTTTTGACTATCCTTTTTTGCATAACCCGACCATTCTAAGGATCGGTATTGCAATTCTCTCTACTCTGTCCTGTCTGCGTGTTAGGTTTGCCTAGTGAACGTTACACTTCCATTGTGTGTCCACAGTCCCTCTGACTCGCGGCTAGCACTTGCGGTACTCGGGCAGCTGGCACACTGTAGACTCCTTCTGGGAATACAAACTACGTATTAGCACGTACTAACGTTGTGCGTCTAAGTGAGTGGTGATGCGTTTTGCCTGGGCGGCTTCTTCAGATCATGTCTTGGGTTTGTCGTCCATCCGTATTTATTTCCTCAGTGGGTGTGATGAATGTAAATATCCCATGTTGATTGATCTAAGTAGGAAACTAATACTTATGAAAATTAGGAAGGGGGCATATTACCTAAATGTCTCTCATACAATGTCCATAAGATCAATACATACAAAAAAAAAACTGAAAATAGATAAGTATCAATTATAAAATCTTATCTTACACACACTTAAAATTATATAACTGTATAGAAAAAAAAAGCACCTAAGTGTCAACCTTCTTTGGGGGAAGAAAAAGAAGAATTAGTATCAATACGAAAAAAAATAAAAAAAAATAAAAAATGCTCTGCAATACAGATTAATATCTTCTATTAATACCAATAAAATCAATGGAATAGGGACCCTGCAATTAATAATATAGAAATTGTATATATGTAAAAAACAAATAAAATGTATATAAAAATTAATCCATTATATTTAAAAAATATTTAAAAAGAAATATGTGTATATATATATATATATATATATATATATATATATACACCAATGGTTTAGACATTAATGGCTGTGTGAGTTATTTTGAGGGGACAGCAACTTTACACTGTTATACAGGTTGTACACTTACTACTTTACATTGTAGCAGTGTCATTTCTTCAGTGTTGTCACATAAAAAATATAATAAAATAGTTACATAAATGTGAGGGGTTTACTCACTTTTTGTGAGATACTGTGTGTATATATATATATATATATATATATATATATATATATAAAATGGCTTGATCCTCATTTTCCTACAAAGTAATTATGGAATAATCTCACAGACACAGTCAAATCTTCATTCAATATAAAATCCTTTAAGAGATCTATGGCGACATACCGTAATACAGAATAAACATGTCAATACGATGCAGCATATATATATATATATATATATATATATATATATATATATATATGTATATATATATATATATATATATATATATATATGCTGCATAGTATTTTATAGGTATATCACACTTTTTTAAATATACAATTTGTATTAGTTTTTTTTAATGCTATTTTCACTTTTAAAGGTGCAGCTTCCCTTTAGAATATTTAAATTTTATAAGTTTTATTCACAAACGTTTTATCACTATTGTTCACATGGCACCTTTCTTAACCTGATTTTTGTATTAATATATATATATATATATTAATATTTGTATTAATATATATATATATATATATATACTAATACTGGATCGGAAGTTATAGGAGGTGGGAACAACTGGGGAGAGCATTCTACTTAGGTAGGGTGGAAGTTTCCCAAAATATGTACAGGGATGGAAAAATTAAGAGTGCGTCGGGATTACAGCGATAGCCATTTTAGCTCTTTTAACATGTCACAATGGTGGGTCAAGTAATTACATTCTAGTACAAATAGGTAGAGTGAATTATACATTGTATTACGTTTATGAAGGTGGGTTTGTGGTGCAGGTGCATACACTACATTCCCATAAGCAATGACCAGCATTAGAATTTGTTGCATAATCTGTTTCCTTAAGGTAGGACTTAGGCAGGATTTGTTCCTGTACATGGCACCTAGTTTTGGATAACGTTTTGAACAGAATTTTCACTGTGAAGACCAAAGGATAGATTTGGGTCTAGCAACATACCTAGATATTTTAATGAACAGACTGTGTTCAGAGTGCTATTTGAATTTGTTCTCATATAGTTAGGGATTTTGTCGTTTATAAAATTTAGGAACAATTCCAAAGATCATTGTGACAATTTTGTCAGTGTTTAGGAAGAGTTTATCTGCAATCCACTTTTCTACTTCTGCAAACTGGTCTTGGAGCACAGCCTCAAGCTGTGCTAGATTGGGTTTACTAGCGTAGATTACAGTGTCGCCTGCAAACAGTTGAGGCTTTGCAGACATTATGCAGATCACTTATAAATTATGTGAATAGTAGGGTGCAGAGTATGGAGCCTTGCAGAACACCACAAGTGACCAGGAGAGGGAGGCACTATCAGAAATGGTCACCTACTGCGATCTGATACGTATTAGCAAAACCAGGTTAGCAGACGACCACCAATACCTGAGCTTTTAAGTATTTGCAAAAGAATGCCAGGGTCTACCATGTCTAAGGCCTTGGCAAAATCAAAACCATAAGGACTCTATTCATTATACATCTGTTTGCTAGTTAATTTTCAATATTTATATCACTCAGAGAATATTTAAATTGCAACTGAGCTTTCTCTATCAAACGCTCTGGCTCTCTATCTTGTCTATGATCTATATTTCTTGTGATATCTTTACTATTGACCTTAGAAATAGATTATTGCTAGTTTGGAGCATTAATGTCTAGTTTGACAGTGTACAGAACCATTATATTGCTTTTTAGTGCTAACAATACATTTTATTGCAGAAACTGCTTCATGTTTGTTCTTCAATCTTATTTGACAGTAAACAACTCTGTTTGCTCTCTTCTGTTAACTATATACTTGAAATGAATGGAGAATCTGTGTGATGTTATTATGAGATCAAACATATGTTTTGTATAACATTTTTTATTCAATTTTGGTTAAACTACAAATGGTAAATCACACTGGTAGAAGGTATACCATGACATTCCATCATGAGTATAGACTGCAGTGCCCGAAAAACAATAAAAACAAACATAACATATGTACAAATAAAAGAATAAAGAAATAAAACAATTAGGAGGGTGGATCCTCCAAAAACAGTATATGTTTTAGTAAATATGTACTTGCAAAACTAGATACTATCATATAGCATCAAACCATATTATTCAAATAAAACACAAAATACTCTTACAGATAACATTTAGAGAGGTTTCTGTTTTTTATAAAAAGTATAGTAGATAGAGAAAATGTGAAAGTGATGCTGTAATTTTTCTGAGCTTGCCTTCTTTCCAACATTTGTGATTTTACATGAGTAACATTTCATGATGGATTTGGGGACTAATTATATCTTTTATATTACTAGTGCATGTTCTAATTTACTGCATGTTTTATTGACTATCATACTTTATTGTTCATTCTAAAACCTATTTTTATACCTGCCTTACTCTATCGCACAAAGGGCTCGATGCTGTTGAAGATGATAAAACTTCCAATAAAATGTTTTAGCTCTCCATGTGCTAATTTTCCAAGAATCTCTGGCTACTTTATTATATGAATAGCTATCTTCATTAGGCATGAATGCCACTTTGATCAACATTAAAATCTTATGTATATATAATGTGTTATCATACATGGCGATAACTCAGGCAAAACTTGTGCTGCCTATTAGACCAAAAGAAAAAAAAAATGCTGTTCTAAAAATCAAACACAAGGTCAACCAGGTGCACAAGTTCAATATTAAAATAGTATACACATCTAAACAATGTCCTAATTTGTTTGCATTTCATGTTCTTTTGGCTAGAGCACATAGCTTCAATAAAGGGAAAGGAAGGTCTTCACATATTTAGCAAATTTTGTATCTCTTCATTCTGGGAATAAACACTATTTTTAATAATATAGTAACTTATAAGGAAAACTAAACCAGTTTAGATTAGAGAATACACAAAAATAAACTATTTCTATAAAAAAAAATGCTTACAAAGCTGTTATATCTGCTATTCAAAATGTAGATGGACCATATACGTTTGTGCCGTGTATATTTTTACATTTGGACTCATAAATATTCATGTGTCCATAATTACCTCTCTAGTATAACCTATATCTATCTATATATGTATATTTATAGATCTACCAATGTTCTCAGTACAGTACTGGTACATGTTCTGGCCTGCCGAGACTAGTGTGTGTTACATGTCTGGGTGAGAGAAATTTGTACTATATTTATTAAAGGAACACTCTAAGCATTATAACCATTATAGCACACTGTAGTTGTTATGGTGCCTGAAGTGCCCTGAAATATCTCTATTGTAAGTAATCAAACTATTTTCAAACAGTTTGACCTCTTAACTGGGTCTGCAGGGTGCTCCTTTAGCTTTCACTACTACAGACTACTACATTACCTCTCTGCCTGAGCTTAGGCCGTTGGTACAAGGCTTAGTTTATTGGCTGAGAACGATCACCTGAAGCTCTCAGCAAATGAGGTAGCCATGAACTTCAAGGGCTTAGCTCTGGAGAACTAATGGAAGCTGCTAAGCAGGAGCTTCTGGGTCACCATTATATGTAGTGGAGGAAGGAAGTGTCCCCCAGCGAACCCAAGATAAGAAGTCAAACCATTCTAAAATAGTTTTGCTACTTACAATTGGTAGGTAATTCCTGGCGCTATAAACTCTACAGCGGGGTTATGGTGCTTGGAGTTTTCCTTTAATTCATCCTTTCTCCCAATAGCTGCCAGGAAGAGAGCTGATGAGATAGAGACTTTGTGATCCTGACTCCACAGCTCATGCCAGCAAATCATCATTAATAGAAGTTCTGAATAAGGGTAGAAACTGCTGTCTAGAAATATAACTCACAAATTTCAGGCAGTTTGGAAAATGTTCAAATATTTTCCAGGTGTCCTCTAATTAAAAAATTACTAAACTCTAATTGCTGATATTTAAAAAGTGTTATTTTGTTACATAATGTTAAAAGAACACTATAGGGTCAGGAACACAAACATGTATTCCTGACCCTATAGTGCTAAAACCATCATCTAGCCCCCCTGATCCCCTCTTGCCTTCCTAAATATAGTAAAATCATACTTATATTCAAGTCTGGAGCTGCTTGCTTTGTCCCTGTTTTCCTTTGACCTGCCCACTGCCTGCTGAAATCATCAGAAGTGGTGGCCTGATCCAATCACAATGCTTCCCCATAGGATTGACTGAGACTGTGAAGGAGGCAGATCAGGGGTAGAGCCAGCACATTTCAAACACAACCCTGGCCAATAAGCATCTCCTCATAGAGATGAATTGAATCAATGCATCTCTATGAGGAAAGTTCTGTGTGTTGTGATGCATTTTAGGCAGCAATGACCAAGGAAGGATCTCTTACAGCCATCTGAGGAGTGGCAAGAGAAGTTATCACTAGGCTGTAATATAAACACTGCATTTTATCTAAAAAGACAGTGTTTACAGCAAAAAGCCTGAGACAGGACCAGAACTCCCCTTAACCTAGCAGCAGACAAACCAGGCTACCCACCATGCAGTACTAAAGTACCACTGAACACTTGCTGGAACTTGCTTGAACAAATAACTGCAGCCTACTCCCATTTATCTTACAGCTTAGCCCCTCGGCTCTCATAATATCACATCACTTGCCAGCACCGCAGATAAGTTAAGCACGTATTCCCCACTGTGATAATTTAGCACTACAAATTCTGCATCAAGACTTACCTGTTGGTGCTGAGCTGGGATGAACGTTTAGGGATCATTTAATTTGTACTTTATGGCTATCATTTCTACTTTCATTGTCTATATACTATGGGCAGGCTCTGAAGAGTTCGCACTAAAATATTCACTTTTGTCATATAACATGAATCACATGCAGTATAGTACATAGAGGTTAAAGTCAATCTTCACAGCAATGTGAGTTTAAAACTGCTCAGCAGCAAAATAAATAACAGTTGTTTGCATGCATGGTTCTCTTAAAGAGAAAATATAATCTATACATGTCAAAATTATGTTTAAATGTAAATTCCATAATTAAACTTATTGGAATTGTGCTAATACTCCAAGTGAGTTCATCAAAACAAAAGGAAAAGCAGCAATACCAGGTGTCCTCTAACACCTAAAAATAATTTGACTGTTGAAACAATCACATTTTAATTTTAATTTTAATGTTAATAAAATGTAATTACACAATGACTTTGCACATCGTAGTTAAACATATAATTAATTTTGTATTCAGATTAATAATTAGTGATTATTGAAACAGCACAGGTTTCTTCATCATTACTTCCGAAGTGATTTAAACCCCTTTGGGTTGGAGAAAAATTGAATTAAAAAAAAGCTCAGGAAGATACAAAAAAGTTATGGATAATTTGCATTACATGCTATCATAATGTTGTGATATTACCAGGAACAAGCTTACATTTGCAGTATATTTTCCAACCAATATTCAGATCCATTAAACACATTTTACATTCTATCATACTTGTCACTTTTAATGAAGGATTTTACAATATCTCATCTTAAATTCAAATGCACCCTGCCAATCATAGTGCATTAAAATAAAAACACTTCATTCTGCTTCTTTTAATTTTTAAGGAAGCCTATTTCAGTCAAAAGACAATATATATATACACTATATATATATATATATATATATATATATATATATATATATATATATATATATACACTAAATGAAACCAAATCATGTTTAGTGAATAAGCAAGTGCGCTGGATTTTGTACGTTGTATATATACTCAAAGTAATCCATGTTTAAAATAGAATGAGGCGCTGGGCAGCGTGATGACATAGATGCATGCGGTGAGTGGTTGGGGAAGCTGGTTGGGCATGAAAACAGGCAGAGCAGGAGTAAGAGCGCGGAGATTCGGCCAAAGACTGAAAAGAGTGAGCGTTCCAGGAGAGGCGGTAGAACACGAGAAATACGGCGAAGAGGCATTAATAGTGTGGTGATTTAGTTAAGGAAAACATCCTAAAGTCGATAAGAGGAAAACATTTAACGAATGAAAAGTCCAAGCATGTGCTGATCTTCCCAGATCTTTCGTACCAGACAAGAATATGTCTGAAAACTTTTACAGACACTTTGCAGATATTAAGACAAAAGAGCATTAGATATAGTTGGGACTTCCCAACTTCTATCAACTTATTCTGGGAAGGCAAAAAAATTACATTTCAAATGCCAGAAGTGTTAATGTCCTGGTCCCAAGAGGCTTTATCTAATTAAGTAACATACATATGATTGAAAAAAAAAATTCAGCTTGGGGTGCTAGTATATAAATATTCATTGCATATAGGAATAGTAATAGTGGCGATAGTATTAAATGCAATATCTATAACATAAGATTTACTATTAAGGGTAAAATAAGAGGATTTACTTATCCTTCACATTGTAATGTAATAATGCATCACATAAATATCACAAAGATGAGACATTAACAAAAATAGATACAGTTGTTATAGCACTTATTGTAACACTTATAAGATAAGATACAGTTTGTGGGGAACATAAGAGGTTTCACTTAACTTCTACAGGTTTCTCTGGTCTCAGCTCCCCAATATATCTTAAGAAAATTAATACTGTTCACCCTAACCGGCAGCTTACCCCTGCCGTAGGTTCATTGAACTGAGTAGTCTGCCCTGCTTACCTAATTTATTCGAGTAAATTGGTCATACTTAAAACCTCTATTTAGAGGGTATATATCATGGTGTGCCTTTCTTGTTTTTTGTTTATATGTTTGTATACATGTTGGGTTTTGTAGCTGACAGCAAAGGATGAGGAATGGGGCTACATTTTTTCTTTATTGAATTATGGTCGTTTCTGACAGTGAACGTACAGGGACTTCACTCTAATTATAGTGTGCAAGATAAGCAATCGGCTATTTACTTTAGTAAATGTTTATCTACCAATGTATATCCAGTTCATCTTCTTGAAAAGATTATAGAAGAAATTAAACAAGTTAGATTAGTTTAACGTTTAATTGCCGGTGACCTAAATTGTGTTCCTGATTATCATTTGGATAAGAAAACAAACACTTCTAACGATATAGATAAAAACCCTATTAAACAATCAAAATAATTAAATAAATGTATTAATGGAGCGAACCTGGCTGACATTTGGAGGGTTTATCAGACCAGTGAAAAAGATTATACACACTTTTCTAAAGTACATCAATGTTTTTCTTGAATTGAGCTTTTTTTGGGCGACTTGTCAATAGTTAGTAACACTAAAAAGATACACATAAACGACAATGTGTGGTCAGATCACAGCCTAGTAATTTTGGAATAAATGATGTATCAAAATTAACATCTAGAACCACTTGGCATTTAGATGATTACATTCTTAAAAAACAGCTAAATAGAGAATATATATGCAACATGTGACGAGAGCAATCTCACCACATTGCATTGGAGAAGCCTGGCTGCCCGCCTGATGCCTTTGGACTATGGCCCTGGGAGATTGGGCCCTTTAAAAACAGTATTCGGCCATACCAGAGTGTATGTCACTCATTCTGTCCCTTTAAATACAGTGGGGTCATTTGGTACTTGCCCTGTGTGAGCTGTGGTAACCCAGATAGCTATGCCATGGAGCCTATTCGTGTGATTAAAGACTTTGGCTCCATGGCGATTAAACTGTATTCGGTTGGTCTGAGTGCCATTCACCTAATAATGTGCACTCAGACCTGAGCTATCTGGGGATATGTGAAATGTCTGTGTGTTATGTGTTAAATGTGACTTTATGTATTTTAAAGTGTTTTATGTCGTTTTGCAACCATGTGGTTAATGGAGTCTGCCTCTAGTCCTGGATAATTGGATTACTTCCCCCCATTGTCTCCAGGATAGAGGGCCCTGTAAAACCATGCTTCCAGAAGGTCAAATGTACATTTGTACTAACTTTTGAACCCCTGGTCCAATTCGTATTTTTGAGTATGTTGTTCCCCTGAATGGATTGATTGTGAATATGTATTTTTATGCGAATGTGATGTATATTTTGGGAGTTATGAATGTTGTGTAAAAACTGTATTTTCCCTACCTATGATAATTGTATTTTCCTGTGTGTACAGATAATTAGTTTACAGGTAGAGGGGAGGGCTATGTGTGGGATGTAACTATTGTGTGATTGGTTAATGTACGTTACTGTGTGTGTCCCTCCCCTTCATGGGAGCACCTAATAAAAAGGGCTGCAAGCTAGCAGCCAGAGAGTTCTATTTTTACCCTCAACTTGAGTCCTGTCTCTTATTGGGGGAATCTGCTACAAGGGATTGCTATGCTAGGCATATTCCCTTGCTATAATCACTGAGCTCTTGTAAGAGCTTGTTCCTGCTTCGTTCTGAAGGGAGATAGCTGCAGCCTGCGGTGCTTATGGTGTCTGGTGGAGTGCTTGGAGTCCTCTGGAAGCGCTAGGAGCATGCATCAACGGAGGGTACTCGGTCGGAGTACACGGAGATCCGTTACACAACATAATAAATAAAAAGAGAATTCCACAGAGGAGATAACACATACTACAGTCTGGTGTACTTTTAAAGCATTCGCTAGAGGTCATATTATCAAATTAAAATCTAATCTTATTAAAGCAAGAGCCGCTTCCTTATCAGAGCTTTATATACAATTTTACAATCTTTCTCAAAAAAATCTTGAAGAAATCTTAAGTAAAATTAAACAGCTAGAACTAGAAATTACTATCAAAAACTTAGATCACCTTAAAATGAAATTTTACCATAAAGGAAATAGGGCAGATAAAATTTGAACAAATAAAAAAAAAAAATATTAAAGAAAAAAATGACTCCAATAAAAGTTACAAATCAAGTATATATGACCCCAAAAGATATATCAAATGTGTTTGTTGAATTATATAAACAACTCTATAACCTTCCTAATAAAGCTTCAAAAGAAGACATTAATAACTATTTAAAAAAATATAAGAGAAAAATTTGAGAGATTAAATCAACCAATAGAAACAGCAGAAGTAGAAAAAGCCATTGAAAAATTAGCACAGAATAAAACACCATATGGTTCCAGATGGTTTTACCAATATATTTTAGAAACTTTATAAAAAAGAAATATCACATCATTTAGTTATAACTTTTATTGAGATAGTGGCTAAAGATACTTTCCCCCATAAAATGCTAAAAGCAAATATCTTACCTATATTAAAACAGTGAAACAATCCAGCAGATCTAACTAGTTATCATCCTATCTCATTAGTAAATGTTGATACAAAGCTATTCTCCTCAATACTAGCTGAGCGCTTGAAAAACATTGTGTTAGTTACTATTCATCAGGATCAGATCAGTTATGTTCTGGGAAGATCATCTTGCAATAATAGTAGAAGGATAATCAACATTTTAGATTCAGCAGAGAGAACATGTTCTCCTCTCCTTACCCTGTCGTTAGATGCAGAGAAAGCGTTCGACAGGGTGGGATGGGCATACATGTGTGCAACATTACAGCTCTATGGTTTGAGTGATTGGTTGCTTAGAGCAATACAATCTTTATATACTAATCCAACAGCTAAGGTGGTGGGTATGAACCTATGTTCGGATTGATTTGAGTTAAAAATTGGAACTAGACAGGGATGCTCACTATCCCCTATTTTGTACATCTTGTCAATAGAACCACTTGCTACAAAAATTAGAGAGAACTGAGAACTAAAGAGTTCCCAATTAAAAATCAATCTCGCCACATTGCATTGGAGGAGCCTGGTTGCCTGCCGGTTGCCTTGTGACTATGGACCCTGGGAGATTTGGCCCCTTCAATTCAGTATGATGGGAGTTATGTATTTTTGTATCCTTTTGTGTTTTACTGGTAACATGTGCTCAATGGAGTCTACCTCTATCCCTGGATATAATTGGATTATTGTCCCCATTGTCTCCAGGATAGAGGGCTCTGTAAAACCGGTTTGGGTCAGATAGCCATGCTGCCAGCCAGGCCCCAAAAGATACTTTACTAACTTCTGAAACCCTGGTCTGATTCATGCCATTTTTTGATATGTTGTATATTTTAGAAGTTATGAATATGCTGTATAAACTATATTTTTCCTGCCTGTGATAAATTACATTAACCCATTGTGTTCAGTAATTATATCACAGGCAGAGGGGAGGATGTTATATGTTTGTGCTGGGTGTGTTTTATGTTTTACTGTACAGGATTGGTTACATGTTGTCCCTCCCTGTGGGATGTCCCCTTGCATGGGGACTTGCATAAAAGTCTGTGAGTGTTAATTAAAACAGATCACTGCTTGACCCTCAACACGGAGCTCTGTCTCGTTCTTGGGGGGGGGGGGGGGGGTTCACTGTATGCTGTTAGAGACTGATTGCCAGGAGTGTAAGCTGATTGGCTGTTTTTCCTGTTCGTCTGCTAGCAGCTATTAGTGAGGTTCCAGTTCGGGAGTTGGAGTGCTATTTTGTATCCAGTTCGGGAGTTTGGTGTTCTGCAGTAGCTGTGCCTGTGTCTCTGGAAGGGGAAGATCTACTAAACGGCTTTTAACCCCTTTATGCCTGGGGGTGCTGTTACAAGTCAAAACTCTGCCTATATGCGGATGATGTTTTTATTTTTCTGACCGATCCAAATAAATCATTTAAGTATTTGTTAGAATAATTAGATTTAGTAATATTTCTGGTCACAAACTAAATATGAGCAAAACTGTCTCTCAACTTTTTAATTTAGATAAAAATGAACAGGAGCAAATCTGTAATAGTTATAGTTTTGATTTTTCAAAGAATACCTTCACTTACTTTAGTGTCATTATTGCAACAGATATAAGAAAAGTGTCAAATGTAATTTTCTGGATAATTTAAGATCTATGAACATACTGTTAAAAGAATGGAGCAATAAAAAGTTATCATGGTACGGAATAATAAATATCAGTATGTTTTACCCAAGTGGGTTTACTTATTCAGAATGTTACCGCTAAGCTTCCCAAATCCATGGTTAGAGTTAATCCAACAAAGCTTCTGGAATTGTGTTTGGAAAGGAAAAATACCACATATAAGCATTGATATATTGTCAAGAAACACTAAAATGGGTGGTTTAAGTTTTCCTATTGTTCAACAATATCATGGTGCAAGTACTCATTACCATTGTGGAATCTTTTTTTTTTTTTTTTTTTAAAAAAGCTAATCTATCCAATAAAATTCCAAAATTTTGATTTTGTGAATAGATTGGATACCGTGTTCCAGAAGAGGAGGAGATAGAGGCAATGCATTATTGAGAAGAGAGACATTTTGGATACAAGAATTGGACACTGTTGCACCTAGAGGATTAAGGACACTGTTGCACCTAGAGGATTAAATGAAATGATTACATATCATCCATTTATATGAACAGACTTAAGTGAATGAACTGGCCCGAGTTAGAAAATATTTTTTTTTATTAGAAATACTGTTACTAGAATTAGAGGAAGACATTATGTGGAATCAAATATTTTCTAATATCATGATATTGGAGTGAGAACATTATAACTAATATATATATAGATGAACCTATGTGGAATAGTATAGTATAGAGCAATAATAGCCTAATTTAAGTAAGACATGTAAGAGTTATAGAGACGTATTACTCCATAAACTTGGATATATGATTATCACTATCAAGTACTTTAAACATAAGGAATGGATTCAATTTAAAAACTAGGGATGAGATCAGGTAGTGAGTTAGGTTAAATGTAAATAGCACTATATATATATATATAAAGGAACATATCACTTTTATTTTAAGAAAGCACTTTAATGTACATAACAGCACATGCATCACTTTAAGATAAAACTATAGGTTTACTATATTAATGTAAATTTGATGTGAATCACTTTTGTAGCACTTTATTGTACATAATAAGCACGTGTATCACTTTTAAGATGTCACTTTTAAACACTTTAATGTACATAACAGCACATGCATCACTTTAAGAAAAAATAATAGAACAATTATATTACCATAAATGTGATGTGAGGCATTTTTCAGCACTTTAATGTAAATATAGAGCACGTGTATCACTTTAAGTAATGAGATAAGTTTTGAGCATATTATTGCAAATATGATTGATCATGTAGCACTCGTTGGCACTTTAATGTATATATGAGCATATGTATCCCTTTAAATACATACACTTTATTGCACTTTAATGCATATAACAATACCTAAATCACTTTATCATATAACACATAGAATATGATCCAAGCATGGAGTAAAGCTATGTCCATCTAAAATAGAATTAAGGATAGTATGGTGGATTAGTTTGCATGAATTGTTTTGCTATTATACATATTTTATATAGACCAGTGTGAGTTGAGTTAAGTAATTAGAAATTCATGAGTAGAGGAACTCTGATTCAATGACAGGGGTATTGAATTTTAATGTTTTAAATGTTGTATATGAAATAGTAGGTTAGAAGGCTGAACGATCGGCACATAGAGGCAAGTTGTATCGCTAAGTTGCTATGGAGCCGGATAAGCATACCGGGTAACCAAAGCAACGGGCACGCCGATACGCTACTTCCGGGTGGCGGCATATGGGCGCATGCGTAGTAGCAACTGAAAGACGCCGAGGAGGAGAAACAGCCTTACAGGTGGTGAGTGTTTTATTGATTGGAGTATTAGTTTGACTAGCTATATAAGCATGACATTTGTATTGTGTGTTTGAACTGTAAAGATCCTGATGAAAGCCACGGACCTTGGCTGAAACGTCGATCATATTTTAAAGAAATTAAATAAAAAGGAATCGTTTTAAAGAAACAAAGACCGTGAGTGCAAGCCTCTTTCTCAATATTTGTATGTGTGTGTGTATATGTACGTGTATATATATGTATGTGTATATATATATATATATATATATATATATATATATATATATATATATATATATATATATATTGTTAGATTGCATTTATGTTAGTTTGGTTTGTTTCCTGAGACACATGTTTTCTTAGGGTTGGTTGGATTCTGATCATCCAAGTCTTAAGGGGATCAGTCCTGGGAAGAATAGGCAGATAATTAATGTCAATTAAGATAGCTTCAATCAATGTTCAGGGCTTACATTCTCCAACCTTGTATTGATCATTAACAGAGGGGACTATACAGCTTTCCTAATCTTAGAAGATAAGTTTCCATGATCTACAATAAGGAGCTCATCTAAAGATGATAAAGTTATTATTAAAACTTTACGTAAGAAATCTTCTATTCTTATCTATGTGTATAGTTCTTTATTATTTAAGATTTGATCTTATTTGTGGATCTAAAAACTTGCAGATTTTACCAGCTTAATAAATATATTTTATTCTTATTAATCCTGCGTCTGACCAACCTGTCAGATTCAAATCCGGAATAAATTATTTACTTAGAAAGTTGCTTATCTGATAAAAGGAAATTCTTTATTGGCTATACAGAATAAAAGACTTGATTAATAATTAAATTGTCAATTTTCAATTTTCTATAGATGTTTTTATAGATGTTTTTATCATTCCACACACATCTTCCTTTCATATATACACCAGGGTTTCATAAAGGAATAGTTGTTTCCTCATTTAAGAAAATGAGAAAACAAAACAGTGTCATGAATAAGGAAGTCATTGGGAAAGGATAAACCCACCTCTGATGTTCTAGTTGTCATTGTTTCAAGGGCAATTCTAGGTTTTTTTATTCCCCCAAATGTATGATACGAATAGTATATGAAATTATCTCAAGGTTATTCTGGGAACTCTAACAGGTATTATCCAAAAATATATATTCTAACTTTGGGAATAGATAGGATCTGAGGGTATTTTACTCCATTTATTTCAGGGTATGAGCTGTATTTTACTCCATTTATCTATCAGATTTTTAAGCTCTTGGAGCAAATCATTATAGTTTTCCTGGAGCCAAGGCGGTTCCTGGGGACCCTGATTCCACCTAAACAAGTGAAATCCCTGAGATTAGACGGGATGTTACGACTACCAAAGCCGGTAAGAGCACCAGCAGACGCACCTGCAGACCTCATACTGCGCCTCCAATCCCTGTCGGACAAAACTACTCTCCTAGTTGCGCTAAGAAACAAGACACCGTTGCCGTTCGAGGGCACGACCCTAACTATCTTTCCAGATATTACCAAGAACACCCTTGTCTGGCGAAAGTCAATGCAACCTCTCCTGCAGCACCTCCGAGCCAAAAGAGATGCCCTATCGATGGGGAACACCGCGAGCAGTATTTTTCACCCACAACGGGATAACACACAAAGCGCAGACCTTCCAGGAACTAGAGTCACTCCTCAAATCCGAGGGCATACTCCAAGCGGCACCAACGAGAGGCACAGAACTGTCCCAGCTCAACCCAGCGAATGTACGGAAGTTTACCCCGAGAGGGACTCGGAAGGCATCACCAACTAGACACCCAACCTGAGGCATTAAGGACAGCTCAAGTTATGGGGACACTGTTATTCCACCAAGAACGTTTCTCGCTCAGTTTGAGACCGCTGCTAGAAGGTCTATAAGTTACTTTTCCTTTGTTATATTTTCGATGAAAGTTACAATTCTCACTTTTATTTTTAATCAAATGCACTCCTAGCTTAGGGACCTAGGTCTATTCCATAACCTCGAGACAGCTGGCGGCACTAGTCAAACACCACAGGCCGACCACACAGTAGAACTCAACAAGTTCCCATATAAGTAGGCTATCATAACAAGACTATAGCCAGGCTCTACCAATCTGCTCACAGCCACAGTGGAATAGCCTCCTCCCCCCCCCCCAGTCTTTCTCTACCGGTCAATGGTTGAGCCCACTCTGAAACACACACACATAGCTGTCCGGTTGGGGGAACCCCCCAACGTGTCCAACACGAACCTAGAGTCACACTTAGTTAACTCACCCATGTGGGGCACAAGAGATGTATACTGCTCATTTATATACAGCCGCAACCTAAACCATAGAAATGTGCAATATACACTAAAGCCCAATATTGTCTTGCAATGTGGACACTCCGACTGTTGTTACATTACTTGCTAACATGTATCCTATGAGCACAATAAAACAAAGAATTAGAAGAAAAAAAAAAGCTAGTCATACAATATGATCAGTTCACATCCCATGCCTGATGTACTAATCAGGGCCGGCCTTAGGGGTGTGCGAGCTGTGCGGCCGCACAGGGCGCCATGGAGCAGGGGGCGCCGTGCGGCCGCACAGCCGGCCGGGATTTAAAAAAAAAAAAAAAATTGCCTGTGTGTGTCTGTGTCACGACACTCCTTAGTCGACATGCCCTCGTGCAGTACTCGCACTCACCACTGTTTCTGTTTGGCACTGTTTCTCATTTCCTTTCGTTGGGCACTACACCTGGCCCTTGTTTAGCACCTATATATTCTGGTTTCTCCCCTCACTCCCTGTCAGATCATTATCCTCTATCCTTGACCCTGTACCTGCTGTTTCCTGGCTCCCGTGATTCTGGCTCCTGTCTCCTGTGTCTTGTTTCCTGAGTATCCTGAGTATCCTGAGTATCCTGAGTATCCTGAGTATCTTGTGTTTCCTGATCTGGTGTTCCGATGTCCTTATGGTCCTGTGTCCTGTGCCTCCTGTTCCAGTGTTCGCCTGCAGTGTTCCTGTCTAGACTCCTTCTCCAGTGATTCTGACCTTGCTGCATTATTTCTGTGTGACCTGCTTAGGACTTTGCCCCTTGATGTTCATTTTGTACTTGGTGGCTGCACTAACCTGACTAAGCCTTTACCTTTGCCTAGGACTATCGTGGACTCTGCCTGCTCTATTGTATATATTGGGTTATTGTATATATTTATATATTTGTGGCATTGTCATATTTTGTTTTGTATATATTATATATATCTATATCCTTTTGGTTTTCCTTAATACATTTTCTTTATTACTCCATTTATCGTGTCCTAGAATTATTTCTCTGCTAAGTTGGTTCCCACACTTAAAGGGACAGTGCTGTTGCAGGGCAGCACCCCTTCATGTCATGACAGTCTGTGTGTATGCCTGTCTGCCTGTGTGTGTCTGTGTGTATGACTGTCTGCCTGTGTGTGTCTGTGTGTATGACTGTCTGCCTCTGTGTGTGTATTACTGTCTGTGTGTGTGTGTGTATGACTGTCTGCCTGCATAGGCGTGCGCACGGGGTGTGCCGGGTGTGCCTGGGCACACCCTAATCCCCGCAGCACGCCTATGTATTGAGACCGGCAGGGGAGCCTCCCTCCCTACCGACCCACAGGCAGGGAGGGAGGCAGGAGAGGACCGGTGGAGCTCTTGCCAGCAGCTCCGCCGGGTTCCTCTCGCGAGATTTGAGCGTTGCCGCAGCAACGCTCAAATCTCGCGAGAGTGAACTCTAGCCCTGCAGGGTAGAGTTCACTCTCCACTGGACCACCAGGGATGGCGGTAGCATGGTCCCCCCTCCCTACATAAGGTAACAAGGGAGGGGGGATATTAACTAAACGGCACCTCACCTCACCTCCGCTGGACCACCAGGGAAGGCAGCAGGAACAAGAATCCCCCCTCCCTACATAAGGTAAGAAGGGAGGGGGGATATTGAGTCATGTACCGCCACCTCCACCCCCCACAATCACCCACACACATACAGCACACACACACCTACACACATACAGCACACACACCTACACACATACAGCACCTTCACACATACAGCACCCTCACACAGCACACACACACATACAGCACCTTCACACATACAGCACCCTCACACAGCACACACACACACATACAGCACCCACACACACAGCACCTACACACACACAGCACACACACATAGGACCTACACACATACAGCACCCACACACACAGCACCTATACACATACAGCACCCACACACACATACAGCACCCACACACACAGCACCTATACACATACAGCACCCACACACACATACAGCACCCACACACACATACAGCACCCACACACATACAGCACCCACACACATACAGCACCCTCACACATACAGCACCCACACACACAGCACCTACACACATACAGCACCCTCACACAGCGCACACACACACATACAGCACCCACACACAGCACCTGCACACATACAGCACACACACATACAGCACCCACACACACATATAGCACCCACACAGCACACACACAGCACACACAGCACCCACACCCACATACAGCACACACACACAGCACACCCACAGCGCCCTTACACAAACACACACACACACACAAACAGCGCCCTTACACACACACACACAGTGCCCTTACACGCACACACACACACATACACAGCAGTGTGTGTATAAATAAATATATATATATATATATATATATATATATATATACACACACATACATATACACGCGGCGTGTGTTTGTGCTTTAGGGTGCACACCCTAATGCAATAGGCTGCGCACGCCTATGTCTGCCTGTGTGTGTCTGTGTGTATGACTGTCTGCGTGTGTGTGTGTGTGTGTATGACTGTCTGCCTCTGTGTGTGTCTGTGTGTATGACTGTGTGTGTGTCTGTGTGTATTACTGTCTGCCTCTGTGTGTGTCTGTGTGTATTACTGTCTGTGTCTGTGTGTATGACTAACTGTTTGCCTGTGTGTGTGTGTGTGTGTGTGTGTGTGTGGCCGTCTGACTCTGTGTGTGTCACATACAACCAATACACGCATATCACACACTGTTAATACACCCATTACAAATATCACACATAGCATACATATCACACACAGTCATCACACCTACTATCACATACACAGACAACACAAACATTACAGCATACATGGATGACGGGGGGGGGGGCGCTGTGAAGATTTTTCGCACAGGGCGTCTAAATGCCTAAGGCCGGCCGTGGTACTAATCCTGTGAATTCTCAATTTACTTAAAAATTGCTATATCTGAGATATTTCAGTTGCATGCTAGCTTATACTATGAACACTAGACAGCACTTTAAAACCTTAAGGCAAGCTTAAGGTTAACCAGTTGCTAGTTACTACCAAACACATTAGTCTTCATGACACAGCACCACAGAATGGTACAAATACTTATGCCATGTCACAATATTATTTCTTATGTTCAACTCTGAGTGCCAATACTGTTAGGATGCTGCAAACATGGTCGTTCTCAAATAGATTGTTATCTTTTAGGCATCTCTGCCTACCTTATTATGTTTTTAAAACAAAAAATGTGCAATTTTCCATGCCACTGTTTAACCTATCTATGCTTAAATATGATTGTACGCTGTTGTGGCGTATGGCTATGCTTTGTACTCACCTGCACAACAAAAGTAAAGAATTAAAAAAAAAAAAGTTATTGATCTTTTAACTCTTTCTTCTAGTAGAGCTCTTATCTGAAGCTGAACTAATTTAATCTGTATATAGATAGACTGAGCTGGATTTTTTTATTACATTGTTCCAGTTTTGCAAGTTGAATATAAAGATCTGCCAGATTTGCACCTCTCGCATTGCAGGTTTTTTCATCCATTTTAATTAAATACCCTCTCATCACGCATTTTGACGTTGCCCATAGGGTCTCATTAGAAACCTGACCGTTATCATTTACCTTCAGAAATTCTTTTGCTAAATTTGCTAAATAGGTTCTATTTTGCTCCGATAAGAGGATAGAATTATCTAATTTCCATTGCGATCTAAATTTAAATTTTGAATTATTATCAATAGATACATTAATGATTGCATGATCTGCCACACGATAGGGCCAATTTCCGAACTTGCAAATTTATTTAAATTTATTGAGTCAGTTAAGAAGAAATCAATTCTTGAATAACTAGGATGGACTTTGGAAAAAAAAAAGTAAAATCTTTTTTCTTTCAGGTGATGGACTCTCCAAATATCAAATCAATCAAAATTATTAAAAGACTCAAGAAGCCATTTAGATCAAGCATTATATAAATTTTAACATGTGATTAGAGATTTTAGAATTGTTATCTAGTTTGGCATCTAAGATTGTATAAAAATCCCTTTTTTATTTTTCAAATTTTTCTTACATTTTCTTAAAAAATGAGTGGGAAAATTCATTAAGGGCATATAAATTTACAAGCAAGTATAGTGTATCATTCAACTTGCAAACAAGAATTAAAAATCTACCTTGTGGATCCTTTTCAAATCTGTTCAAATTTGATTTTAGTTCAGCATATAATAGCAACTCCTCTCTTCCTATAACCAACAAAATTTGCACTTAAAATATAACGGAATTTGGTGAATTTCCATATATTTTCCTCTCTCCTCCAATGAGTGGCTTGCACAAAGCAAAGATCCATTTTCCCCTCTGTTAATGATCTATGCAAGAGGCCCTGTTTTATTGGAGAATTTAAGCCCTGAACATTGAGGTTATCTAAATTGACATTATTAATTAATTATCTGTCTATTATTTCCAGGACTGATCCCCTTAAGACTTGCATGGTCAGAATCCAACCAACCCTCAGAAACTAGGTGTCTCAGAAAACAAAACAAACTAACATAAATACAATCTACAAGATAAAAGATAGCGTATACTGCGCCTTAAAATTTATACATACATAAACCTTCGATGCAAAGCAATAGACCTCAGGGAAACAAAAGGGAAAAAAAAACAAATAATAGTGCAATACAATTGGATACAGTAGTAATACAATAAATAATATAGGAAAACCACTCACATACGCTAGAGCTTAATAGAGCTCTGCTGTATAACGCGTGGACGGTACAATCCCCGTCTAAGGATGTGTGGTGGTCAGAATGGTGGTTGGAATGTTGATAGTCCTCCAAATCTCGGTAGAAAAAAACAGAGAGGGGACTCCAATGGTGCAGTAAATACTGATATATGTTAGTAAATGAGTAGAAAGAAATGTACTTACATTTCCCAGAGCAGGACCTGCTCTAGTTAAAACAGCATAGGTGGTATAATCCCCACCTCGGGATATAGGTGGTATCAGGAATCAAGCCGAAAAAAGGAATGAGTAAATAGTACTGAAAAGTAACTATTTATTAAAACAGAAAAATATTAACAAACAGGATTTAAAATCTCAATAAATGTCCCACTTGACGCGTTTCGCCCATTCAGAGGGCTTTTTCCAAAGGGTGGGGGACGTCCTCTTCTTGTTCCTTCTTTATAGGGCAGGCTTGATCTGAAAATTCTTCCGGGTTTACTTCGTTTCCGGTTTACCGGGTCGCGCCGGAAATGACGCGATCGATCAGCGTCTGTGAATCAACTTGTGTGCCACTGTGGAACGCATGCGTCACACTAGGAAGTGACGCGGCGCAATCAGATTGTTAGTGGCCGCAATGTATCGTGGGATATCTGTATGGAACGCACGTCACGCTAAAAAATGGCGTGCGTTCCAAAAAACGATCATATATTCTCTACAATATATGGAATATATTAATGTATATAAATATATAAATGAGATATATGTAAGACTATAAGATAAGGAACTTAGTCCAAAGGGTTGAAATGACAAACCATGGATAGAGAATTAATGGTTGGTAATAAAATGATTAATATATTATATATAAATGTTGGAATAGTAAAAAAATTGGGTTATTATAATAGACAATCAATAATAAAAGACAAAAAATTGAATATATATAATGGGATAAATATTAAAAATAAATAATATAAACATGCAAACATATATATATATATCTGTGTATAAAAAGGGAAAGGAACTTAATATCAAGTAGACGAACAAAGAGAAGTAATATATATGTATACAAATTATATTAAGAATACAAAAAATATTAAATATACAGGTTTAGGTATATGATACCAAAGAATTGATAATCGTGATCAGTGGTAAATGGATATTGAAATATACAAAGTGCATTCGTTTTAACAGAGCCCTGAGACCAATAAGTACATAAATGATGGAGACTAGTAAAAGAGAACGGAGGAAAGGAAAAAACAATGTTGTGATGTGATAAAAATATGTACATCTGCTACAAAAATGCTCCCAGTATAAAAATAGGATGAAAGATATTAGTATTGACTAATTAATATTTGGAAATATTAAAAAATTAGAAAATTAAAAAGTTAAAAAAAATTGTTTTTTATAAGAAATTGAATAAGTCAAATTCTGCATTAAGACCTTTTGGGTGTAAAGTTTCTAAGTAGTACACCCATTTCATCTCTGTCTTTCCGATCTGTTTTACAATGTCTCCTCCTCTCCAATGGTTTTTTACAGTGGCAATACCCGTGAAAGTGAGTTGTTTAGGATTTTTTTCATGTATACAGAAATGTGATGAAACAGAGTGATTCGCATAGCCTTTTTCTATGTTTCTACAATGTTCGGCTATTCTCACTTTCAGTGGTCTTATAGTTCTCCCAATGTATTGGAGCCCACATGGACATTCCAATAAATAAATAACATTTTTACTGTTACATGTGATAATGTCTTTGATATCGTAAGATTTACCTGTATTATTTGATTTAAAACCAGTAGTTACTTTAGGCATTGGTTTCGTCTTTTTACATGCCGTACAACAATTACATTTATAAAAACCTTTTTTATTTGTTAAATTTTTTTCCAATTTATTGGGAATGACCTTTGTGTAATTTTTTGAACATGCATCTTTAAATTAGGTGCTCCTCTAAAAATTATTCTTGGTTTGTCAGGTATGAGCTTCCCTAGTATATCATCCTCTTTTAGAAGGTGCCAATGTTTGTTAAGGATACTTCTAAGTTGTTTATTTTTATTATTGAAATCTATCACAATAGGTAGTGTAAAGTCTTGTTTGTGTTCTATTTTAGTTTTCTTTATTAAATCCTTTCTGTTCAGCGTTAAAGTTTGTTTGATAGTATTTTCTACATTTGTAGTCTTATATCCTTTTTGAATAAATCTATTTTTTAACTCTTGTGCCTGTTTTTTGAAAATAGGGGTTTCGGAGCAATTTCTTCTTAATCGTAACATTTGGCTCTTTGGTATGCTCTCCAACCATACTTTATTGTGACAACTATCAGTATTAATGTAGTTATTAACATGCACGTCCTTGAAGTGTGTTCTAGTGTGTATTTTTCCATCTTTGATGTATATGTCTAAATCTAAGTAAGTTACCATTGTGGCACTAGCATTTGCTGTTAAAGCTATTCCTTATAAGCTATTTCCTTATAAGCTATTTCCATATAAACAAGAGGTCGTCAATATAACGAACATAGGACACCAGACTTCCCACCCAGTCATGCCCCCTCCAGACCGCACGATCCTCCCAATCGGCGATGTAGAGGTTGGCATAACTGGGTGCGAACCTGGTGCCCATAGCTGTACCTGTGTTTTGAATATAGAAACTATCCATGAACCAGAAGAAATTATTATTTAAAATTAGATATATCCCCTCTATGATGAAGTCTATCTGTTCTTGGGGCATCGAATTGTTAGTTTCAAGTATAGATCTAACTGCCTGGCAGCTCTTATTGTGTTGGATAATGGTATATAGTGATTTGACATCGCATGTCATGATTATAAAGTCATCTTCCCATTTTATTTCTTCCAATTTTTTTCAGGAGGTCAATAGTGTCTTTTAAGTAAGATTTAGTCTTAACAACATAAGGCTGCAACATAATGTCGATGTACTCAGAAAGGTTGGAGAGTGGTGATCCTATACCCGACACAATAGGGTGTCCAGGAGGGTTATTTATATCTTTGTGGATTTTCGGTAAAAAGTATATCACTGGTATTTTAGGATGTGATATATAGATATATTTGTGTTCTTTTTCTTCTAATATACCCATATCCTTTCCTTTATCTAAAAAGACTTTAATTTGGTTTTAATCTCAAAAATGGGGTTACCTTTTAATTTAGTGTACGTGGCTGTTTGGGATGGGAGCACCACATGGGGCCAGAGGGGGACACTCACACTCATAGGAGGGGACCACTTTCACATGACGGTACATTTTACTTCTCCGTGCCCCACTCTGCACACATTAGAGGTGGGCGGGCCACATCTGTGAGGGACAGGGGAGACGATTCCAATCCCGAACCCGGATCACGACTTCCACTGGATCCACTATACACATACGTCGAGGGGGGGGCTGGACGTAGGGCTGACGACAGGCGTCCTTACCAGACGAAGGCTACTCTCCTACCCCCGGGATGAATATTGTAAAGGACATCTATATGTGGGGGGTAAGGACTCCAGCTGCACAGGGGGGGATTGTTGGCCGGGGACCACGGGACGGGCAGGGAACACAAACCGATTGATTGTTGCCATATTGTTATTACCATGCTGCTTTGTTGCTGCTCATGTTGTCGTTCTGTTTAATACACTTGTTCATTTATGCACTGACTCGCCTCATAGAATACGTGTACATAGCAAAAACGGGGTATCAAGTGGACGGCTAATCCGTCTCTACTAACACCTGATATCACCTGGTCGAGTACTGACCCACGTACTTCCACCCACACTCGTTCTACCGACACACGACGGACCACGGTGGGACATCGTCTGAAGGTCTGGTTACCAGGACGTGACCCCTGTGATACCCGCCGCGGCACGAGACACCCCGCCTCCTGGGGTGGCACACGAGGGGTACCTCTTACCCCGGCGTAAACACCCACTAACCGGGAGGTTTACTTCACTTTACTCCTCTTTCCTTCTTCTCCCCCTGTCCTCTAACCTGCCCCTATCTTTGCCCGCTCCCACTTCCTCTCGGCCACTCTCATCCTTTCCACCCCCCTTCCTTCACCCCACTCCTTCGCTGCCCTCACTTCCAGGTAGAGCGGACCCCTTTCCTCCCCGCCCCAATGGGCCCGCGCCCACGCGGAGTGAAAAACCGTATCAAGGTGGGAGGAATTCTGGGTACTCACCGTTCATCACACATATCCCTCATACACTGAGACACCATGGCCTATCAGCCGGCGCCCATATCTGTCCTTACTCTTAATTGCAGGGGATTGAACATTCCGGAACGGAGGACTCACCTCTTGCGCGAGCTCAGAAAAAGACGCACGTCGGTGGCGATGCTGCAGGAGACACACTTTCGTTCCGGTGCGTCACCTAAACTTCAGAATAAATCATACCCAACAAACCACTTCTGCAACCACCCCTCGGCGAGGAAGGCCGGGGTAGCGATATTGATCTCCGCGGAGCTGGAATTCCAGGTGCTGGACACCGTCACTGACGCACACGGTAGATATCTCTTTTTAAAAGGGGCAATGGCAGGCAAGATTTATACCTTTGCCAACATTTATGTCACCAACAAACGACAAGCCATGTTCCTGAAAAGCGCCCTAGCAAAATTGAACGATTTCTCGGAGGGCATCCTGGTCCTTGGGGGCGACTTCAATGTCCCGTTGGACCCCATTTTGGATTCTTCCACGGGACATAGCAGCATCGCACAACTACATTTACGGGCAATCCGGAGAGCCTTGGGCGACATGGACCTAGCTGATTGCTGGAGGACGCTCAACCCCTCCGTGAAGGACTTCACATACTACTCCGCAATCCACGATAGGTACTCTCGCATCGACTGTCTTTTTATCAGACAAACGGGGTTATCGCGACTAATCTCAGCCAAGATAGAACCCGCCACGTGGTCAGACCACGGCCCAGTTGTAGTGGAACTCGAGTCCCCACTCTTTTGACCCTCCACATGGACGTGGGGACTTAACGAAACTCTGCTCCTGGAACCTGGCACGCGGGAACAGGTTTCCCAAGCCCTGACCCACTATTTCCAAGATTACGCAACTCCGGACATCTCTCCGATATCGCTCTGGGAGGCCCATAAAAGCATCCTTAGGGGCACGCTCATACGCATAGCTACGTATAAGAAGAAGGCAGCGATGGGGGAGATGGCTGATCTCTACAGACGAATCACGGAACTGGAAGCCCAGCATAAAAGATCACGCCTTATGGAGACCTACCGGGACCTAATGCAAACTAGGCGACAGCTAAAGGAGCTCCTTATGAAACGCCACCACCGCACCCGGCAACACTCTAAGGCATTTTTTTATACCCACGCTAATAAGGGGGGTCGATTCCTCGCCCGTCTGCTGAGGGGCCAGGCGCCCCGCACTCAGGTTCGCAAGTTACGCCTCACCTCGGGCGAGAACTCCAGCCTACCAGCGGACATTGCAGGGGAATTCCAATCGTTTTATCGATCCCTATACAACCTAGATGCAAGGGAAACATGCTCACAATCAACGACGATCATGGCACGCACGCAAAACTACCTCCGCGAAACGGTCGGACCCACCATCCCACCGGACACAGCAACTGACCTGGAAACCCAGATCACGGAGGACGAACTAGCGGCGGCACTAAAGGCAACCAAGAGGGGGAAGGCACCAGGCCCGGATGGCTTCTCCACGGGTTATTATAAAAGTTTTCGTCTATAGTTCTGCCTTGGCTCACAAAGGCCCTAAACGCTGTCGCAGATGGAGGTCGCTTTGGCGCCGAATCCTTAGCAGCTACCATTACAGTTCTCCCGAAACCTGGAAAAGTCCCATCACTCTGTGGTAGCTACCGTCCAATCTCGTTATTGAACGTTGACACAAAACTTTTTACAAAAGTGCTAGCTACCAGGCTCCAATCCATTCTTCCCTCCCTTATCCACAAGGACCAAACGGGATTCATACCAGGACGGGAGGCGAGGGATAGCACGCTCCGGCTCTTCGCGCTACAACACCAGGCGAGGAAAACACAGCAACCCCTTCTCTTTCTTTCCACGGATGCAGAGAAGGCTTTTGACCGTGTGAAATGGCCGTATATGTTCGCCACCCTTGCCCAGATGGGACTGGGACTCAAATTCCTCACAATGATTCGGGCCCTGTACGACAAACCACGGCCCGCGGTGCGAGTCAACGGAGCTCTTACCGGAGATTTCGAGATCTCCAATGGTACGCGGCAAGGATGCCCTCTGTCCTCGCTACTTTTTGCCATCTCGTTGGAACCCTTGCTTCAGAGGCTGCGTCAGCATCCGGACATTAGTGGCTTCCAATGGCTAGGCACGAACCATAAGGTAGCCGCATACGCGGACGACCTCCTATTTTATATAACGAACCCTCGAATTGCGATGCCCTGCCTGCTGTCAGAGTTTGAGTATTTTTGGCTCGATCTCGGGCTTCAAGCTCAACTTATCGAAATGCGAAGTACTAAACGTCTCTACACCCGAGGATGAATACGCGGCTCTAGAATCATTGTTCCCATTCCGGTGGTGCTATCAAAAAATTAAATATCTTGGGATTTGGATAACCCCAAACCCCAATAATCTCTACCGACACAACTTTGCCCCCCTCCTGAAGACGGTAACGACGGACCTGGAAAGATGGGCGCACCCACACATTTCGTGGCATGGGCGGATAGCAGTTCTGAAGATGAACATCCTACCACGGCTGCTTTATCCGTTCCAAACAATACCACTGGCTCTACCGACCACCTTCTTCTCCGCTTTAAAATCTGCGGTCATAAGATACGTATGGCGGGGGGAGAGAGCAAGACTACGACACAACATGCTGTGTTTACCCAGGCACCGTGGCGGCCTAGCGCTACCTGACTTCAGGATGTATCACCAAGCCACGGTTCTGCAACGTATAGTTGAGTGGCACGCAGAACCTCAACAAAAACAATGGGTGCCGTTGACGCAGGACAACCCCGAAGCTCCAGTGCAACCAACCATCTGGGGAGGGATCGCTAGAAGGGCACAGAGAATTTCTAAGGAGGGACTGCTGGAACAGACGCTGTATACTTGGAACTCCATGAGGGAGGTACCCCACATCTCGCCTACACCTAGTCCGATGCTTTCCATCACACACAACAAAGAAATAGAGGGCGGATTCCCGCCAACGACGTGGCTTTTTGGGGAAGGACGCGACTACGTACCAATCCATACGGTTCTACGGAATGGATCACTGCAGCCTCTGGATGCCCTATTGGAGGGACGACCCCGGACATCACTGGCAACATTCCGCTACTTACAGGTGAAACATTACCATGATAGTACGCGGAACAAGGAACGATTACATAGGGCGCGCACGTGGTTTGAGGACTGCTGCGAGAGAAAGATCGTACTGGACAATGCTATTTATACACTCTATCAACATCTTCTGACAGGGCACCTGATGACGAACGCGATGTTTCGCAGGCAATGGGAGGAGCGGATGGCCACAACCTTCACACCACAACAATGGGACAAGGCACTTCTGTGGCAAAATAAGAGCTCGGTCAGCTCCCAGTATCAAGAAACAAACTACAAACTGATCACCTCCTGGTACAGAACTCCGGTCCTTCTGCACAGGATTTTCCCGACCATCGCCCCAACATGCTGGAGATGCCACAGGGGACGTGGGACGATGATGCATATCTGGTGGGAGTGCAGCGAAATCATCCCATAATGGAATTTGATCAGACAAAGAATAACAGAAATATTGGGCGACGTGTCAGATTGGTCGGCCGCTCTGGCCCTACTACACATATCGCAGATGTCATTGTCCTCCTATAAAAAATCAATCCTTAGACATCTATTGAATGCGGCCAAATCGCTCATCCCGTTGTACTGGAAACAGACAGTAATACCCAACGAAGAAGAATGGATTCGTAGGGTTGAGGATATCCAAGGGGCTGAAGCAACGCAGGCGTCCCTACAGGACAGAGGAGGCAAACACGCCGAGCGGTGGTTCCCATGGTTTGTATTCATTTCACGAAACACACGGGGCTAAACGACGGGAACGGCAACACACGCGGGGGCGCTGGATACCCCGAGGCAGAGCCAACTTGCGCTTCCTAACACCATAACCCTCCACTCCCGCCCTCCATACAACCATGCTGCCCCTTCATCTTCTCTCTCTTCTGTCCGCATCCCTGAACAGACACCACTGGGGAGCTGGATGACTTGCCAGAACCCAACACACGCACGCTCTCGCAATGCCGGAGGTTGCCCCCTGAACATACATAATCAAGCGATAATGTGCTCACTGTGTGTTAGTCGGGATGGTGTTAATTTTAGGGGGACATTCTAATCTATCTTGGTGTACTATGTTGGTATATACTTTGTGCTATTCTGGAAGCTCCTTCCCTCTCTTTTATTCTCCCCCCCCTCCTTCTCCTGTAACTCCTTCCTACTCCTGTACCTTATGACGCATGGCCATGACAGGTACGCCAGAACACTTAGCGCAATTCACATAAACGGTGCTATACTGCGATGTTGTTTGTCGGTGGACAGACATATGCAATGCTTTACACGTGTTCTATTGTGTTGTACTAGGCGATTTATTTAAAGCTAAAATTTCTGATAATCTCCTGCATTTGAATTAGGTTTTCCTCTTCCATGAAAATCCCTCAACAGTGAATCCTAAAAGTAAAACAGGGAAAATACACAAGAAAAAAAAAAAAAAAACGCCAATTGAGGCTAACACTTCTCTTTTTAGAGATGTTATATTTGCATTGTATTATACCCGAACTATGTGAAACTGTAACTTACGCGTTCTTGGACTCTGTATCTACAAATTCTCATGCCTCAATAAAAAAGAGATTTAAAAAAAAAAAAATAACTTTTGCACGATATTCTAATTTTTTGAGTATCACCTGTATCTCCTTTTACCTATCTCAAACCTCACCTGTCCTAGTTCTGCAACCTCCTTCTACAATTCCACCCTCTCCTCTCAACTAGACATCATGGCACCTTGTATATTTAAACGCCACAGGCGCCGCCAACAACAACCCTGGCACACCAAGCTCACTCGATACCTTCAAAAATGCTCCAGAACTGCTGAACGCTGTTGGAGAAAGTCTCACTGTGCATCTGACTTTCTCCAATATAAATTTATGCTGAGCTCATACAGCTTGTCTCTTTCCTCTGCAAAAGTTAATTACTTCAATACCCTCATAACCACACTCTCCCGCGAACCCAATTGACTATTTCACACATTTAACTCTCTTCTTCACCCTGCTGTTCCTCCTCCACCTACTAACTTGACCGCCTCAGGTTTTGCAACTCACTTCACTGACAAGATCTCTACAATCAGAGAAGAGATCTCTCATCTTTCTTCTTCCCCTTACAATACTTTCCCTAACTTCACTCCCTCTGCTGTTCTATGTTCATTCGCACCCGCTACATTGGAAGAGGTTTCTGCTCTGCTCCATTCCTTCCGCCCCACAACCTGCTCTCTAGATCCAATTCCCTCGCATCTCATCCGTACTCTGTCTTCTTCTCTTTCTCCACCTCTCACTAAAATTCTCAATCTCTCTCTCTCCTCTGGTATATTTCCATCGCCCTTCAAACATGCAACTGTAACCCCAATTCTAAAGAAGCCCAATCTTGACCCTAACTCCCCATCCAACTATCGTCCTGTCTCGCTACTGCCTTTTGCATCCAAAATCCTTTAAAGAATTGTGTATGCAAGATTGACAGACTTCATCGAGTCCAACTCTCTGCTAGACCCGCTTCAGTCTGGTTTCCACGCTAAGCACTCTGTTGAAACGGCACTGACCAAAGAATCCAATGATCTACTCGCTGCAAAATCTTGTGGTCACTACTCTATCCTAATTCTCCTTGACCTGTCTGCAGCTTTTGACACTGTTGATCATCAACAGCTTCTTCTCATGCTCTGCAATATCGGTCTACAATATATTGCTCTCTCCTGGTGCTCCTCCTACCTCTCTCAGTGCTATTTCAGTGTTTCTTTCGCTGGCTCTGCTTCTTCTCCCCAACTCCTCTCTGTTGGTGTCCCCCAAGGTTCAGTCCTTGGTCCTCTACTGTTCTCATTCCATACTGCCGCCCTTGGTAAACTCATTAGCTCCTTTGGCTTCCAATATCATTTCTATGCACTTGACATGCAAATCTACCTGTCCTCTCCTCGTCCCTCTTGACTAGTGTCTCTGACTGCCTCTCTGCTATTTCTAACTGCCCACTTCCTTAAACTAAACTTGACCAAAACTGAAATTGAATAAGTCAAATTCTGCATTTATAAGAAATTGAATAAGACAAATTCTGCATTAAGTTGATTCACAGACGCTGATCGATCGCGTCATTTCCGGCGCGACCCGGTAAACCGGAAACGAAGTAAACCCGGAAGAATTTTCAGATCAAGCCTGCCCTATAAAGAAGGAACAAGAAGAGGACGTCCCCCACCCTTTTGAAAAAGCCCTCTGAACGGGCGAAACGCGTCAAGTGGGACATTTATTGAGATTTTAAATCCTGTTTGTTAATATTTTCCTGTTTTAATAAATAGTTACTTTTCAGTACTATTTACTCATTCCTTTTTTCGGCTTGATTCCTGATACCACCTATATCCCGAGGTGGGGATTATACCACCTATGCTGTTTTAACTAGAGCAGGTCCTGCTCTGGGAAATGTAAGTACATTTCTTTCTACTCATTTACTAACATATATCAGTATTTACTGCACCATTGGAGTCCCCTCTCTGTTTTTTTTCTACCGAGATTCGGAGGACTATCAACATTCCAACCACCATTCTGACCACCACACATCCTTAGACGGGGATTGTACCGTCCACGCGTTATACATCAGAGCTCTATTAAGCTCTAGCGTATGTGAGTGGTTTTCCTATATTATTTATTGTATTACTACTGTATCCAATTGTATTGCACTATTATTTGTTTTTTTTCCCTTTTGTTTCCCTGAGGTCTATTGCTTTGCATCGAAGGTTTATGTATGTATAAATTTTAAGGCGCACTATACGCTATCTTTTATCTTGTCTATTCCACCACACAAGGTTTTGGGAGTCCTTGTATTGTATACCGCAGCCTGTTTTCACCATATACTTTCTGTTTTCTATATCTCTTTTTCCCATATAGGCAGTCCTATAGACTAAGCACTCATGGCATTATTCGAATACCGAGATAACTACACTATTAATATTAATGATGTCTTTAACGAACTAGAAGGCTCAGGAGAAATAAATATGAATGAACCATTAATTATATTTGACAACCTTCAAGAACTCCTTAAAGAACTTGAGTTCTCACTAACCAAGGAAATGAAACTTAGGTGGGAAATAGCTACCCTAAGTAAATATGTAGATGACAAAATCACTCCAAGAGGTCTAAGATTGTTTAAAATGCCCACATCAGATACTGACAATGTTAATTTCATGGGAGAATGGTATAACCATTTAGAGTTTTGCACTTTTGGACTAATGGGAAGTCTAATCAAAGTAAAAAAAGAAAAATTGTTAATTTTAGACAAAAAGATTAACGCCCTTAGAGAACAACTCATACCATTTACAGATACAGAAGAATATTTTAATTCAACACTAAAAATAAAAAAAAATGTAGAGAAAATTGAAACAGACACTAAAAGAATAAAAATAAATAAGTTCAATAGAGACAAATATGATTATGCACAAAATCAAGTACGCACTTACAATGTAAAAAAAGCAAAAAAACACAAAAAAATGGAGAAACACAGAGGGGTTTATAAAAAATAACCCATATGGCACAACAGATAGAAATTTCAGAGCATGAAGGTTGCAAAGTAGAGAATTTTACAAACCTAATTACCCCCAAACTAGAGCACAACACAATCACAGATCACCAAGAACATTTACAGAAAGACATAACCAAGCACGAGTCAATTATGAGGACACTAGACCCCCAAGGAGACCCATCGAAATTAAACAAAATACAAATTTTCAACATCTAAATGAAAAAAAGGAAGAACACAACAAATATCGCTATCATAAACAAAATGTGGATGAATCACCTTTGATAGTAAGACCAAAGACACATAGGTTTTCATACATACCAGACTCTCCCAAATTCAAACCCAAAGATAGAAAAAACTCATGGGAAAGGGTTAAAACTAAAACATATCGGAGACATGAGGAGGCGAGGCCCAATTCACCAATAGATGATCCAAATACCAATAGGTATCATGCTTTGTCTTTTTGCGAACCATTTGATGAGACCTCTTTTTTAGAAATTGCCACAAACAGAGAGAAACATACCAATCGCCTAAACATCACGCCTATAAAAAGTCGCAAACGAGACCTAGAGGAAGAAGATCAGGTAGAAGAGAACAAAAAAGGAAGAATAGAGAGATTTTAAGCAATGACCCGACAGAAATTCCAACCAACATCTTCAACCTATCTAACCGACCTTTGAATAACTCTCAGATCAATGTACTCAAAAAGGGCCTTAAGTTTGCTCCTACTAGACATTATGACTCTTTTTTAACATATATTGACATTAACAAATTTGTGAGGAACGCTACCTTAAAACGGTTCTATCTAAGTAAGAAAGAATCCGTCAATACCCTAGGTACTAACAAAACAGATGTGAATATCACTAACTACCAAAGGAGTTCGTTAAAGAACAGATCAACCTTTTATCCGGCACATTTTAAGTCTAGTGCCCTGGATATCTTCGAAAAAAAAGTTTGTAGAGAATTAAAAATGTTGAATGACAAGGCAGGAGATAAACCCAATATCAGCAAAAGAGAGAGACAAGTATTGAAAGATCTATACAATGATCCATCTATAGTTATCAAGCCTGCCGATAAAGGCGGGGGCCTAGTCATTTTATCGACCGAAAAATACGAGGAAGAGGCGTACAACCAACTTAATGATATTGCCACGTACACTAAATTAAAAGGTAACCCCATTTTTGAGATTAAAACCAAACTAAAAGTCTTTTTAGATAAAGGAAAAGATATGGGTATATTAGAAGAAAAAGAACACAAATATATCTATATATCACATCCTAAAATACCAGTGATATACTTTTTACCGAAAATCCACAAAGATATAAATAACCCTCCTGGACGCCCTATTGTGTCGGGTATAGGATCACCACTCTCCAACCTTTCTGAGTACATCGACATTATGTTGCAGCCTTATGTTGTTAAGACTAAATCTTACTTAAAATACACTATTGACCTCCTGAAAAAATTGGAAGAAATAAAATGGGAAGATGACTTTATACTCATGACATGCCATGTCAAATCACTATATACCATTATCCAACACAATAAGGGCTGCCAGGCAGTTAGATCTATACTTGAAACTAACAATTCGATGCCCCAAGAACAGATAGACTTCATCATAGAGGGGATATATCTAATTTTAAATAATAATTTCTTCTGGTTCAAGGATAGTTTCTATATTCAAAACACAGCTATGGGCACCAGGTTCGCACCCAGTTATGCCAACCTCTACATCGCCGATTGGGAGGATCGTGCGGTCTGGAGGGGGCATGACTGGGTGGGAAGCCTGGTGTCCTATGTTTGTTATATTGACGACCTCTTGTTTATATGGAAAGGCCCTATCTCCTCTTCACAAGATTTTATATCTTTTCTAAACAACAATAATGAAGGAATAGCTTTAACAGCAAATGCTAGTGCCACAATGGTAACTTACTTAGATTTAGACATATACATCAAAGATGGAAAAATACACACTAGAACACACTTCAAGGATGTGCATGTTAATAACTACATTAATACTGATAGTTATCACAATAAAGTATGGTTGGAGAGCATACCAAAGAGCCAAATGTTACGATTAAGAAGAAATTGCTCCGAAACCCCTATTTTCAAAAAACAGGCACAAGAGTTAAAAAATAGATTTATTCAAAAAGGATATAAGACTACAAATGTAGAAAATACTATCAAACAAACTTTAACGCTGAACAGAAAGGATTTAATAAAGAAAACTAAAATAGAACACAAACAAGACTTTATACTACCTATTGTGATAGATTTCAATAATAAAAATAAACAACTTAGAAGTATCCTTAACAAACATTGGCACCTTCTAAAAGAGGATGATATACTAGGGAAGCTCATACCTGACAAACCAAGAATAATTTTTAGAGGAGCACCTAATTTAAAGATGCATGTTACAAAAAATTACACAAAGGTCATTCCCAATAAATTGGAAATTTTTTTAACAAATAAAAAAGGTTTTTATAAATGTAATTGTTGTACGGCATGTAAAAAGACGAAACCAATGCCTAAAGTAACTACTGGTTTTAAATCAAATAATACAGGTAAATCTTACGATATCAAATACATTATCACATGTAACAGTACAAATTTTATTTATTTATTGGAATGTCCATGTGGGCTCCAATACATTGGGAGAACTATAAGACCACTGAAAGTGAGAATAGCCGAACATTGTAGAAACATAGAAAAAGGCTATGCGAATCACTCTGTTTCATCACATTTCTGTATACATGAAACAAATCCTAAACAACTCACTTTCATGGGTATCGCCACTGTAAAAAACCATTGGAGAGGAGGAGACATTGTAAAACAGATCGGAAAGACAGAGATGAAATGGGTGTACTACTTAGAAACTTTACACCCAAAAGGTCTTAATGCAGAATTTGACTTATTCAATTTCTTATAAAAAACTAATTTTTTAACTTTTTAATTTTCTAATTTTTTAATATTTCCAAATATTAATTAGGGATTATTCTAGCCTCGGTGAGGGAATAATCTAAATTTTATTAAAGACAGGAGGCGAATATTTGCTTTACCTTCTTTACTGAAACCTCCAGCAGCAAAGAAACAGTTAACAGAACTTTTCAAAACAACCAATCAGAACAAAGCAACAGTAGTATAAAACCCCTAAGCAGGCTCTTCCACTTCCTCTTTCTTTGATGAGGTCGAGCAGGAGAGCAAGGAAACCAACGAATCCACCTTGTAGCAGACACATCCAGAGAAATAATCTTCAAGCCCAGAGAGAAAATAGATTACACTGCAAGAAAAAGGAAAACATCGTGAAAGTAAACTGTCAAGGCAAGATGTCATATCCATACAATATCACTTGCACATTATAATACCTGATGAATAAACAAAGTCTACAGATCTTATGAAGACCTAGTATCTAGTATGTACCTAAACTAAAAGGCATGGACGAAACATAATTACAACACAAACATGATGAATAAAAATGCACACAGACAATCACTAAATAATAGACATAACCTTTATTATGTAAAACAATGCATTCACAAAACATAACAATATCCCCAATTAATTATAAGACCCAAATCCAGGGAGGGAACGTAAGAAAAGGGGGGGAAATATTCGCCTCCTGTCTTTAATAAAATTTAGATTATTCCCTCACCGAGGCTAGAATAATCCCTAATTTTATGGCAGGACAGGAGGCTTCATATTTGCAATTTTAACGCCCAAATAGTAGAACCAGAAGCCATATGACATAGGACTGAAATGAAAGGAGAATGGAAAACCCATTCCCTAAACCAAGCAGCGGTGTATAGAAAATGCAGAAACAGATCAAAACGTCCGTACGCAGAAATCAACAGTTGTCCATGAGTAGACGGAGGAAAGAACCAGATCCTGGATCTACATGGTCGTGTACAACCTGTCAGAGCTGTGGCCTATCCGGAGAGTAGGGGTACAACACAGAGGACGAATAGAAATGAAATATGTCTGGAGCAGAAACCGATGTACTGAACGGCAAGAAGGAAGAAGAACGTCATGAAATACAAGATGTACTGGGGAAACCCGTAAGCGGAAAAACTGGCGCAAGGCAAGTCCTTGTCATCAGGTCATTCCTCAAGGAAATGCAGAACACACGATACCACTAGACTTGAGGAATAGCAAGAGATAGGGCTCCTGTAAGGTATACTCCTCTTGGTAGACTGCAGACCACGAGGTCCTTACCAATGCCGGAATCTTGCGAAAACGCACATGAGTCGTCCTCTAGCTGACATAGGACGTGAATGGCCCCATACGATCCTACCCTGAGAGGGCAACTCAGCCAGACAATGGGGACAGCCATAGGGACCCAAACATCTCTCCAGACACCAGTCATGGCAGGCTACCCCTGTGGATCCCACACAGGACCTGGAGAAAGGTAGTCGTAGATTGCCTTCCCATGGCAAACTCCAGCAAAAGGGGAAAGCACGGAGGACTCCTCCGAAGTGGTGTGGCCAGGCGAAACGACACTCCCAGAAATTCGGTCTGAAGCAAAGCCTGAAGTATCCTGGAAGTAAACGGAATGCGTACGCCCCGAAGGAGACCAAGCTTGGAAAACGCGTCCCTCGCCTTGCTGAGGGTCCGGCAGCCAGCTGGAGAACCGCTCTGTATGGCAGTTCGTACCGAATTTAATCATGCCAGTAGTCGAGACCCCAGAGGGTGAGGCAACCAATCATTGGGGTCTCTCCATGGTCGGATGAAGTCGTCCGCCACATGAGTGTCTCGTCCCGCAGACATTGTCACAAATGACGAATACTTGTCCAGACGCTATAGATAGTGATCCTACGTGAGATCCGACTGCAGTCCAAAGTGGGCAACCAGTGATAAGTCCAGGCCGGAAGGTAGCGAGCAGTACCACTTCCCCTGGGAAAGCTGTAAACGTTGAACAAACCTGCAGGTAGTTCCATGCAGTTGGCGTGAAGAGGTTCCTCCTTTGAACTCCAGAGTCCAGGCCGAAGTTGGTTGGGGTCCGAAACTCCTAGGTAGGCCAGGTCCCCCTGTCGGAGTAATCAATTAAGTTTTAGATGATCTTCATCCGAAGGTCACATGATTCGGCTATACCAGGCCGAGGATCCGAGAAAGCGGCATGTTGGAGCGGCTGATAGTACCGGATCCTGGAGGTATGGCCTCGATGGCGAATAACAACTGGTCAATCGACCGGGTTGGGCCCCTAAGTGTGACCCGCAGGTTGCGGAGCATATGCCTGGCATTTTCCTTGAAGACCGACATCTTGGTCCTCGGGTGGCGGAGCATGCCTGGACCGAATATCCTATGAAAGACCAGAAACTGGGTTGACTGGGAGTGAGTCAGATTCAATATGTCTATGTTGATGGCAAATCCATGTGGGTTTCTCTCATGTCCAGTTGAGGGAGAGAACCAATCATCCACGCCGAGCAGCTCTGAGGGAATGAGTGCCCTCCGTCTCAAAGTGTCCACAGGTGACATATGCATTAGGAGCATGTAGGATGGGGATGGGGCGGGAGTCCACTCCCGCCCCACACTTCGCCCAGCATGGCAATTTCGGAATGGACGCCTCTTTTGGTCATGCGTATTGCTCCCGAACGGTCCAAGATTCTGTAACCTTGATCTCCGTTTTGCGGCTCTCAGGGGTAGAAACCAACTAGGCGATACCTATAAGTCATATAGGTACATTCCAAAACGGAATTTAGTATTATTTGCTTTCCAAGCTGTAACGCGCCATTTGTCCCGAGGAAACATCTGTGTCCGCGTGTCATCGACATCCAGTGGTTAGTCCCGGATAGAGTGCAAACCCTGTATCAGGTGTCTGCGGGGACCTTTCCGGACTCCGTCATGAAGACTGATCCTCTAGATGAATCCATCTGTTAGCCAACACGTACCAGGGGTGCTCGGTGTAGCATCTAGGATGGCCGGTGGAGTGTCCCCTGTAGGGTACCGATGGTTTCTGGCAGTGAGGTCAGCGGGGTGGCATGAGGACAGGACAAGTGACCTTCTGGGCACGGGAGATTTGTCCTTTAGTCGTGATTGCATAACTGTCATAGAGGTAACACTGTTGGAGTGATACCTGGTGAGGCCGGCTGGGGGTCACCCAGCGTGCAAGAGGGGGTCACCCAACAAGCACAAGCATATTATGCAGTATAGGCCAGCAGGGGAGGGGGTCACCCTCAGTCTGAACATAATCGGACACTGTAGGTACAGTAGTGCCGTAGTGGTTGGCCTTCAGACGTGATTGCATAACTGCCATGGAGGTAACACTGTCTGAGTGATACCTGGTGCGGCCAGCTGGGGGTCACCCAGCGTGCAAGAGGGGGTCACCCAACAAGCACAAGCATACTATGCAGTATAGGCCAACAGAGGAGGGGGTCACCCTCAGTCTGAATATAATCGGACACTTGAGGTACAGTAGTGCCGTAGTGGTTGGCCTTCAGACGTGATTGCATAACTGCCATAGAGGTAACACTGTCTGAGTGATACCTGGTGCGGCCAGCTGGGGGTCACCCAGCGTGCAAGAGGGGGTCACCCAACAAGCACAAGCATACTATGCAGTATAGGCCAGCAGGGGAGGGGGTCACCCTCAGTCTGAACATAATCGGACACTGGAGGTACAGTAGTGCCGTAGTGGTTAGCCGTATAATAAAGTAGCCAGACATTGCCAGTCCAGCAGTGCAGACGGCAGGAGGGGGTCACCCTCATATAACCATAACCGGGCATTGCAGATCCAGCAGAGCTGTAGGTAAGAGGGGGTCACCCTCAGGGTGGTATCATAGAGGTCTGTACACCCAGTAGTGCGGTCAGCGAGAGGGGGGGGGGTCACTCTCATTACGGTTATGACAGGACTGTATGTGGGGTCGGTTAGCCCCCCTGAGGGGTAGAAGAGTCCATACAGCTAGAAGCTGATGCACAGCTACAGACCACACAGGCATAATAATAATAGGATACATTTGAAGTGTATGTATAGTGGAAAATTTTAAGCCCCTTGCAGGAAGGGCAGCAAAACCTTGGCAGGGGAGCTAGGTGCTGAAAACAGACCGTATAATGTTTGTTGAGAGAAAGGCTTGATTAGCATATATTACATGTGGCATAGTCTTGTTACACAATTATTTTTAAACAAAGATATTTATTTGAGCAGTAATACCCCAGTAAATCTAAGATTCTCCTTAGTAGCAAAAGGTGTGGCAAGTTTACTGCTAGGATAGATAACCTAGTCACATTGCATCAGACATCATAGTAAGCTGCAGTGTGAGCTGTGAGAGTGCCTGGGACAGATCCTGCTATCCAGGATCTGTCACGCATGCAGCATGTGAGACAGGCACAGTAAGTAGGGGGATAGCTGAAATATTGGGCTATCTCCCCTTGTATAGGGAGAGAGAAGGCTGGCCACATGGCCAGCAGGTAGCAGGGCAGCTCGGTGGGTGAGACCGGGCTGTATGCGATGCATGGAGCCCATGCGGCTCCAACAAAATGGCCGCCGCGGCTCCAACAAAATGGCCGCCGCGGCTCCAACAAAATGGCCGCCGCAGCACTGCCACGGTTGAAAAAGTTGCTCAGCAAGCGGCCAGGGGCCGCGGGGAGCAGGTGGGGAATAAGGGAGAAAGGGTATGGGCTACAGAGCCCAGCAGGGGGACCCAGGGAGGGGAAACAGAGTACAGGCAGAGTAAAAGCATTAAAGCAAGGACATCCAGTCCCCATGCAGCAGAGAGAGAAAACTGCATGTACATAGCATGGAGTGGTATAGGAAATAACACAGAATAAACTGCCTAGCTAAACCCAGCATGAGACTGCCTAGCTAAACCCAGCATGAGACTGCCTAGCTAAACACAGCATGAGACTGCCTAGCTAAACACAGCATGAGACTGCCTAGCTAAACACAGCATGAGACTGCCTAGCTAAACCCAGCATGAGACTGCCTAGCTAAACCCAGCATGAGACTGCCTAGCTGAAGCCAGCAAAAGACTGCCTAGCTAAACACAGCATGAGACTGCCTAGCTAAACCCAGCATGAGACTGCCTAGCTGAAGCCAGCAAAAGACTGCCTAGGTAAACACAGCATGAGACTGCCTAGCTAAACACAGCATGAGACTGCCTAGCTGAAGCCAGCAAAAGACTGCCTAGGTAAACACAGCAATAAACTGTTAAAATAAATTCAGCAAGAAGCCTGCCTAAATAAATGCAGCAATTAAGCTGCTAAAACAAACCTAGTAAATAGACTAATTAAACAGACTGTTCAAATAAGCAAGCAGCATGTAGGATAAAAAAAAAAAAAAACCCAGAGCAGAGACAACTCTGAGTTGGTGAGTGCTCACCTGGAGGCAGCAGCAAAGAAAGAGGAAGTGGAAGAGCCTGCTTAGGGGTTTTATACTACCGTTGCTTTGTTCTGATTGGTTGTTTTGAAAAGTTCTGTTAACTGTTTCTTTGCTGCTGGAGGTTTAAGTAAAGAAGGTAAAGCAAATATGAAGCCTCCTGTCCTGCCATAAAATTAGTCAATACTAATATCTTTCATCCTATTTTTATACTGGGGGCATTTTTGTAGCAGATGTACATATTTTTATCACATCTTATTGTTTTTTCCTTTCCTCCGTTCTCTTTTACTAGTCTCCATCATTTATGTACTTATTGGTCTCAGTGCTCTGTTAAAACGAATGCACTTAGTATATTTCAATATCCATTTACCACTGATCACAATTATCAATTCTTTGGTATCATATACCTAAACCTGTATATTTAATATTTTTTGTATTCTTAATATAATTTGTATACATATATATTACTTCTCTTTGTTCGTCTACTTGATATTAAGTTCCTTTCCCTTTTTATACACAGATATATATATATATGTTTGCATGTTTATATTATTTATTTTTAATATTTATCCCATTATATATATTCCATTTTTTGTCTTTTATTATTGATTGTCTATTATATATAATACCCAATTTTTTTACTATTCCAACATTTATATATAATATATTAATCATTTTATTACCAACCATTAATTCTCTATCCATGGTTTGTCATTTCAACCCTTTGGACTAAGTTCCTTATCTTATAGTCTTACATATATCTCATTTATATATTTATATACATTAATATATTCCATATATTGTAGAGAATATATGATCGTTTTTTGGAACGCACGCACGCCATTTTTTAGCGTGACGTGCGTTCCATACAGATATCCCACGATACATTGCGGCCACTAACAATCTGATTGCGCCGCGTCACTTCCTAGTGTGACGCGTGCGTTCCACAGTGGCACACAAGTTGATTCACAGACGCTGATCGATCGCGTCATTTCTGGCGCGACCCGGTAAACCGGAAACGAAGTAAACCCGGAAGAATTTTCAGATCAAGCCTGCCCTATAAAGAAGGAACAAGAAGAGGACGTCCCCCACCCTTTGGAAAAAGCCCTCTGAACGGGCGAAACGCGTCAAGTGGGACATTTATTGAGATTTTAAATCCTGTTTGTTTATATTTTCCTGTTTTAATAAATAGTTACTTTTCAGTACTATTTACTCATTCCTTTTTTCGGCTTGATTCCTGATACAACCTATATCCCGAGGTGGGGATTATACCACCTATGCTGTTTTAACTAGAGCAGGTCCTGCTCTGGGAAATGTAAGTACATTTCTTTCTACTCATTTACTAACATATATCAGTATTTACTGCACCATTGGAGTCCCCTCTCTGTTTTTTTTCTACCGAGATTTGGAGGACTATCAACATTCCAACCACCATTCTGACCACCACACATCCTTAGACGGGGATTGTACCGTCCACGCGTTATACAGCAGAGCTCTATTAAGCTCTAGCGTATGTGAGTGGTTTTCCTATATTATTTATTGTATTACTACTGTATCCAATTGTATTGTACTATTATTTGTTTTTTTTCCCTTTTGTTTCCCTGAGGTCTATTGCTTTGCATCGAAGGTTTATGTATGTATAAATTTTAAGGCGCAGTATACGCTATCTTTTATCTTGTCTATTCCACCACACAAGGTTTTGGGAGTCCTTGTATTGTATACCGCAGCCTGTTTTCACCATATAGTGAGCGCCTATACTTTCTGTTTTCTATAAATACAATCTAACAATAAATATACCACCAAATGGAAACAATTCCATGGAAGTAGCCCTGAGAAAGGTAACATGAAAAAACCAAAAAACTTTATACAAAAAAACACAAAGATATAAAAAAATAATCAAAATACATAATGATCTCAGGGACATTCAGTTGCTGGTGACTGTTTAGTAGAGAGAGATATCGCAAGAGAGTGAACTAAGATTATTGTGAATAGATTAAACAACCAGAAGCAGTATTAGTAATAATATATAGGTCTATTATATCATTCTGTTTACACCCTCTGAGGTTCTACATTTGTAATCTCTAAGAAATATTATATAAATGCAAGCCAATTATTAAATAACCTATAATAGCTCCTCATATCAAGAGAGTATACATTGTAATTATGTATGGATTGTCATATTAAAAATAATAATCAATTACATTGTTTGTGAATAATAATAAACTTAAAGTACAAAGGTTCAAGTGAAGTTATAATTCCATCTCTACCAGTGACTACTTATTGTTATATTAATATCAGTACCTCCAAATACAATAAAACACTGTTAATAGATTGCTATCATAAATTAATCTATCAAATAATATATATTGTAGAAAATGAATTCTAAAAATAAAGTTGTTTCCAATATGAAGTAGGAAGACTCTAATTGTTACCTATGTGAATCTAATTAGTGTCTGTGTTATCACCCCCCCCCCCAAAAAAAAAAAAGAAATAAAAAAAAAAGGGGGGGGGGGGTGTAAGGGTGAAAACATTGATCGGAACAGACAGAAATTTTGTTTGAATAAAAAAACACATTCGAAAGACCTTTGAGTGATCCTCTCTTTTAATTTGGAATATAATTTGCACCAAGGCAAGTTATTAGGAATAAAACTACAAAGAGTTGAGTGCCAAGCCTATAAATATTATGAAGCACACCTACAAAGCCTAACTATATCAGGAGCATGTTTGGAAAGAAAGCAGATATTTTTGTTTTTTATTAAATAGGAGCTGTCACTTCGGTAGATTATTTATATTCTATTTACTGATCTCTATATATATATATTCAAAAAAAGGAAAAAATAAAAGTGAATTTATGCATTGTGAAAAATGTTGGTGCAGTTGTTAAGTCTTGCTGATGCACTGATGACTACAAAGGCATGTTATAAGATACACCACGAAGGTAGAGTAACAATTGATAAAAGGCAATGTTATAGGACCCGATAAAATACATTATGGGACTTGTTTGTCACTCTACAGATTACCAAATTAGTAGGTTTGATAAAACATGCTTTACATTTGACACCCTGGAGAATTTCACTAGGTTATTGGGATGTTTTTGGTAAGGATAATATAGACAAGTGACTGTGAAACAAAATATCTTCTAGATTTTTCTATCTAGCTTAAAAGTACTATTCTATGTGTACTCTAGGAATTTAGAATTTATCCAATACATTTTATTTTGTTGTTAATGTTTATTTTCTTTGTGCAGTAGGTTACAAACAGGTTTGCAATGCTCCAACAACAGAGCAAGCTTTTTCAAAAATAGACATATTATAACAGTGGCAGAGCAGTGAGAATTGTTGCACATTTTTAGAGAAATAATAAAAAACAAGAAAAAGAAAATAACAGTGAACAGGCATTCTGAGTTACTTTGGCATTGCACAGCTGAAAGGATCATCAAAACATGTATATATAATATCAGGTTAGAAGGGTACAGTGGTAGCATTAAAGGAACACTATAGTCACCTAAATTACTTTAGCTAAATAAAGCAGTTTTAGTGTATAGATCATTGCCCTGCAATGTCACTGCTCAATTCACTGTCATTTAGGAGTTAAATCACTTTGTTTCTGTTTATGCAGCCCTAGCCACACCTCCCCTGGCTATGATTGACAGAGCCTGCATGAAAAAAAAAAACTGGTTTCACTTTCAAACAGATGTAATTTACCTTAAATAATTGTATCTCAATCTCTAAATTGAATATTGATCACATACAGGAGGCTCCTGCAGGGTCTAGCAAGCTATTAACATAGCAGGGCATAAGAAAATCTCAATTAAACAGAACTTGCAATAAAGAAAGCCTAAATAGGGCTCTCTTTACAGGAAGTGTTTATGGAAGGCTGTGCAAGTCACATGCAGGAAGGTGTTACTAGGGTTCATAAACAAAGGGATTTAACTCCTAAATGGCAGAGGATTGAGCAGTGAGGCTGCAGGGGCATGTTCTATACACCAACACTTCTTCATTAAGCTAAAGTTGTAAAGGTGACTATAGTGTCCCTTTAAGTACATAAGCAGTTATCAGGGAGTTGGACCTCAGAAGGCTAGGTGGTTGTTAGTCTCTGAATAAAAGACATGCTAGCAACAAGCATATATTACAGAGTGTTTAACAAGCTTGTAAACAGTGTCAAGCAAATAAGTTAGGAGAAAATATCCCTGTATATACCACACATTTAAACATAAAAATGAAGAAAACAAAAAACAAAACAACAAATCTCCCTGTACTTCAAAGAGTTGATCACTATTTTTCTTTGAGCAAGAATAAAAACGAAAGATAACTGAACAGGGCATACAAAGCATACGTATGTTCCTTGCACCCCACGTACTAGTAATCTCTCGCTCTGATCTCAGTTAACCCCTGCAACACTGACTGTCTCACTGAAGCACCCCTGTACCCCACATACTAGGTACCCTCATGTGGTGACATTCTGTCATCAAACTAGCATGGTGACCAGGGGTCATGTGATCAAGTTCATGTAGATCTTTCTTACAGGGGGATAAGCTTTACTTTGATATGGTAATTGATATGGTAATTTACAAGTCAGGAAAGAGATAACCCCCCCCCCCCTCCCCACTATCCTCATTTCTCTCTGTTCCTTCTTGGCTCTGCTGCAGAGCAGATGTGCAGACGCCATGTGCTAGCATGGGGAACCATGTTACACTCTGTTGCTTCCTTTTCTTCCTTGGTGGATGTGATGTTGGACTTGCAGCAGTGAGCCATTACTAGATGTGAAGGCCTAACCATGGGTGAGATCAAACATGTGGGGAAGGGGATTACTATATAGATAGATAGATTCTCTGTGGGTCTGGGCTGTGTGTTTGTGATACATTTATAGTGTTGTGTTGTTGTCTTCTAAATATATATATTAATTTGGTGATACACCACACCTCACAATGCATTATCATTCTATGAATATTTGCCTTTCATCTGACAAACGTGATTCATTAGTGCAGACTGCTATTTGTCCAATCCCTCCCATCTCATGTGTCAAACTCTATACCCTAGGCTGTCTCTAGGCTGAGTGGAATCCCTGTTTAGTTAAGTCACTGGGCAGCACCATGTGCCACTATCCATCATAAGCCAACTTCCAATAAGTGCCCTGAATCTTAGGAGGTTACCAAGGGAGTTCACCAAGGAGGACACAAGGAGGAAAACAGTAGACAGTGCTTCAATCAACAGTCTCATTATCATCCACACACTGTTGTGCTTGCTGCATTTCTGTTTTGTGTTTTGTACCTAGCCATATGGGTAGTGTAAGTACTACGTCTTCACCATATATGTGTAACGTTAATACCCAATAAGCAGAGTGAAAACCACCAGAACAACAGAGACAGATAGAAAGTCCCTAAACCGGTCCTTAGAATAGCCGGATAAAATAGAAACTATAAGAAATGCCAGAAACAAGCCAAGGTCAAGGGATGCCAGAAATACACAATAGCGAGGAACTTAGCCGAGTCAGGGAAACCAGAAATAAGAATAGTCAAGAGCAAGCCGCGTCAAAAACCAAAGAATGATCAAAATAATACAGGAACACGCTGAAGGGACACTAGGTACACAAGGAACACTAGGAACCACAACTGGGCTTTTAAATGATTGGGGGGGTGATCATAACATGCCCCCAAAAGGTATGTGTGCGTTGAGCTCTCTTGTTTAGAGCTCTTATAACCTCGGTACGCATGCGCCGCCTCTTTAAAAGGGGCAGGCACATAACAGACGGCATCCCTGATGCTTAATGCATCCTTTCCTGGTGTGGGAGCGGTGGATCAACTGATCCCGATGTCGGCAGATCGACATACCGATAAGGTAAGTGGCTGAAGGCTTACAATATGCATTATTGTAACCTACTTAATGTTTGTTTTCATCTCCTCCCTTCCTGTACATGGCTCCAAATTTGACTGTGTTAATATTCCTTGTAACACTATTCACACTCTTGTCATGTTCCTACCACTACCCTCTTAAGCAACACTCACCACAAACTGAAAACCAAATTCTTATACATCATGGCCTGCTTTGTTGCTGTAATATATCTGCTGAGTGCTGGTGGAGAGTGTTGAAATCAAGCCCTCCAACTCCCACCCCACAAAAGTATAAAACCCTACAATTACAATACTACCAAACAAAGATTATGTCCAAATTCCTATTACTCATGTTACTTGCTCTTGGAAATTATGTAGAGTCTAAACCTGGTCCCCCAACAGATTCCACTCCTAGCCTTCCAGCTAAAAAAGGCCTATCCTTTGTGCACTGTAATGTCCGCGGCTTACTACCAAAAATCGATGCACTGCAAGCATGGTGTTTACATTACAAGCCCAAATCATTGTGCTCTCTGAATCGTGGCTAACCGCAAATACCTGACTCTGCCATTGCAATACATGGGTATTCATGCCATAGAAATGACAGAGCTAAAAGAGGAGGCGGCATAGTCATTTATGTTGACAATTCCATAAAGTCCACTCCCTTACAAAACTTAAGCTCTCCTGACACCTTTGATTTCCTTTCTGGCACAATTGAGATCCCATGCAGCAAATCAATCATTGTTGCAGGAATCTACCGCCCCCTAGAATCCCCCTGCATTCCCTTTCAGACATAGCTCATCTCCTTAGTGAAACCATAGCTCAAAGCCCAAAAAGATAACTGTTGGTCTTTGGAGATTTTAATATTGATTGGATTGAATATTGATGAATATTGATTGAAACCTAAAAATAATAGTTCTTGCTTGCTATTTAAGACATTGCAGGTAATGCGATTAATCTCCTCCCCAACTCGCATTAACATTAAAAGTCATAACCATACCCTGCTCGATTGGATTCTCTCCACTTCTCCTGATAGAATCCAGGAGGCAGGTGTTCTGACCACTGCTTAGTGTACTGCCTGCGCAAAATAAAGGCTACTAAGTCCTCTCCCAAGGTTAAAATCGCAAGGTCCTTCAAAAAATGTAATCTTTAATCCTTTCTAAATGACATCAAGAACCTCCCATGGCACAGAATAAACCTCATCCCAGATCTAAACTATGCAGAATACACGGGATACAGAGCAAAGTACCCCTAACTCTGAGAGATAACATCCAGATACACTAGACCACCGAAAATAGGCAAGCTTTACTGACATGCCAAACCGAGACCTGTCTTTCTCATACTTGTCACTTGATGTGAGATCTGCATATCTCGAACTCCACTTAGTCATCACTGTGCTGAAACCTGCGTGTTTCCATCCAAATCTTAAATCAAAATCTTTAAAAGATATTCACAAAAAAAATAAAAATAATGTATTGTGTTCAGGATAACCAAATCACCCCCTTTGTTGCAGGTTTGATAGTAATGTCTTCATCATTCATTAGCCTTTAAATGCTTGACGCTCATCTTTGGATAGATTATCTTTATTCAAAACCTTAGTTTTAGTGCACTAAAATCACTCTCAACCATTTTCTTCTAACATTTAGGAATTCACCTTTCATTTGTAGTGGATCAAATATAAAAGTAGGATGTAGATCAGTGTATTCGTAGTCATGTTCTTGAAATTGATATGTTAATTTCTTGTCTAGAAAATGTTTTTTTACAGTACACCCTTGATCAAACTTGTGAAGATAAATAAAAAAAAGGAAAAATTAAGGCTTTTCTTGAAAAGAGATCATTCATATTGATGTAAAACTCCATTTAAAAGATTAAAAATACTGATCTACTTCTCTTGAGTTTGACCATTCCTCTTGGTTTATGACGTCTTCTTCTACATCTTTTAAGAGCCTTTTTCTTCTCAATATGGGGTACTGAAGTCTTCTTTAATGAATCTCCATAGGTGTACCTTCCCCCCACTCCTCTTAAAAACAATCTTGGTCCTCCAAGGGGAAATATGAGTGGTGGTTATTTGTGAGTTTTGTACATGCTGATCGGATCTTGAATCCTTGTTGGAGATTTGCATCCTTCCTGATGTCTAGATCCAAATATATCCCTAGAGGATCTAGGTAATGAGACACACTAACTTGGATCTTCTGTCCTTACAGGAGATTTCAGTCTCAAATGATGTCGAAGACTAGGAGTGTTCCGTAAAAAATCTGATAAAGAGTTAGGAAACTGACCGGAAGTGGAAGGTCACCTCATATTGTTTTGATGGGATATATTCTGAGTCAGGAAAGATGTTTCATTCTTGGTAACTGGATATCTAGCTGTAGCAGCAGAATAATTGTTCTGAGCGAGATCATCCCAATAATTGTTCTTTCTGAGTAAGATCTTTTTGTGTGATTATTGTGGTTTATTAAAATTCCTCCAGGAGCATTATTTATGCAGTTTGTAGTCCTCATAATCTCCTCATAATCTCTGAAAATCTTCCTCCTTTTCTTTTATCTGATGTTCTCTCCCAAATATTTTATTCAGGACCATCATAACGGTCTTGGGGTACTTACCTGATCGCCGTCGGTCCCCCATATATATATAATATGTATATATATCTTATATACATAATGTCAAACTAAGTGTATTTTTATATTTATACATATATTAATATAAAAATACACTTATATTTAAATTACACACACACATATATATATACAATATATATATATATATATAACTATATATATTGTGTGTGTGTATATATATAATAAAATATTAATAATATGCTAATAAAAAAATGTAAAAATAATTTTTAATAATTTAAAAAAAATTATATATATATGTAATTTTATTCTAACGGTATAATCTCAAAATACACTTATAAAGTAATGATATATATATATATATATATATATATATATATATATATATATATATATATTTCTATGTATAAATAAATAAAAATAATACGAAATATACATATATATTATATATGTCCATATACATAATTACATAAATAATTTCATAAATATACATGTAGACTTCAAATATATAAATATGTATACATATTAAAATTCTATGTGCATATTTATGTAATATTTTTACCTAATTAAGTCATTTTGATTGCAATTTGAGGGACATGCCTGACAACCAAGGCCAAAAGTCCAGAGAATTTAATTTGCTAGCACTGTGTTTAACCCTGTAACTTTATATGACACCCTAAAACCTGTATATGGGGGGTACTGTTTTACTCGGGAGACTTTGCTGAACACAAATATAAGTGTTTCAAAACAGTTAAACATATCACAGCAATGATATTGTCAGAGAAATAGAAGTTTTTTGCATTTTTCACACACAAATGACACTTTCACTGATGATATTATTGCTGTAATACATTTTACTGTTCTGAAACACTAATATTTGTATTCCGCGATGTCTCCTGAGTATAACAGTACCCCACATGTAGAGGTTTTATAGTGTTTGTGAAAGTTACAGGGTCAAATATAAGGCTTGATTTTACTTTTTTTTTTTTTTATTGAAATTTGTCCGATTGGTTATGTTGCCTTTGAGAGCGTATGGTAGCCTAGGAATGAGAATTACCCCCATGATGGCATACCATTTGCAAAAGAAGACAGCCCAAGGTATTGCAAATGGGGTATGTTCAGCCTTTTTTAGTAGCCACTTAGTCACTTTTTTAGTGAGAGTGTGGAGGAGCTCGTCCGAGACACGTCTATCCTCCATTGCGGTCAGGCCCCGCCCCCCAGGACAAAATTTTGAATCTATTTAGCAGTTTTTTTCATTAGCTTTTGTAGATAAGTAAAATATTTTTCAAGTAAAAGTCTAAAAACATGTTTTTATTTTAGATTTTTCACCATATTTTATTATTTTTTTTTAAAGTAAAATATATGACATGATATAAATAATGGTATGTAAAGAAAGCCCTTCTTGTCCTGAAAGAAAACAATATATAACTTGTATGGGAACCGTAAATGAGAGAGCGGAAAATTACAGCTAAACACAAACACCACAAAAATATAAAAACTGCTCTGGTCCTTAAAGTACAACATTGCAAAAACAGGCCGGTCCTTAAGGGGTTAAAGCGGTAGATTGTTTTCACAATGTATTGCGTGTATTTTTTTACACCAGGGGCTCGTAGGGACAAGGTAAGTGATACTACAGTGTAATCCCGAGCGTGGTTCTGAAAATAAACCCTGAGCCATGCTCGGGATTACCACCAGGGAGGTTAACAATGATAAGTATTTTGTAGCCACAAACTATAAACTTAATATATTAACTCCTCACATTGTTACACATAGGATATGTAGGAATAGAGTAACTGTTCTTGTCACCCTTGTGCCACCTGGCACATTGGATGCTTCATTTAATTTTGTTATTACATGCCATAGGTAGAAGATCATGCATGTAGGTAGCGGCTGGACCACACTTTCAGAATATTTACCATTACACTATTGCCCATGGGGCAGTAAATCATTACATTTTAAACTTATTTCAATTTATTTGTCAGAAATTGCATAATGTAATTTGTTATAATCAACAAAGCTCACCAGATGAGTATGTCCATCTGCAGAATGAGTATGTTTCTTCTTAGTATAGTTATTTGCTTTAAATGCAATGATCTGTGGATTTTTGTCTTCAAATCCAGGCAATGCATTACAAAATAAAGCACACAGAGTAATGTAATCATTTTTTTGTTAGATAATAGTAGCCATTTGATAGATTTATTAGTTCAGTCTCTGTTTAGCACATTTGGCAGTCATGCTTTGGTAAGAGTAAATGCAGAATATATAATTTTCTATGACAGTAGAAAAACATGAAGGGAACATTTCTCGCAGGTCAGTTAGAATGCCTGGAGGCCCTCAAGCAAATAAGTGAAATAAGGACAATGGAATCCCTGAAATAGAGATTTTTGTGAACACGTAAAATAATCGCATTTGTTGATTCTATTTTAAACTGGCACTTTTTGCATTTTTTTTTTTTTTTACTTTGTACACGTTTCACGTATATTTTGTTATACATTCGGCCCATCTAGCCTGCCCAATCTTTTAAATACTTTATTTAGCCCCTGGCCTCTTATAGCTAGGATAGCCTCATGCCTATCCCACGTATGCTTAAACTCCTTTATTATTATTATTATGATATTTATATAGCGCCATCAAATTCCGCAGCGCTTTACAATGGGTGGACGAACAGACATGTAGTTGTAACCAGACAAGTTGGACACACAGGAACAGAGGGGTTGAGGGCCCTGCTCAATGAGCTTACATGCTAGAGGGAGTGGGGTAAAATGACACAAAAGGTAAGGATAGTATTAGACTAGTGACAGTTGCAGAAGAGGAATCAGTTGGGAGCTATTAACAGTTTAATTGATATGCTTTTATGAAGAAGTGGTTTTTTTTTTTATTTTTTTTTTTTTTTTATTTTTTTAACAATATAAAAGACAAACAAGTAACACATTCGTCAAACAGGTACAGTACAATGTGTATATAAATAAGGTTATAGAAGCATATGCTCACTAATACAATTCGTATTGCCCTATAAGAGTGTTTGAGCAGTTCTCTATTCTTCCCAACATGCTTCTAACCAGTAAGCTTTGGTAGAGGGAGGAGTGCCAAGATTGTAGTGCCCTCCGCCCCTATCTTCTTACTCTACAAACCATACTGTGCCTGAACCCATACATATACAGACATACCAACAGTAAAGTTGACATTTCTTTTCTCTATCAGTCATTTAGTAAATTATACCTCTCCTAGTTAAGGAAACTATCCTCAGTATGGTTTTCAAGCACCCTTATCCATTCATCCCATATCTCAAATAGACGAGTATTAATATTTAAATGTGAAGCTATACCCCTTTCCATTTTACATTGGGTTAAGATAATCGCCTTGATGTGTGGCCAGGATTCAATACTTGTTTTTTTCCAATTTTTTGCTATGGCTAATTTAAATGCCCTCAAAGCGTGGATCAGTAAGCACTTCTTCTCCTTTGTTAATTGCGGTAGGTTTATATGGAGGAGCAGAGTATCAGGAGTCCAGCTATGCGTAATATCTAAAAGAATGTTAATGTGTCCCATAAATTGAGCCCATGCTGCTTTAATTGGAGGACAATCCCACCATATATGGAGTTCGTCAGCCCCCTCACCACCACATCGCCAGCAGCTAGAGGTCTCTCCCTTCGAAAACTTCTGAATCTTCTTTGGGGTCAGGTACCATCGATTTAAAAGTTTGTAATGGGCTTCCCTAATGTTTAAACAGTGTGTCGTAGAGTATACTGTTTGAAGAGCCCTATTCCAATCCCTTATGTTAATTTCTATCAGTAGATCTCTTTCCCATTTACACTTTGCTAGGGGCTGAACATATCCTTTTATATTTTTCATGATCTCAGCACATCTAGTTAGTAGTTTTATGTCCTTCTCTGTGTCAATTAATTCGTTTAATTTGACTACTAAAGGAGACTTCAGTTTACTACTAAGGGAGCTTAACAGAAAGCTCCTGATCCTAATAAAGTTAAAAGTCTGTGCATTCGAGAGACCATAAATTCTCTGTAACTCGGAGAAAGGTATAATCCTACCGTCCTCTAATATATCTGCTACTTTTTTAATCCCCTTTCCAATCCATTCTGATGTGTCCAGATTTTCTATCCAGACTTCTAAACTTTTAAAGGGCACAGCGGGTAATATTTTGTTTTTTAGATCTAATTGATTTTTAAATTGAGTCCAAAATTTTACAAGGGGTTTTGTTATCATGTTATCTGTAGTGCATCCTGTATTTTTATTTCGACTTTTTTTCCTTGTAGGCCACATTAGATCTACACTATTGTAAGGGGTAGTGATATCTTCCCCTTCTATTGCAAACCAGTTTTGTGAAATTTTATCCTGTTTGATCAATGGCAGGGTATGCATTAGCTGAGCCGCTTGGTGATATATAAAAATATTTGGAAAGCCAATGCCACCTTGTTTGTATTTCATATACAGGAGATCCTGACCCAGTCTGGGTTTTTTCTGTAGCCATACATAATCTCTAAAAATCTTATTTATAAGTTTAAGTTGTTGAGGCTGTATCTGAATCGGAATCATCCTCAAAAGGTAAATAAACCTGGGAAAAATGTATGCCTTAATGAAGTTGACCCTCCCCCACCAGGATAGCTGCATAGAGTTCCAGTGTTTTAAAGATTGGATACATTCTTCAATCAGGGGGGTTACATTAGCTGTCATTATATTTGCGGGGTTTTTCACTATATTGATCCCGAGGTAAACAAATCCCTTTTTTTCCCACCTAAAGGCAAAATGTTCGGATAAATACTGATACTCTTCCTCTTGCATATAGAAGGGTAGAACCTTCGTTTTTTGTACGTTAAGTTTGTAGTTTGACAGGCGGCTGTAATTTTCAATTGCCTGCATAGCAGCTGGTACAGATTTGAGAGGGTTGGTTAGCATTAACAATGTATCATCCGCATATTGGCATATCTTGAAATGTTTGTCTCTTTTTTTAGCCCTGTTATTGCCGGATTTTTACGTATTTCATATGCCAAGGGTTCAGCTGTTAAGATGTATAATAATGGGGATAAAGGGCATCCTTGGCGGGTGCCGTTTGATACCATAAACCAGTCAGACTTGATCCCCCCTCCAACAATCCTACTAGATGGCGAAGAGTAACAGGCCATAATTGCCGGGATAATGCGCCCAGACAACCCAAAAGCCTTCAGAGTTGCTTGCATGAAATTCCATCCGACTCTGTCGAATGCCTTTTCTCCATCTAAGGCCATCGTTAGAAAGGGGATTTTGTTCCTATGGATCTTTGTAAGTATATTTAATATCTTCCTAATGTGGTTGGAGGACATCCTTCCTGGTATAAATCCTACCTGGTCATCTGAGATCAGGGAGGAAATTATATTCTTTATCCTTTTAGCGATGATAGAGGCATAAATTTTATAGTCATTATTTAAGAGTGCTATTGGTCGGTAATTGCCAATTTCCTCCGAATTTTTATTATTTTTTAAAATAGGTAGAATATTTGCAGCCAGCATCTCTTTGGGTAGTTTACCTGTATTCATCGCTAAGTTATAGCAGTCTACCAGTCTCTGAATCAGCTTGTCCTTATATGTTTTGAAAAAAAAATCTGTAAACCCATCTGGGCCCGGTGCTTTATTTTTTTTCATGGCGAGAATTGCGTCATGAACTTCTTGGAGTGAAATCTCTGTATTCAGTTGTTCTAATTGAGAATCATCTAGCCTAGGGAGATGAATATTTGAAAAATAGCAATCTATCTCCTCTTGGGAAGATGTGGCCGACAAATTATAAAGTTTATAGGAATAATTTCTAAATGCTTCTCCAATTTTTTTGGGTTCTAATAGAATTTCATTTCCCTGTTTTATTTTTGTAATTAGTTTAGTTTTTTGTATATTTTTAACTTTATTAGTAAGTAATTTATCCGCCTTATTTCCCCTATAATAATAATTTGTTTTCATATACTGGAGATTCTTGTTTATTTTAGTTATCAGTATTTCATTTATTTTATTTTCTATTATCCTAATTTGATTCGAGGTCATTCTTGACGGTGTCGTGGTATTTTTTTTATAACAATCGTTTAGTTCAATATATAAACTGGAAAGAGATTCCTGTCGGTTTTTCCTACCCTGTGCTTCTAAACTAATAAGTTGTCCCCTTATGACGCTTTTGAATGCACACCACTTTGTAATTGAGGAGACTTCGTTATTGTCATTGTCCAACCAGTACATGTCTATCGCCTTTGCGATCTGTTCTCTATTAGGTTTGGAGATTAATAGCTTATCATTCAGTTTCCAGTCTGTCCTATGTTTTAAGCGGTTACTCTTTAGTTGTATTTTCACCATATTATGATCTGACCATGTTACCGTAATTATTTTTGTAGATTTCACATTTTCTATTAAATTTCGATCACCAAATATAAAATCTATTCTTGAGTAAGAACAGTGAGTCTTACTGAAACAAGTGAAATCCACCTCTGTTGGATGGAAGGTCCTCCAGCAATCGAGGAGGGCTTCTCTTTGTATTATATTCCGAAATTTTTTTGCCAAATTAAAAACATTCCTTGACGGAAATTTGACTTTTTCGGATTTTCTATCTATATTGGGATCTGTTACCAGATTAAAATCCCCCATAACTAAAGTATGGCCTTGTTTGATTTTATTTAGTTGTGTAAAGAATTTATATAAAAACTGAATCTGCGAGGTATTCGGGGCATATATATTAGCAATTGTATAAAGTTTATCTTCTATTATACAAACTAGAATAATCCATCTACCCAGCGCATCAGTTTTTACATGTTTAATCACGACATTTAATGTCGATGAAAAAAAAATGGCTACTCCCCGCTTTTTTTTATCTTTAAGAGAAGAACACACTGAGTTGGGGAAATCTTTACAAGTAAATTTCCCTTCGTCTGTTCTGCGCCAGTGGGTCTCTTGAATGCCTACGACTTGCGCCTTTTCGCTTCTAATTTGATCAAATAGGAGTCTTCTTTTCTGTGGGGAGTTCAAACCCTGCGCATTGATTGAAACAACATTTAGCATGTGATTTTTTTAGCCTACTTTTCTCCTTGTCTCCCTTTCTCTTTTTCCATCCACTTACTCAAGGTTATGTTCCCAGCAGGAAAGATATCTTTAGTTACTGTTTTCTGAAATTGAATTCTGTCTTTCATAGTCAACTTATACCGTTCACCATCCCTCACAACATTTACACTCACAAACACATTTACAAAAATCATCCCTTCAAGGAAGTATGGATGGGCCTGCGGTATGCCCTCTTCCGCAGAACCTCCAATCAGATCCAATACAGGATCAATATTGTGATGCTAAGCTGCCCCTCTTTGAGAGCCTTTGGCCAGATGTTTCATTTACCCCCCAGACTTATGCATTTTCAAGCTTATCAAAAGGGAGAAAGAAAAAAAAAAAAAAAAAAAAAAAAAGACAAAAACAAACCCTATCTCCTTTAAGGCCGTCTTTATCCTCTACCTTCCCTCCCCCCTCCACTGCATCTCTCCACCTAGCTCTTTATCATCGTTCTGGACCATCTTCCTACTTTGCACTCTATTAAGTATATGTTATTATAGAGTTCCTTTTGTCCCTTGGTGTTTTGAGCGGCCCCTTATCAAGAATTAATATGTCATATCCACCAGTGTCAGTCTAACCTTAATTAATTCTAGTTATTTACATTCATTTATCTATATGCATCCTTCCGTTCTTCTAACTATAATTTTTCAAATTACACCCGTTTCTTGTATAGCGCCTTACAATTCTCAAGCTATATCTATAAGTGCTCAGTGTTCAAGTTTCTCAGTGTTAAGCTTAATTAATCCTTCCAACCTCTTAAAACGCGTGCTTTTTTTTTTTTTTTTTTTTTTTTATAACTTGTTAACTCAGGGATATTTATATCACCTGGGCTTCATCTCCCGGTCTGTCTCTTTACAGTTCAGTAGCAGAGAGCCTTTAATTCTAGTGCTTATGCAATCAAAAAAATTTTAAGTGGACCGACTTTGTGCCAAACTATTATCTTCAGGTAAATGATGAAAGAGAAAAAAGAAAACAAAAAAAGAAAATTTTCATTCTTAAATTCTAATTCTTTGTGTATCCTAATTTTGCTTGTGTCTACAGTATAGTATATCCCTCTAGCTACATTATTACTAATTCTCAATTTTCAAAGTCAATTTGCGCCCTAAGTGAGCGGAGTTTAAAGGAGTCTCTGGAAATGGGGTCAATCGCCTTCCTTTCATCAAAAACATTGAATGTTCAGTGGTTGTGGTCCTTTGAGCTTTGTGTAATATCTCTTCCTTGCCGTTGCTTATCTATCTCTTTAATCGGCTGTAGATAATGCAGGAGAGGCGGAGAGAACAAACAAAAAAAAAAAAAAAAAAAAAACTTTTCTTTCTATGTTGCAGCTTCTCTCCTCCGTCCTTTATCCTCCTCTGCTATGTTATCCAGATCAAAATTCTGCTCGGTAAACCATTTCGAAATTGCTGTGACATCCGAAAAGGAGTATGTCCTTGCGTCATGCGAAACAATGATTTTGCAAGGGTATCGCCAAGCATATCTAATGTTCTTCTGACGCAAAATCCTTGTGTAATTTGCGAACGTTTTTCTTTTAATCCTTGTATGATAGGAAATGTCCGGAAAGATCATGATTTTGCTATAGGGGTCCTTCATCCTAAGGAGTCTTGATGCTTTTAGCACTTGTTCTTTCATTTTGTATGACGAGCAGCATATCATTACATCTCTAGGTTCACTTTGAGCCACGAAATCAGGCTTCATAACTCGGTGGCATCTTTCCAAACAGTTTAGTGCGTCTGTCATTTGTATGTCCAGTTGAGAAAAAATCTCCATTATATAATCTTGCAATTTATCGTTGTTAATGGATTCTGGAATTCCCCTAATTCTGAGATTATTGCACCGTGAGCGATCTTCCAGCTCTGCAATTTTAAGTTCCAGCTCCTCTATTTTTTTATTTGACTTTCTCATGGTGTCTTCCGTTGCAGCTTGCTGAAATTCCATTGATTCTATTTTTTCTTCGTTCTGCTTAAGTTTCTTTCCCATCTTTGTTAGCTCCATTTTGCATTCCATAAAGCCTTCATGAATCTCTTTTTTAATTTTTTCTAGTTGGCGTTCAAAGCAAGACTCGAGATGCAGGAGTAGTTCATCCGCGCTATGTTCTTTTGGACCTAGCTTTGTAAATATGTTCTTTGGGGATAGGTTATCTGCTTCTTTATCTGCTTCTTTAAATGATTGGGATGAGGAGTCCAATACATTTTGTTGCTCTGTTTCTTGTTTCTGTGTTTGGACCGAAGCAGAGGAGGAAAGCCTTCTGTCTGTCGTACTTTCTAGCTTCTTATCTCTTTCTCTCTTCATCAGCTGCTTATTATCTTGCCCTCTCCTGGACGCCATTTTGGAAAAAAAAAAAAAAAAAAAAAATTCCCCCCAAAAATAAGATAAAAATTCCCTTTAAACCAATTTCAGACGGACCTTTGTAGTATTAATCGCTTCTTTGAGGCCGTTGGAATATCAATCGTTAGCTTTCTTCAGCTAAAGCCAGTATCTTAAGTGTTATACTTTAAATATTATACTTTAAAAGGGCCAGCAGAAAAAATTATATTTTCCATGTGACATCTTTTTTTTTTTTTAAATCTTTTCCCTCCTAGTGTTACAGGCCTCTAAGTTGCAGATCAATTCTTAGTTGTTTCTGGTTAGCAGATTATTCACTTCTGTGTCGGTTTCACTTGTCTTAACCCGTTTTTTTTTTTTTTTTTTTGCCTCACTGGTTGCTTTCAGCAGCCTTCCTGTCTCAGTATTCGTTGCCCACATAGAAATGTTCTCATTTTCTTTCTTTTATATATTTGTATATATTTTTTTTTTCTTGTTTTAATTCACCCGTCTTATATCCATAGGTATTATATTATTTATAGGAGATTCTCCCTTAGCTTGCTTAGTGGGGCTAAATTGCTTAATGAAGCTTAATGAGGCTTAGTGAGGCTGCTACCTCATTTCAGTATTGCCTCTATACACTGGCCCCCTCTGGTATTTTTTTTCCCCACCAAGGCACTTACATTTCTTCTCTGGGTGAACTGATCGGAGCACAGGCAGTAATCACTCCCCTTGCCCCCACGGGAGCCGTTGGTGCCGTTGGTGCCGTTGGTGCGTCTCTCCCTCGTTACCCGCTGACGGAAAAACAAAGCTCCAGCAGTCAGTGCTTCCCTTCGAGTCAGTCTATGTCCGGTGTCTCTTGTGGGCTTGTAGACTTGCGAACCCGTTTACACGTTCACAATCAGCTTTTCGGTCTCGTCCGTCCGTCCAGGCGTCTTGCGGCTCGTCTCCCTAGAGCGCCAGCATCTCCGCGAGCGTGGACGTACGCCCGTGCGTCCTACGTCATCGCTCCACCCCCCCAGTGGGTTTTTAACGATTTTTTGAAGGAGTGGAGACTGGGTGAGCATCTAACGGAGGAGGGAAGCGAGTTCCATAGGAATGGTGCAGCCCTTGAGAAATCTTGAAGGCGAGCATCAAAGGTGGGAGTACGGACAGAAGATAGACGTAAGTCTTCAGCAGATCGTAAAGGCCTAGACGGGACATACTTGTGTATAAGGGAGGATAGATAGGTGGGAGCAATATTATGTAGAGATTTGAAAGCAAGAACCAGAATTTTAAATTGAGCTCTATATTTTATAGGAAGCCAATGTAGGGACTGACAGAAGGGTGAGGCATGGGAGGTGCGGGCGGACAGGAAGATGAGCCTCGCTGCCGCATTCATTATGGACTGTAATGGCGCAAGTTGAGAGCACGTAAGACCACTGAGAAGCGTTTATCCTATTTAGTTACAACTGTTAAAAAATAAATAGTGATACAAAGTATTTATTTACAAAATTAGATGCATAAATAACTCAAACCAATGTTGCATAGATATTACTTTTCAGGGATTCCTAAAAAATAAAGAGATGTTATTTTACAGACTTCACATTTTTAATGTATACATTTTTCTCTATCCAAATGTTGAGTGTAGGATATACAGTATTGCCTTAAACCAGGTATCTGCATTTTTTTGCATCACAGATTGTTATTGCAGCCTGAACCAAAGCCACAGAGAGATGCACTGACTGCTATACCACACAGGTGTGCAGTGTGAGCATTCACATGCAGTAATCTGAGTGACAGCTTAGCTTCAAGTTCGTTTTCAACAAGCTGTCTGCAGAGTCCAAGATCTATGTTTGGTGTTATCATTCTATGTGTGATGATACTGAGTTTAAAAAGATACAATAATGTAACTAAGTACAGAAGGGACCAGCTGGTGTTGTGGTTGTAGTTAGGGAAGGATTTAAACAATGCTGTGCCTCAGACTGTTTCACACTGTCAACATGAAGGGTATTTGCATCAAAACCACTATACTAAATGATGGCGTTTATGGTGCTTACACTCTCTTTTTATCTAAGTATCAATTTCAAACACTCACAATATTTTTTCCTTAATATGTTTTTTTTGTTTAATTTTTTTCCTATGGATCATATGTGAGACAGTGCATTTGTCACAGTTTGAACTTATGCTAAGCACAATTCTTTGTCATAGTCAAAATATTGTATTTTATTCTATCAGTCCCCACATTTTTACATTATCGATCGTGTACTTTTCCTTTTGAACAATAAGTCAATATATGACTAATACAGAGCAAGATATGCCAGTTATAAAATGTATTCATAAGTGTAAGTACACCTTGTGCAAACTGTATTTAATATTATTGCCTTTGTTGTAATAAGTTGTTTAGTTGACATTTTCTCATCTTTTCTTATTTGAGCTCAGTGCCATGATTTCTAGATACCCTGAACTTAAAGATGCTGGCCAGTCAGGGCTAAAAAAAAACATCTTACAAAAAAAAGAATGCCCTAGGCTCAGGATTCCCGCTTGGAATTGGTTAGATCATATTAAACTCTAAGCAAGTCTGTGAACAACTTTACTTGTAGGCCCTTATCCTTTTTCCTTCATGCCCACTACCATTGTATTTTGCATTACATGTGTTTTTTTCTAGATTATTTTTTAATGCATGTTCGAGTGGTTCCATATCAGTAATAACATAGTCCTTTGCATTATACACTTTCTCTTTAAATAAACAAAAGGAGCTATTGTTATATTCTAGAGTACTGGCTTTGACTTTCTTATTGCAGATCTCTAAAGAAACTGACATGTCCTGTATTTGCCTTTCATTATACAGTGGTTTTACTGCAAGCTTTATTAAAAAAAAATAATAATGAAAAAAAGTTTTTAAAAAATATAACAATTTGCTTGCCTTTAAAAGTAAAAAGACTGCTAAAATGCACAAATCTGAATGTTTTCAGCTATTGCGGGGCAAAAAAAGATAAGAGAGTTTGTTGCATGAAATATGGTTGCATCATGACAGTGACTCTATACAAGTAGTCACAAGTAGTGCATTTGGTGTTACTGGTTTGTCTGATATCAACACTAGGGACACAGAATACACATTAGCCATATGTAGGTATAAAAATAATGTTAACTGCTATCAGATTTTAGTAGTGTAAAACACTGCTCTACGGCTCTGTGCAGCCAAGCATGATCTAGTTTGTGTGAAATGCATCAAAGCAATCTAGGGAGAAGACAATGAGGTTCTTACTTTTCTTTGGAAACATCACTTTGTGACTCACGATGCTCCCTTATTTGTTATCTATGCAGAGGAAAAGTCATGTTTTTGTGATTTCAGTTTTTTGTGTAATTAAATAAATTTTCCACATCTATACTTGCTCATCCTGATGAAAGTCAAGCACGTCTTCTATATTTTTATATTTATTTTCCTTTTGATTGCTCTTCATGCCATGTTTTTAAGAAATTGTCTGGGTTTCAAAGCAAGAATATGCTAGCAATGTTAGTAGAAATATCAATGACTGTTGTAATGAGAAAATATATATCTACTAATGCATGACTATCATACTGTAGTAAAGGTTACTTGTTATGTAAAACATTATACATTTTCACTACTGATGCACAGGGACCAATTGAAATCACAAGGGCTTGTGTATTTTGATATAAATATATCTTAATATCAAAATACACTTAGGATAAAATTATATATATATATATATATATATATATATATATATATATATACAAGAAGTGAGGAGAGCACTCCAGAGGACTTGTTTGAAGAACTTTATTACGTGTAGAAAATCGACGTTTCGACCCTAAGGTCTTTATCAAGATATTAAACAAAGTGCAAGCGTGCCATTATATACCCTAACAAATTACAAAGTAATCACTTACCCCGAGAAAGCTGTGCGCCCCAGAACCATGTGTAAACGCTAAAGGGTGATTGCAGAGACTGCCGTGGCGATCCCGTCCGTGGATGATGACGTCACAAAAAATGCGACTAAGAAAAAGCGTGATCATGTGTCTAAGTAACCAGGGAAACCAAGTGTGGGCAGACTGACGTGGTGTGTAAATTTACGAGAATTACAAACATTAAAGAAGTATGGGAATGGAATAAGTTTACCAGTGGAGCTAGGTGCTGAATTGGACATGTGCTATCTGAATAGAGTAGGGCTCCTAATAGTACAAAGACGTTAAAAAACGGCATAATGTATAAAGATGAAATAGATGGCAATATAATGAACAAAGTTAGTATACTTATGAATAGTTAGTCGCAAAGGGCATGAGCAGGAGGGTGGAAATAGGGTATGCTAAGATATATGAGAGTAGAGGTGATGGATCGTGTAGGCACCAAGAGTGTAAAGAGAGAGTGTGTATATAAAACGTGGCCAACCAGAGCACCAAAAAAACGATAAAAGTGAGAACCGGTGAAAAGTGACCCTAAGATCCTGTGTGCATGTATGAAAATCTGTGCAAGAGATAATGAAAAAGAGTAGTGGCATGCTTGTGGTCGTGCATCAGATGGGCACAAGGATAGGGATATCTGGTGGAGGTCTAATGAGAATGGAGGGTGTGAATAAAAGAGTGAATAGAGCCCAGAGCGCGACTGTAGACTTGGTATAGACTATGCCCAAATATGTGCAGATAGTTACATGCAGATAGACAGGATCAAGTCCAAAAGTACATAGATGGTGTATATCAACGCCTAAAATGGTAAAAATCATCATAATGCAGGAATTAAGCAGAAGGATGAACAGGTCAACCAACTTGGTCAAAAACATAATGAGGAAGACCATCGTAGTGGGCAAATAAAAATAAAAGTAAAAATAAAAATAAAAATATTGCCGACGGCCAAAATAGATGTGTCCAAGTATTGATAGTCCTGACACTTTATAGTTTTTTTTAGAAAAATTCCAAGAGAATGCAAAAGAGTCAGCGAGTATCCAAGAAAGCATGGAGGGAAACGTATTCATTCAGACCCCTGGGATGTAAGGTGTCCAGTGTCTTAATCCAATAGGCCTCCCGTTGGAGCAGGATCCTAGATCGATCACCCCCCCTGGACAGGGGGGGGATGTGATCAATGGCTGTGAATTTAATGGCTGTGAAACGGTGGTTCATCTCCAAGAAATGCTTGGCCACCGGTTTGTCTGTCTTGCTGTCCCTAAAGGCCGTCATGATGCCTGAACGGTGGCCTCGCATTCTGTCTCGTAGTGTGAGGTCAGTTTTACCCACGTAGTATAGTCCACAGGGACACGATATTAAGTATACTACGTGGGTGGTGAGACAGGTGATGTGGTGTTTAATAGGATAACGCTTCCCTGAGTGTGGATGGGCAAACGAAGAACCTGTGAGCATATGGCCACACGTGACACAGTTGGTGCATTTAAAGCAGCCTGTTTTACTGTGCGTTTTTAGTGTCCCATATTGATCAGGGCAGTCGTTGTGGACCAAAATGTCCCTGAGGTTCCGATTACGTTTAAAGGCAATGCGGGGGGGATGTACAAAGGCAGAGTGAAGTGTAGGATCGGTGGATAATAGGTCCCATCTCCTGCGGATAGCCTTGGCAATTTGATCACTAGCCGTGTGATATAGCAAGGGTAGTGTAACGATCCTGGGTTTGTCAGACGGCGTCCTGGGTAGTGAGCCAGGCTTGTTGTTGATCTCCCAGGCTCTGTCTAATGAGCGTTTCAATGTTAGATATGAATATCCTCTTTTCAAAAACGCTTGTTGCATCGAGGAGATCTGTGTCCTGGTGTTGTCCAGGTCTGAATTGTTCCTCAGAACTCTGAGGAACTGTGAGATCGGGAGAGATCTCTTGAGTGCGCTAGGATGAAAACTTGTTGCATGTAGGACAGTGTTGCGGTCTGAGCTTTTCTTGAATAAGGTGTATCCAATGGCTTGGTTGGAGCGAAAAATTTCTACGTCTAAGAATTGTATCCTCTCAATGTCACAGCAATAACTGAAGCGTACCGGAGAGTTTATCGTGTTTAGCTCTTGAATCATGGTCTCAAAGGATAGAGGAGGACCCGCCCACAGCATGAGGATGTCGTCCACATATCGAAGATATAGAATGAGGTTGGACTGAAATCTTGATAGGATGTACTTCTGTTCATATGCGTACATATAACTGTTGGCGTAGTTCGGGGCTATGGCCGATCCCATCGCCGTTCCAGTTTGTTGAATATAAAAAGATTTCTCAAAACGGAAATAATTGTTGCTCAGAGTGAAGTCCAAACATTCAAGGAGAAACTCAATCGGTGGTCCCATATATTGGTCAGACTGAATGAGAACCTGTCTCATGGCGTCTATCCCATCACTGTGGGGTATGATTGTATATAGATTTTTCACATCTACCATTGCCAAAGTGATGGGGCCTTCTGGGAGGATGACTTGTTTGAGATGGGCAAGGAGATCCTGTGTGTCCTTGAGGCACGTAGGTATTGCTAACGTAGGTGTTTTGCAGTGATGGTCAATAAATTTGGCCAAGGGTTCCAATATGCCGCGTTTGGCGGAGACGATGGGGCGTCCAGGGGGATTTTGAGCATCTTTATGTACCTTCGGTAAGGTGTACAGTAAAGGAATTTTGGGGTGTAGATCGATTAAGTAATTAGCGGTTTGATCGTCTAGCCAGCCAGCCATGACGCCCCTGTCGACCAATGCTTGTAATATTTGTATGATGGTCTTAGTGGGGTCAAATGCTATTTTCTTATATGTGGACGTGTCGGATAGTTACCTGAGAATTTCCGTACGGTAGGAGCCGTAATTCTGTATGACAATCGCTCCGCCTTTGTCGGCGGGTCTGATAGTAATGTTTTTGTCGCCGGCAAGGTCCTCAAGTGCCTTGTGTTCCTTCATTGTTAAATTGTGTGAAGCAGACTTAGGGTTCGAAAAAATTTGGTGTACATCATTCTTAACTAACTGCAAAAAAAATTTAATAGAAGAATGGGACGTTTTCGGTTCCCATGTGCTTTTTAGGCGGAGATGATTCTTAGACTGTGAATATGAATTTTGTGCTAATGCTTGTAAATTCAGAGTGCGTTCCATCTTATATAAATCTATGTCGGTTTTTTATTTTTATTTCCGATCATTATCGGGCCAAACGTATTCCCAGAGGGTTCAGAGTCCGTAACTCCCCCACGATTGGGCGTCAGAACCCCGAATTCTGTAAAAAATGGGTTGGGATCTCGAACAAATGCTCATTAGATTGGATGTTGATAGTAGTGGAGGAGGTGAGGAGTGAATTGATCTTCACCAAGGACTCCATCAACAAATTTGAGATACTACACACATCTACGTTGACAGCCGCGACCTCCACCCAGTACATGGTTAAATTACAAGATGAGATCACGAGATACAGGAATGATTTAATCAGATTTAAAAAACAAAAACTGTAACGAGTCAACTTCGATTATACCCACCACCAGGTTTACCACTGGCTATGTGGAGAGCGACGCAAACCCAATTTTGCCAGATACAAGCAGAAGGTTCGCAAACCCCAATTTTTGTCAATAGACACCAGCTCTGCTGAGTCCACATCCGAAACTGAGGGAGCGGGAGCAGCCCAGGACACATCAGTGATGCCATCCAGGAAATCCACACGACCGCCTTTTTTTCCTCAGGACCAACACTCCAACGACCCTCCGGGATTCAACACAAGAGGGCGCAAAGATCTAAGAAACCCAAAGTCACTAGACGAGGACAGAGAGGCACGATACATCGGTACTCGTCCAAGAATACCGAACAGGAAGACTTAACTCCCATTTTTAACCTATCCTCTAAGACCCTCAACTCTGAACATATCAAAGTCCTGTCTAAAGGCCTTACTTTTGTTCCTACTCCAAAATTTGATGTGTTCAAAACCGACATAGATTTATATAAGATGGAACGCACTCTGAATTTACAAGCATTAGCACAAAATTCATATTCACAGTCTAAGAATCATCTCCGCCTAAAAAGCACATGGGAACCGAAAACGTCCCATTCTTCTATTAAATTTTTTTCGCAGTTAGTTAAGAATGATGTACACCAAATTTTTTCGAACCCTAAGTCTGCTTCACACAATTTAACAATGAAGGAACACAAGGCACTTGAGGACCTTGCCGGCGACAAAAACATTACTATCAGACCCGCCGACAAAGGCGGAGCGATTGTCATACAGAATTACGGCTCCTACTGTACGGAAATTCTCAGGCAACTATCCGACACGTCCACATATAAGAAAATAGCATTTGACCCCACTAAGACCATCATACAAAAATTACAAGCATTGGTCGACAGGGGCGTCATGGCTGGCTGGCTAGACGATCAAACCGCTAATTACTTAATCGATCTACACCCCAAAATTCCTTTACTGTACACCTTACCGAAGGTACAAAAAGATGCTCAAAATCCCCCTGGACGCCCCATCGTCTCCGCCAAACGCGGCATATTGGAACCCTTGGCCAAATTTATTGACCATCACTGCAAAACACCTACGTTAGCAATACCTACGTGCGTCAAGGACACACAGGATCTCCTTGCCCATCTCAAACAAGTCATCCTCCCAGAAGGCCCCATCACTTTGGCAACGGTAGATGTGAAAAATCTATATACAATCATACCCCACAGTGATGGGATAGACGCCATGAGACAGGTTCTCATTCAGTCTGACCAATATATGGGACCACCGATTGAGTTTCTCCTTGAATGTTTGGACTTCACTCTGAGCAACAATTATTTCCGTTTTGAGAAATCTTTTTATATTCAACAAGCTGGAACGGCGATGGGATCGGCCATAGCCCCGAACTACGCCAACAGTTATATGTACGCATATGAACAGAAGTACATCCTATCAAGATTTCAGTCCAACCTCATTCTATATCTTCGATATGTGGACGACATCCTCATGCTGTGGGCGGGTCCTCCTCTATCCTTTGAGACCATGATTCAAGAGCTAAACACGATAAACTCTCCGGTACGCTTCAGTTATTGCTGTGACATTGAGAGGATACAATTCTTAGACGTAGAAATTTTTCGCTCCAACCAAGCCATTGGATACACCTTATTCAAGAAAAGCTCAGACCGCAACACTGTCCTACATGCAACAAGTTTTCATCCTAGCGCACTCAAGAGATCTCTCCCGATCGCACAGTTCCTCAGAGTTCTGAGGAACAATTCAGACCTGGACAACACCAGGACACAGATCTCCTCGATGCAACAAGCGTTTTTGAAAAGAGGATATTCATATCTAACATTGAAACGCTCATTAGACAGAGCCTGGGAGATCAACAACAAGCCTGGCTCACTACCCAGGACGCCGTCTGACAAACCCAGGATCGTTACACTACCCTTGCTATATCACACGGCTAGTGATCAAATTGCCAAGGCTATCCGCAGGAGATGGGACCTATTATCCACCGATCCTACACTTCACTCTGCCTTTGTACATCCCCCCCGCATTGCCTTTAAACGTAATCGGAACCTCAGGGACATTTTGGTCCACAACGACTGCCCTGATCAATATGGGACACTAAAAACGCACAGTAAAACAGGCTGCTTTAAATGCACCAACTGTGTCACGTGTGGCCATATGCTCACAGGTTCTTCGTTTACTCATCCACACTCAGGGAAGCGTTATCCTATTAAACACCACATCACCTGTCTCACCACCCACGTAGTATACTTAATATCATGTCCCTGTGGACTATACTACGTGGGTAAAACTGACCTCACACTACGAGACAGAATGCGAGGCCACCGTTCAGGCATCATGACGGCCTTTAGGGACAGCAAGACAGACAAACCGGTGGCCAAGCATTTCTTGGAGATGAACCACCATTTACCCACGCTTAAATTCACAGCCATTGATCACATCCCCCCCCTGTCCAGGGGGGGTGATCGATCTAGGATCCTGCTCCAACGGGAGGCCTATTGGATTAAGACACTGGACACCTTACATCCCAGGGGTCTGAATGAATACGTTTCCCTCCATGCTTTCTTGGATACTCGCTGACTCTTTTGCATTCTCTTGGAATTTTTCTAAAAAAACCTATAAAGTGTCAGGACTATCAATACTTGGACACATCTATTTTGGCCGTCGGCAATATTTTTATTTTTATTTTTACTTTTATTTTTATTTGCCCACTACGATGGTCTTCCTCATTATGTTTTTGACCAAGTTGGTCGACCTGTTCATCCTTCTGCTTAATTCCTGCATTATGATGATTTTTACCATTTTAGGCGTTGATATACGCCATCTATGTACTTTTGGACTTGATCCTGTCTATCTGCATGTAACTATCTGCACATATTTGGGCATAGTCTATACCAAGTCTACAGTCGCGCTCTGGGCTCTATTCACTCTTTTATTCACACCCTCCATTCTCATTAGACCTCCACCAGATATCCCTATCCTTGTGCCCATCTGATGCACGACCACAAGCATGCCACTACTCTTTTTCATTATCTCTTGCACAGATTTTCATACATGCACACAGGATCTTAGGGTCACTTTTCACCGGTTCTCACTTTTATCGTTTTTTTGGTGCTCTGGTTGGCCACGTTTTATATACACACTCTCTCTTTACACTCTTGGTGCCTACACGATCCATCACCTCTACTCTCATATATCTTAGCATACCCTATTTCCACCCTCCTGCTCATGCCCTTTGCGACTAACTATTCATAAGTATACTAACTTTGTTCATTATATTGCCATCTATTTCATCTTTATACATTATGCCGTTTTTTAAGGTCTTTGTACTATTAGGAGCCCTACTCTATTCAGATAGCACATGTCCAATTCAGCACCTAGCTCCACTGGTAAACTTATTCCATTCCCATACTTCTTTAATGTTTGTAATTCTCGTAAATTTACACACCACGTCAGTCTGCCCACACTTGGTTTCCCTGGTTACTTAGACACATGATCACGCTTTTTCTTAGTCGCATTTTTTGTGACGTCATCATCCACGGACGGGATCGCCACGGCAGTCTCTGCAATCACCCTTTAGCATTTACACATGGTTCTGGGGCGCACAGCTTTCTCGGGGTAAGTGATTACTTTGTAATTTGTTAGGGTATATAATGGCACGCTTGCACTTTGTTTAATATCTTGATAAAGACCTTAGGGTCGAAACGTCGATTTTCTACACGTAATAAAGTTCTTCAAACAAGTCCTCTGGAGTGCTCTCCTCACTTCTTGTATACATACCTCCGCTTGCAGCACCGAGGCTTTTTTTGGGATCCATTTAAAGGTAGAGTGCCAGATTTTGAACATTTTGTTTATATATATATATATATATATATTTATTCTTGAAAACCTTTTTTTTACATTGTAAAATGGGGGTGGGGTGCCATTCACTGGATCCATCCATGGTGCCAAATACTCTAGGTACGCCCCTCTGACATACAGTAAGGGATGATGAATTATTTTTATGCAGACCATCTCCAATTATAGACTATGCTTCTCCAAAAATGTAAATTCTATAGAAAATAACAGACTATAAAATAACACTAGAACATAGTAATTGCATGCTACACAGAAGGTAACAGCTCGCTTTACTTTACTAACTTACTTGAAGCATCATTATTTTAGGATCATATAATCCTTCGGTTAGAACTTGACTTCGACTCTCAAGTATGCATATCCTTATAATTTTTATTTCGTGGAAATACCTACTGGAACACCAATGTGTCAATTAAAATTAATAATCAATATACAGGCACACTAGGGCTCAAGATGAGATAACCTTAAAAGCTGACTTGTTACCAGACCTTGAAAAGTGGATCTTTGCCCCCTTGTGCTCTTCTTATGGTTCTACTCGAAAGACCAATCACTGAGATAAGCTCATTTATAAATTGAGCCCCATTCCTAACAAAGGAAAGCTAGAGCAGCTTGAGATTTATTAAGCAGCAAATTAAAAGGCAACCAGCATGAGATGTGTTTTGTAAAGGATATGAGAACATTGGAATTTACGATGAAATAGTGAATATTATTTATTCTAAAGTTTCAAATAGACTGTATAATTTACGTATAGTACTTTTTAATTTTAATTATGATTTTTATGCTTAGTGTAGCATGCAAAAATAACATTATGCTGCATACTATTTAAATACAGTGTAGAAATAATTGATTAATAAAGAAAAATGTACCGGTACTTAATGAAATTGTCCTACAGGTTAAATATGTGGACCAGTCTATTAATATTTTTGACCTCCTCTGTAATGTTAAAGGAGAACTGTCACTTGTCTACAAGAATACAAACTGAATTAGTGGTACATGCTCACTTGACCACTTTTCAGGATCCCTGTGACCCTGGACCCACACTCCAGTAGAAATTTAATAAATACCAAATTGTCTGAGCCTCCTCTGTGTATCATGTATATCAAACTTTGGCCCACATACAGCAATCTTTACTTTTTAGGCAAATGCTCACAGGAAAGTGACAATGTTTTGACCAAGTATTGGTTGAAACGTTATTGCTTTTATTGTTTACATTAGTTTAAAAGTGGAGGATCGCTATACATAAATAAGTGCCTAACAATTTGATTTTTACTTCTCTGGAAGAGACAGTATGTTTTTTTTGATCACCTAGATAAATGTTTTGCCCTTAAGCATCTACAGAGAAATAACATATGAGCACATGCACGCTTGGATATCCCCTCCATAGTGCCATATGTGTGCATGCAAATATGCATACAGCACCATGGGTGTTAAATTAATTTGCATTTTATGCTCTGGCTCTGCAGTATTTCCATACATATAATATAAAGTGCATACAACAAAAGTTGTTCAGAATATGTTTTGGAAAAAGGACAATCCATAGTAAAACTTTAATATAGCTCTCAGGTCATTCAAAAAGAAATGGCTCACTACACCATTTACAAGAGACTTTTGCATTTACTGCCATTATCTTTCATGCACAATATCCTATTAAATTAAAGGGCAGCTATTTCCTAGCAGAGTTAATTGATTTTATGGCAGCCTCTACTTTTTAACCAGCAATTGAAGAGCAGAAACTAAAGGCACAACAATCCTTTTTATAGAAGGAATTAAAGGGACACTATAGTAACCACAATAACTTTAACTTAAGCAGTTTGTGTGTATAGATCATGCCTCTGAAGCCTCACTTCTCAATTCTCTGTCATGTAATAGTTAAATCACGTTTGTTTCAGTTTATACAGCCCTAGCCACACCTCCTCTGGCTATGACTTACACAGCCTTCGTGGAAAAAATTGGTTTCACTTTCAACCAGATAGTAACTAACTTTAAAAGTTTGTATCTCCTGCTCTGTTAATTGAACTTAAATTACATACAGGAGGCTCCTGTAGGGTCTAGCAAGCTATTAACAGGGCAGGAGATAAGAAATTCTAAATTAAACTGAATTTGTAATAAAGGAAATGTAAACATTAGATGACTCTTTACAGGAAGTGTTTAGGAAGGCTGTGTAAGTCACATGCAGGGAGGTGTTCCTAAGGCTGATAAAAAAAAGAAATGTAACTCCTAAATGACAAAGATTTGAGCAGTGAGACTGCAGGGGCATGATCCCATTGAGACTGCAGTGAGACTGCAGTGTCCCTTCAAGTATAAACTGTGGCTTCCATGATGTGTCTTTAATGTCTGCATGGCACCTTGCTTCATTATATCAGTACAACCAAGCCAGCATGCTTCTGCAATGCTACAAAATAAAAAGGTATGAATGTACATTCAGAGATTGCTGTCCAACCAAATTAGCTGATGTCAGAGAGGAATAAAGTGTATACATTAATTGCAGTCTAAACACTATCAAGGCTCTAGGTGCCTATAATTTCTAAGTGTATTTAAGGTGTCTCTGCCCTGGAATAGTTAACCACCTTAGCTAATCAACCTCTAGGTATAACGTCAAATTTACTCTAACTCTTATCAAGGTTAGACTTGTACATAGCAGAACAATTTGGTTCATCAGAAAAATTAATTTAGTTAGGCATTACCAAATTTTGTCAGTTTTGTGTTCAGACAAACTTCATTCATGTGACATGATGAGGACAAACTGAAACACTAAAAAAAGAAAGCCCATGTTAGTATACAGGAGGAATGCTCTTTGTAAGCAAACTAATCAGAGTAGTCTGACTGGCAAGTTCCGAGGCTTGCATGGGAACAAATAAGACTTGTCTGTTAGAATGCTCTGACCAAGATTTCAAAGTGTGGGAAGGCCTTTATAAAGGACCTGCAGGGCTCAGTTGGATTTTATATTTTCTTCACAGTTTTTCTTTTTGCAGCTCATTTATTTTCTGGATTTGGTCTTTCATTATTTTCATAGTAGCAGCGGGTTATTATGGATTTTTGTTCAGTCTTTTTAGGGGCTCAAAAAAAAGAATTGAGTAGAAAGAAGGTACCTGAAGGTAAGTATGAATCTAAATATTTACAGGCATTACATTTTTGGGGGATCAACTCACTACCTTTAGGCAAGGGGGAAGAATTCCTTCAAAGTTTTTGGGGGTGGACAATGCCATGCCCACATCACCACCTTATGTCATTAATACGTACACAAAACAGAACAAGTAAAAAAAGGCATTTGAACAATGTCTAAAAAAATAGTATGATACAGCGAATTGAAAAATAAAAAAGCAGCTCCTTTTATAGTGTTGTAGCTCTCAACACACATATAATAAACCATAAATAGAAAAAAGGTGAGCTGTCTTTAAAAACAGACTAAAATATTAAAGTGCAGAATATTATATAAGTGTTCTGTGTTATATTGCTTCACAATCAACAATATTATTTGCAAAAAACAGCAATTCCTTGCTAATGGAATAAAGTGCAAATTCAAATGTAAATAAAAAGCTCCAGTGCTTATAGTGGATAATAGAGAAAAACACTTACATTAAATAACTTACTTATTAAATTCTCAATAAGGAAATTTCACCTCCAAAATTCGCAGAAACATATAATACAAACAAAAAAAAGGAAAATATATAGTGTAATACAGTATAAATAAAAAATATATGAAAAGTCTAATGTTAAAATCCTACTCACAAGTGGAGAGCAGATAAGCCTGCTCTAACTGTCAGCGCGTGTATATACATTCCAATCCAATCAGTAGCAGCAGAAAGAAAAGGTCTATAGCAGAAAGTGAATTCAGACTTCTTTATTTTGGAAAATATCCATAAAAACACTCTCTGCCCATCACTTTCCAACTGGACCTCCTTCCCTGTGCTCAGACACAGTCCCTCCTGTTCACTGCCAGCTTAGCGAGCACTTCCTGGTGGGTGGAGCTACGATGTTGTGCGTTATGATGGGATGCTACATGATGACTATATGATGACTACATGATGACGCGTTTCGTCTGGAATCGGCTTCCTCAGATCATTCCCCTTACTGCTACTGTCTTGCTTTTAAATACACCCATGATGGGTGTGTCAAAGTCCTATTTTAACTGTTCATTGGTTCCTGCTCAAAACCTTTATGTAAATGAGTTCTTAATGGGGGTTAATCCCAAATCATAGCGGTATATCCACTATACATTCAATTGTGATATACATGAAAACATTAACATTATGTAATACAACATATCATTAATACCCTGCTAGTGTGAAATGTGGGCAAATTAAATTTTTGGGGATCTCCTCCCTACCTTTAGGCAAGGGGGAAGAATTCCGCCAAAATTTTTGGTAGTGGACAATGCCATGCCCACACCACCACCTTATGTCATTAATACCCTGCTAGTATGGAAAGTGGGCAAATAGGTTCAGATGTATTACTCTGAATCATGAAAGAAACAGAAAGTTCCTAACTATTGACCTTTGGTGGAGACAATGGAGCGATATTAACATTTAAAGTGTCTCTGAAAATCTTTACCACTAAGTAGTATATCCGTTTTATGAACAATAATATATATATATATATATATATATATTTTTTTTTTTTTTTTAAATCTTGTATAAGGTTGCTAAAGAGTATCAAGAAATATCTGTTCATTTAGTATTTTTTAACAAACATTAATTTATTTATTTAAGTATATATTGTTATAAATACTAGAACCCTGCTTTCTGCTGATTTCTCTTTCTTAGCATAAGAATGTAAACTGTATTCACAGGCCACGGTGTTGCCAAAGGCTAAAAATAGTTGCATACACACTAACAGGTATCTCAAATCCTTTATCTGATAGACTACATATTTTCTCTTCAGTAAGATCTTCATAATTTAGTTTGTGAAATCAAAAGAAAGGAGAAGTTTGTAAAATTTCTCATTTAAAATACGGAATGGAACATTTCACATAATGGGATGCAACTACTAAGTTCCCATGTTAGTTAGCCTGAAATAATATGTAGCCATTAACTACACACGTACTAGAAAGATAGTCATTCTTGTAATGTTTGATTTTGTTTTTTTATTTATTTTTTTTATTATGTATCCTCTGAGTATTTTTTTTTTTTTTTTCAAATTCGTATTTTATTGAGTTTTCAAAGTAACCAAGTGGGGGGGGGGGGTACAGAAAGGAAGAAGGGGGTAGGGGGTATCCACAAGTATACATTAGATGACGACAATGTAGTATAATCGTTACAGGGCAACAGTTACCAATAATTCGGTACAAACATAACAAATTGTGCATCTGTTGATACTAACAAAAAGGTGTCCAGCTTGTCATGATCTGACATATGTCGTATGTTGCGTTACGTCTAAAGCCTTTCCTGTATGTAGAGTAGCCTATGCATGTATAATATCTCTACTTGGATTCTGACTGTCGGTCATGTTAAGGCACCATCGTAGCCAATTACTGTGAGTAGTGTCTCTACATCTAGGTGTCGATGTAATCATAATTTCGTGACGCAGATACTGTTGTATTTTGAGGTGTAGTTGTTTCGGTGTCGGGCATATTTGTTGTTTCCAGTGGCACGCTACAAGGTTTCGTGCCGCCAGTACTAACATACTCAGCAATTGTTTGTCCTGTGTAGAAACCTGAACAGGGAATAGTAGGAATAAAGCGGTGGTGGGTGTGAGTGTCCCCGTCATAAGTCCTAGTGAGTTACCCAGTCTTTGGACTTCAGTCCATAATGGTAAAATATTTGGACAATCCCACCATATATGAGTCATATTCCCAATCTCATCAGTGCATCGCCAACATGTGGGTGAAGTGGCAGAGTAAATCTTATGTAGTTTATCAGGTGTGAGATACCATCGATATACAAGTTTTTTATGTGCCTCTATGTGGGTGTAGCATGAGGTAACCCCTTTGAGTGCTCCAAGTGACCTTAGCCATTGGTCGGCAGTGAGTTGTGGATGGCCTTCCTTGTGCCATTGGGTCGTGAAAGCAAAGTTTGTCATCGGGGGATGTTTTTGTAGGGCGGTGTACCCCAGGGATAAAGCTTTGGCCTTTATTGGCGCTTTTTGGCACCTATTGAATATAGCTATTAGATCAAGGTTTGGGGTAGAAGCATGATGGGTCGGAGTTTGTACCTGTAACGGACCGTTTCACTTACAAGAGGATAAAACCCAGTTTAGGCGATAATCCCCTTTCCAGATGCACAGGCAGCTACTGAAGACACCATTCTCCCGACTGGAACCACACGAACACTGGAACAGCTGAACAAGAAAAGCAGACATCGGCTTACACTCTTGGCAGTCAGCATACAATCCCATTCCCCCAAAGACCGAGACGACACATCGCTTTGAGGGTTAAGCAAGAACTCTAGACTGGGACACCCAGTCTGGCTTTTATTTCCAACTCACACATACAGGCCACACCCAGGGGGAGGCATAAAAGAACCAATGACATAGATGTTACCTCCCACACATCCCCTCCCCTTAGTGTGACACATAATCCCATTATGCATACAGAGTAAAATATACTTTTACACAACTTTCATAACTTTAAAACCATACATCACATTCACATAAAAATACATATCCACAATCAATCCATTCAGGGGAACAACATATCAAAAAATGGCATGAATCCGACCAGGGGTTTAAAAGTTACTAAAAGTATCTTTTGGGCCCTGGCTTGCAGCATGGCACAATCTGGCCCAAACAGAAGTAAAACATCCCCCACAATGCATCCCGGCTTCCTCCCTTCTGCCCTGGAGATAATTGGAGAAGTAATCCAATTATCTAGGCCTAGAGTCAGACTCCATTAACCACATGGTTGCAAAAAGACAGTAAAAGACATAAAATTACATACTGATACATTTAACACATAAAACACACATTTCTACATATCCCCAGTTTAACTGAACACATAAATACCTACATAATATTTAAGACAGTATTACTGTGATATGTTACAAAGTCTTTAAGGGACATTAGTCCCAAAAGTCCCAATATGTCCATCGCTGATTTTAAAGGGCCAGTAGCAGCAATATAAATTATTATATGCCCAAATATAGTGTTTACAGAGCAATATGTCCATGGGCCGTAGTCGCAGGGCAGGAGGCTAGCAGCCAGGCCTCTCCAGTTCACAGTGGCGAAGCTGGTTTCGCCACATTTCTCCCCTTTGCCAATTAGACTAACAGGGTACCTGACTTTCTGCCGGTCAGTGCCCTGGTTAGTCCAGCAACCCACCCACGAAACAGAAGTAACAGAGCAGCCCACCCACACTAACCGGTTACTACATCTGGGTGAGGAAGGATTTTGTCCAAGTTCTGGTGTTTCACCACTGCTGGGTGGGAGATGGGTAGGCTGCCTTGGTGGGTTGCTGAGGGGGCAGAGACCAGCGGTACTCTGTCCTGTTGCCAGCACTACCACGGGAGTAGTCTGGTGGGCGCCTGGTTGCTGGAGACTGGCTGTCTCCCCTTTAGGTGCACAGCTCGACTGCCGGAGGGGGAGACCGACTGTCTCCCCTTTGGATCCATCACACTGAGGCTGGGGAACAGGACCGACCGTCCCTATCCCTTGTGCTGTAAGTGCAGAGACTACGGTCCCATCTGCACAATTGTGGGGCTTAACATCTCCCCTTGGTGGGTTAGGTTGCCGTGGGAGAGAGGGTGTAACAAGTTCCTCTCTCTGGATGGCAAACTGCCGCTGGGGAGAAAGGATGGCACCTTCTGCTCCCTGGGGTACACACTGCCGCTGGGGAGGAAGGACGACACCATCAGCTCCCTGGGGTACACACTGCCACTGGGGAGGAAGGATTGCACCTTCTGCTCCCTGAGGTACACACTGCCGCTGGGGAGGGAGGACGCTGCTCTCCTCTCCCTTCACCTCACACTGCCTTCCTGGCACATCACTTTTTTGCTGGGGGGCAGGAACAACAACCTCTGCCCCCTGTAACTCAGCCTGCCACTGGGGAGGATGGACGACACCATCAGCTCCCGGAGACACACACTGCCGCTGGGGAGGAAGGACTGCACCTTCTGCTCCCTGGGGCACACACTGCCGCTGGGGAGGGAGGACGCTGCTCTCCTCTCCCTTCACTTCACACTGCCTTCTTGGCATATCACTTTGCTGCTGGGGGGGATGGACGACACCATCAGCTCCCGGAGACACACACTGCCGCTGGGGAGGGAGGACGCCGCTCTCCTCTCCCTTCACTTCACACTGCCTTCTTGGCATATCACTTTGCTGCTGGGGGGCAGGAACAACAACCTCTGCCCCCTGTAACACAGCCTGCCGCTGGGGAGGAAGGACTGCACCTTCGGCTCCCTGGGTTACACACTGCCGCTGGGGAGGAAGGACGACACCTTCATCTCCCTGGGGTTGCTCACAGGACCAGTCTAGGAACTCTGCTACCTCGGGTACTGCTGGTTGCTGTTGGGCGGGAGGACCGGTTGTCTCTTCCCAGGCCTCATTGATGAGTCGCAGGTAATCCCCTTCCAGGTTCCATTCCTGGGTAACTAAATATCGTAGGTCTGCCTCGAGGTCAATAGCGCCAAAGAGACCCAGCATGTTCTCTCGGATGCCGTACAGGTCCCAAAAACGATAGTCGGTATCTTCCCCAAAGTCCTCGTCACCACTATTATCCCAAAATAGACCGGGGCCAGTGTAATCTCCGCCTTCTGGGAACTCATACTCTGCCATCCTGGGGACACACTGAGCCGCGTACCACTGTAGCGCCTGGTACGCGTCGTCGAGCGTCAGTTCTGCGTATACTAGAATCTCGAGTCTAGTCACCCACTTTTCTGTGGTCTGTTTTCTCAGGAGGAACATCCGCTCTGCCATTCTCGCCAGGATTCGCTGCCTTCTGTTGCGGCGCTGATCCCCTCGTGAATACTGTACTTCTATTATGGCTATGTCCTACAATTCGGCTCTGGCCCTCTGTCTGTACATCAACAGGTGTTCCTCTGGGACTACTGCAGACCCCAGGCGTACGTAACTGTACACTTTATCCTGAAGCTTCTCCTCCATTTTCTGAGTTCCTTTGTAGATAGGGTCGCTGTACGGATACTAGCGTTGCCCTCAATTTGTAATCCAGAAATAGTGTTGTCTGTAGCTGTCCCTCTGGTTGTAGGAACGATCCCGCCGCTTGCCACCAATTGTAACGGACCGTTTTACTTACAAGAGGATAAAACCCAGTTTAGGCGATAATCCCCTTACCAGATGCACAGGCAGCTACTGCAGACACCATTCTCCCGACTGGAACCACACGAACACTGGAACAGCTGAACAAGAAAAGCAGACATCGGCTTACACTCTTGGCAGTCAGCATACAATCCCATTCCCCCAAAGACCGAGACGACACATCGCTTTGAGGGTTAAGCAAGAACTCTAGACTGGGACACCCAGTCTGGCTTTTATTTCCAACTCACACATACAGGCCACACCCAGGGGGAGGCATAAAAGAACCAATGACATAGATGTTACCTCCCACACATCCCCTCCCCTTAGTGTGACACATAATCCCATTATGCATACAGAGTAAAATATACTTTTACACAACTTTCATAACTTTAAAACCATACATCACATTCACATAAAAATACATATCCTCAATCAATCCATTCAGGGGAACAACATATCAAAAAATGGCATGAATCCGACCAGGGGTTTAAAAGTTACTAAAAGTATCTTTTGGGCCCTGGCTTGCAGCATGGCACAATCTGGCCCAAACAGAAGTAAAACATCCCCCACAATGCATCCCGGCTTCCTCCCTTCTGCCCTGGAGATAATTGGAGAAGTAATCCAATTATCTAGGCCTAGAGTCAGACTCCATTAACCACATGGTTGCAAAAAGACAGTAAAAGACATAAAATTACATACTGATACATTTAACACATAAAACACACATTTCTACATATCCCCAGTTTAACTGAACACATAAATACCTACATAATATTTAAGACAGTATTACTGTGATATGTTACAAAGTCTTTAAGGGACATTAGTCCCAAAAGTCCCAATATGTCCATCGCTGATTTTAAAGGGCCAGTAGCAGCAATATAAATTATTATATGCCCAAATATAGTGTTTACAGAGCAATATGTCCATGGGCCGTAGTCGCAGGGCAGGAGGCTAGCAGCCAGGCCTCTCCAGTTCACAGTGGCGAAGCTGGTTTCGCCACAGTACCCTTTCCTTAATTATGCTTTTAAGCTGGAGGTACGGGAAAATGTAGTTGGGCGGTAAGTTATACTTAAGTTGGAGATCAGGGAAGGGCACTATTGACCCATGTTGGTACATGTCAGTGATGTGTGTAATGCCCTTATCCTTCCATTTGTGCAAAGATAACCATGGGGATAATGAATGCAACGTTGTTATCGGAGCCCATGGGGAAAATGTTGCAGTGGACTTGTGTTGTTTGTGGAGGTAATCCCATATTTGGATCGTGGTTTTAGATGTAGGGAGTAGTGAAGTGTTCTTGTCCCTTAGGTCTTTGGGCGTCCACAGTACATCTACCACAGAAAAGCGTGGACAGTATTTGTTCTCCATGTCTACCCATTGGAATGTGTGTGATGGAGTGTGTAGTTTTATTGCTGCTTCCAGTATTGCAGCTTTGTGATAGAGCGTGATATTAGGGAGACCTGTCCCTCCTTTGTTTACTGGGATTTGCAAAAGTACGCTCGGGAGGCGTGGTTTCTTATTATTCCAAACATAGTTGTTTATAAGACGTTGGATTTGTTTGCTTATTGAGGCGGATAAGGGAAGATGAAGCATCCTAAACACATATAAAAGCTTGGGGAGGATCACCATCTTTACAGCATTAATTTTTCCAAGCCAAGATAACCACACATCCTTCCATTTACGCAGTGATTGCAGGCATAGTTGTGGGAGTGAGGAGAAGTTGAGAGTGCTAGTCCCTCTAAGTGTGGGTGCAATTTTTACTCCTAGGTACGTAATATGGGTAGTCCTCCAGTCAAATTTGTGTTTGTGTTTCAATAACTGTACCGTCCCCTTCTGTAGCCTAATTGGTAGAGCTTGAGTTTTTAATTGGTTGAGTTTATAGTAAGAGATCCTACTATAGTCCTCGAGAACTTTCAGGAGATAGGACAGAGAGTCATCTGGTTCAGCTAGGGTTATGAAAATGTCATCAGCGAACATAGCTAATTTGAATTCCTCATTGCCCACCTGTATACCTTTAATATGGGCGTGGTGTCTGATGAGATATGCTAAGGGCTCGAGGGAGAGTACAAATAATAAGGGTGAGAGTGGGCACCCCTGCCTTGTTCCATTGGTGATAGAGAAAGGGCTCGAGACGAAGCCAGCGTTTGTGACTCTGGCTGATGGTTGTTTATACAATGCCATAATTCCACTAATAAAGGGTTGTGGAAAACCGTACTTAAGCAGCACTTGTTCCATATAATGCCAATTTAGTCTGTCGAAGGCCTTCTCCGCGTCCAGCGCAAGGAGAAGACCTTCCATTTGGTTGGTTTCCATATGTGCTAAAATATTGAGAATCTTTCTGGTGTTGTCAGACCCTTGCCTCAATTTGATAAAACCGGATTGGTCATTATGGACAATGCGTGTTAGTATTCCTTTCAGCCTTTCTGCTATCAGTTTTGCATAAATCTTAGCGTCACAGTTTAAAAGAGAAATGGGTCGGAAATTTGGGCATGTATCAGCAGGTTTGCCTGGCTTCGGCAAAGTAGAGATATGTGCTTGAAGCATCTCCTTCGGCATAGAGCCGTTGGTGTAGCAATGGTTTATAAGCAGGGTCATATGTGGGAGTAATGCCTTCGCAAATGTCTGGTAATACAGATTCGTAAAACCGTCAGGGCCCGGAGATTTATGTGTGGGCAGTTTGGATATTACTACGGCTATCTCAGATTCCGTGAATTCGCTTGTGAGTTGTGTTATTTCTTCGTCTGTGAGAGTAGGCAAATTAACTTTGGACAGAAAGTCTTGAACCTGGGCGGGGGTGGGAACGTGTGTGCCCTCTGACTCTTTGAGATTGTATAGAGTACTGTAGTACCTTGCGAATTCGTCAACAATATGTTGCGGATGTAGGATTTTTTGTTTATCAGCTGTGAGTAGGTAGGCTATTTTTGTGTTCGGCAAGCGCTCTTTGAGCTTCGCTGCAAGCGTAGCGCCGGACTTATTACCATGCGCAAAAAATTTATGTCGGTACTTGTTTAGGATGTAATTGGTCTTTTCGGTCTCTATGTCATTTAGTCGCATTTGCAGAGATTTGAGGGTCTCGTAATGTTCTTGAGAAGGGTTTAGTTTGTTCGCATGAGTTAACTTCGTTATTTGTGTTATAAGGTCTGTATACATAGCGGTTCTCTGTTTATTCTTGTAGCTAGCATGTCTAATCAGGCTGCCCCTGATAACTGCCTTATGGGCTAGCCAGTTCGTGGCAATAGAGGTTTCTCCCTTGTCATTGAGGTCAAAAAAGGTGTGGATGTCTTCTTCAATGCTTTTAAGTATGTGTGGGTCACGCAGTAATGTTTCATTGAGTCTCCATGTGCCCTGACCTTTATATGGAAAGTGTTCTTGTAACGTGAGCAGTATAGGTGCGTGGTCTGACCATGTTATTATCCCTATCTGGGTACCACAAACTTTTCGGGTCATAGCGCTGGGTATTAGAAATCTGTCTATTCTGGAGTACGAATTATATACCTGCGAATGAAAAGTGAAGTCCTTTTCAGAGGGATGCAGTATCCTCCATATATCTAGTAGGCCTGCTCCATGTATCGTCTGCCGTAGTTGTTGTGTAATGTAGGTGCGTTTTTGCGATGTTAATCGGTTAACTATATGTGTGGAGGTTGTGTCTGCATTACTGTCAAGTATAACATTTGTGTCACCCCCAATGATCAAGTTGTTGCATGTAAATTTATGGGCTAAAGTTATAATTTTGGATATAAAGTCTTTTTGGTTTTCATGCGGACCATATACATTCAGTAGTGTGTATGTGTCATCATTTATGGTGCAATGGAGTAAAAGGAACCTGCCGTCCTTGTCTCTAACCTTCTTGTGTAGTGTAAAGGTGACATCTTTGTGTATCAAAATAGATACTCCTCTCTTTTTTTTGGTGTACCCTGCATGGAACCCTAAAGGGAACTGTTTCGATGCAAATTTGGGCATATTGGTGTTAAGAAAATGAGTTTCCTGGAAAAATGCAATTTGGGCTTTGAACTTAGTAGCCTCAGCCAATGCAAGTCTCCTTTTGTGTGGGGAGTTAAGACCTTTAGTGTTTAGCGAAAATATATTGAGGGTCATTTGTGGTAAACATCATGTGTAGCTAGATACATCTTAGAGCAGTGTTGGAGTCTGCGGGGTGACACCCAGCTATGGGTGGTAGTGCGATTAGGCAATGCCCTTGCCTTGGGATTACCCGCATTGTTTTCCAATAAGAAAAGATTCCCAGAGTTAGGTTTTGTGCAATTTTTCCCCTGTGGGAGAGTAACGTGAATGCGATCAAAACGTGTATGAATCCTGTACAATTTATATAATCGGGCGTCATGTTCTGTTCGTACAATTAGTCGTCGGACATGGATGTCCCAGGTTGAAATTGGATACCTCGGGGGGTTGTAGGGGGAGGGGGGAGGATGCAGGGTAAGTAAATGCCCGAAGGCAACTATATACAATATGACTCGCAGATCTAAAGCGTCTGCCGTCTGGTAAAGAATTGCGGCCCTGTAGAGCCTAAGTGGGGGGGGGGGGTAATCAAGCAAGTATTTTTTACCCTACTATTTCGAGACCACCTCAGTCCCGGAACAAGGTCAACCAACCTAACATACATTGTGGTATCAACATAGTATAAATGATCAAAACAGAGATCAACCAAACATCAATGAAAAGTAATACATTTCCTATATGTGTATACTGCTTTCAGGCAGTGGAATATGCTCACGTATCAACAGGCGATGTGTGTGAGAGAGCAGGTCATCTGCGCTGCAGACTACAGGGAAATGTCCTTCACTTGTAGTTGGATACTGTAATCCAATCTTTAGACACCATCTTAGATGATTGTTGATGCGTCCCGTCTTCGGCTTCCGTTCTTTGTGCAGGTATAGGGAGGTTCCATTCCTTGAGGAGACGAAGACCTTCTTGTTCCGTGTGAACTTGGTGTTCCACTCCGTTTCTCCGTATCATGAGACGGATGAGGTATCCCCATTTATATTGAAGTCCTGCATTTCTTAGAGCTGTTGTGAAGAGCGTAAATTCTTTGCGCTTCGCTAATGTAGCCGCTGATAGGTCTGTAAATAGCTGGATACCTGCGAATTTTTCCGGTATAGCGCCAGGGTTCCTCGCCGTTCTCATAATTTTTTCTTTGGTTGCAAAATAGTGAACTCGCGTCAGCACGTCTCGTGGAGCTGTGGGAGCTAGAAATTTAGGGCGCGGTAGTCGGTGTATTCTGTCTAGATGTAGTTCTTCATCTCTCAGTTCAGGACATAGAGCCTTGAAGAGTTCTGTAGCATATTCTTGAAGCTCAATGGGCTTAATCTCTTCAGGTATACCGCGCAGGCGGACATTGTTTCGTCTGTCGCGGTCCTCATGGTCTGCCACTTTTGCTGCAAGTGCATTCAGTCTTGAGTCAAATGATTCATATCCTGAGGCCAGGTTATTGTGTGCTGTGATTATTTCTTCCGTCTTCTCCTCTAATTGAGAAGTGCGCTCACATATTGCTTTAATGTCCATGCGGACATCTCTGGCTTATTTAGAAAATTCAGCCTGTAAATTATTTTGCAGCTCCTGCATCATTCTGTGCATGGCTGTCTCTGAGGCCGGCATTGTGGGGTCCAGCGATAGTGAAGTGCTGTCACTCCGTTCAGAGTATGCTGAAGGGGAGTTAGGGCCGTCGGCGCCATTTTGGGGTTTCCCTCGCGGCGGTGTAAGTGCCGCGATTTGCAGCTCCGCCGGTCGGAGTTTAGCTTTTTTTGCCGTGCGTTGGGACATAGTCGGTGCAGGGCTCACCTATGCTGGTATACGTGGGTCTCTTTTTCGGGTATGCTCTTATGATCGCTGCTTTCTATAGAATCCCCGTCGGAGCTGATCTCTCACGCGTCCATTCTCGTGAGTAGCCAGGCCACGCCCCCTCCTCTGAGTATTTTTGAAGCATACAAAATGCATTATCATGGTTTGAATAAAATAAAAAAACATTTCTTAAATTAAGATTCTTTCAGTTTTCATTTATTATGTAAGTATGATAATTCAGTTTTGAAAAATCACTTAATCTGAAAATCAATTGGCAGTTTGGCTAGTTTAAATATTGCCATAAAAATGTTTGGGAAAACAGATTTAGAAAAAAACATAAAAGGGAGCAAAACAGTCCAATCAGCATACTGAAAAATATTTTTAAAAAAGAAAATATTATGCATACTGTGTATTTTGCAGTAAAAATGTCCTGCCATTTAGTTCACAGATCAAGTGATAAAAAGTGACCAAGAGGGGGGGCGGGGCCGGGCCGCCAAGATGGTCGGTCGCAGGAAAGCTCGGCTCCTGCAAATCACATTGATTAAGCTAGCAATTTCAGCTTTACAGCGCTCACAGCTACCTACCACTGCGACCCAAGACGCACCAAGGCTACCGGATCCGAGGAGAGGCTGGCTCCTGGAGTTTCAGTCCCTCGGAGGTGAGATCTCCGCGACTCACAGCGGGAACTTCGCCGGCGGTGAGCGGGGTGGACGGCCGCCACCCCACTATCCTGCCTAACGGAGCCTGAACGGCACTTCGAATCACAGCGGACCCGGCCCTGTTTCCCCCCCCCCCCTCTGGGCCGGGGGGGTGATCCCGGTCCTCGACCCATGACCGCACTCACAGCGCGGTAGCAAAGACCCGGAACCGACGCCCAGCCCTCACACAAGCCCAGGGCCCAATCCAAGATGGCGGAGACCATGCGCGGCATCACTGTTGCAGATGGAGACGGAGGAGGGGAAACGCCAAGTAAGCGGCGACACCACAGCACCTGTTACCAGCGACCACCCGACATTATATGCTCATACAAAGACCCAGGGAGCTGACACCCAGACCAAAAAGGCACCCTCTCCTCATCCACCGTAAAGAGCCTCCCGCCCAGCAACCCTGGATATGGACTGTGCCCAGATTCCTGACCCGATGTACACTAACCCCCTGCTTCACCAACATAGCAGGGCAGGCATCGGCTAACCATAAGACTGATCCCTTCTGTGCGGTTCCAAGACCACCATGGTGCCGGTCCCTTCCTTCAGGGACATCGCCAGTAGTCTCGATCAACCATGGTGATATCCTCCTGGTAGCAACATGCCTAGATCCAGCATGTACCTTACCCTATAATGTACTCTCCTGGTCATTAATATTGTACAGCACTCAGTAGGCATACATGCAAAAAGTCAGCGATAGTGCTGTTCCACTCATATATTTTGTTTAAATATACATATGCGAGAATAGTCATGCTAAATATTAAGTACATACTATTATCCCACTAAGCACATACTATTATCCCACTAAGTACTCATTGCAAACCAGTAGCGGGAACAAGACCTAAACTCTGTACATACATATGTGTAGTCAGATACCAGAAGAGGAATGTGTAGCTTAGTTGGGAAATGCAAGGTCCTAGCCAGCTGCAACTTCTCACTGTGACCACTAGGGAGAACGTATATGTAAGCTGGGATTCTGTCTTTCATTGTCTAGCATAATGTATATGAAGCTACAGCCAAAACCCTGTGTACTTATCGATCAAAAAAAAAAGTGCAATGTTTTCTCTTTAATGCCATATGTTTAAACGTGAATACAAACCTGGTTGCATCAGCCGTTGTGGCAGTGCAATTTCACATGTTCAACTCATGCACGAACAAAATAAAGAATTTAAAAAAAAAAAAAAAAAGTGACCAAGAGAGGGGAAAAAGGAGGAGCAGTAAAAAAAAATAAAAAAAATAATAGTAATATATATATTATATTTGTATTTTTTTTGTTAAGAGGACTAAGTAATTGAGTATACATCATGAGTTCAGACATTAAGACAAAAGCAATCTTAAAAAATATGAATAATATACAAATAGATACAAATGTAGACATCAAACAAAGAGTGTAAATAATCTAATGGTACAGATACAATTAATGATATTGCATAAAGACTGAAAAGTAATATTTGCATATGTATACCTCAAAACTGAATAGATATTAATTAAAGTATAAATGGAAAAAGCAAGGTGATGTGCACACACAAAGAATGTATAATACAAAATATATTGCAAAATATATAATACTAAAATTCTTCTGGCAAGGTAATTAGAATGTCCTATATAAAATAAACACACCTGACGGTATCCATCCACGTGTACTTAAGGAACTAAGTGTAGAAATAAGTGAACCTCTGTTTTTAATCTTTCAAGCTTCTTTTCTTTCAGGAAGTGTTCCGGAGGATTGGAGGAAGGCAGATGTGGTTCCTATATTCAAAAAGGGTTCAAAATCCTTGCCTGGAAATTATAGACCTGTGAGCTTAACTTCTGTGGCTGGTAAAATATTTGAAAGGTTATTAAGGGATAATATTCAAGAATTCCTTGAGAAGAATATGGTTATCAGCAAAAATCAGCACGGTTTTATGAAGCACAGGTCATGTCAAACTAACTTGATTGCGTTCTACGAAGAAGTAAGTAGAAGTATAGATCAGGGTGTTGCAGTGGATGTGATCTATTTGGATTTTGCCAAGGCATTTGATACAGTTCCACACAAAAGATTAGTGTTCAAACTCAAGGAAATCGGTCTCGATGAAAATGCTTGTTCTTGGGTAGAACATTGGCTTAAAAACAGAATACAAAGAGTTGTCGTTAATGGTAAATTTTCAAGCTGGACAGAGGTGGCAAGTGGTGTCCCTCAGGGGTCTGTTCTGGGACCCCTTCTATTTAACATTTTTATAAATGATCTTGAAGACAGCATTGAAAGTCATGTTTCAGTGTTTGCAGATGACACAAAACTTTGTAAAATAATACAATGTGAGCAAGATATTACTTTGCTGCAGAAGGATTTAGATAGACTGGAGGACTGGGCACTCAAATGGCAGATGAAATTTAATGTTGAAAAATGCAAAGTTATGCACTTCGGCGTAAAGAATACACAAGCAACGTATACCCTTAATGGAAGCGAATTAGGGATAACAACACACGAAAAGGACTTGGGAATTGTTATAGACAACAAACTATGCAACAATGTGCAATGTCAATCAGCAGTGGCCAAGGCCAGTAAGGTATTGTCATGCATGAAAAAGGGCATTCATTCTCGGGACGAGAATATCATTTTGCCTCTCTATAAATCACTGGTAAGACCACATATTGAATATGCTGTGCAAGTTTGGGCACCTGTTCTAAAGAAGGATATCATGGCACTAGAAAAAGTGCAGAGGCGGGCTACAAAATGAATAAAAGGAATGGAACATATCAGCTATGAAGAAAGGTTAACAAATTTAAACCTATTTAGTTTAGAAAAACGTCGCCTGAGAGGGGATATGATAACATTATACAAATATATTCGGGGCCAATACAAACCATTGTGTGGAAATCTATTCACAAACCGGACTTTACATAGGACACGAGGCCATGCGTTTAGACTGGAAGAAAGAAGATTTCGTCTAAGGCAAAGGAAAGTTTTTTTTACTGTAAGAACAATCAGGATGTGGAATTCTCTGCCTGAAGAAGTGGTTTTATCAGAGTCCATACAGATGTTCAAACAGCTACTAGATGCATACTTGCAAAGACAGAATATTCAAGGATATAATCTTTCAATGTAGGGTAATAACTGCTTGATTCAAGGATAAATCTGACTGCCATTCTGGGGTCAAGAAGGATTTTTTTGTCCTAGCTTGTTGCAAAATTGTGCTTCAAACTGGGTTTTTTTTTTTTTTTCCTTTTGGATCAACAGCAAAAAACAGGTGTGAGGAAGGCTGAACTTGATGGACGCAAGTCTCTTTTCAGCTATCTAACTATGTAATACTATGTAATACATGGAACAGACATAATGTAATCTGTTAACACAATGTGAAAAATAGATGTTTTAGAATAGGAACACTTTTTGTATCCTGGAGTGCCTAGATCTTTTTTTTTTTTATTTCTGCCTCACGGTGGGGTCAATAAATTTGCCTTTTTGTATCCTGGAGTGCCTGGACCATTTTCTATTTCTGCCTCATAGTGTAGTCTGTAAACACAATGTGAAAAATAGATGTTTTAGAATAGGAACACTAACAATTTTCAGAGCCCTTAAAAGTTGGCTCTGAACTTATAGGGCTTTAGTGTCACCTCAAGGACACAGGATAAATTCCTCCAAAGATGGAAGTCTCAACGATATAGTGTTGCTTGAATCAGGAACTTTGCAGAGAAGGTAAAAGTAAGTATATCAATTTATTAATAATACATAGAAATAAATGAAATATTAGCATAACACGTTTTAACCCTACAAATGGGTCTTCCTTAGGTGCAGGTACATTTACAAATGCCTACAGGCATCATTTTATACCCCAAACATAAAATTAATAGCTTGCACATGTGTACATATTAAAAGAAAACCCTCCCATTGCCAAATGTGGTCTGGACCAGATACAACTTTCCACATCCAATATAAAGATGTATCCAGTTCACGGACATAGTCCATACCCCTCCCAACATGTCCACCAAACTTCCGGATCCTGTGAGTGTTTCAATCTTCTGTATTTCATGATGCAGCTGTTCGAAGAGGCTGTTGCGTCACTTCCTGTGACGTCCTTCCGCCAGCAAGGTTCTTCCGTCTTTACTGAGGGCGTGTCAGGATTACAAGTTGATCCAGCATGCAGAACTGTGTCACACCTAGGACTAAGGATAACGTATAACCGGACCTTAGAATGGCCGGACTTAACGTATCCAAGAATAGTCAAAATACTTGCCGAGGTTAGGAACACCGAATCAGACACAATGATGAGGGGAAAGCCAAAAGTCAAGGATACCAGAATTCAGGGAAGTCAAAACAAAGCCAAAGTCAAATACCAGAAAATCAAAATCAGGAACGCACTCTCGGATTACCATCAGGATGAAACCATGACAGGGCAATGAGCAAAAGGAGAATTGTGTTTAAATACCCCTCCTGTGGATCAGATTGGCCATGACTGGCCTTTGACCCCAAAAGCAATTACCAGGTTTCCATGTGCATGATTTCTGCTCGGCACAACTTTTCCTGTCAGGACAGTAAATGCCATTAACCACATTTTTATGTGCGGATGAATACGTGACAGGGGGAATCCATTCACCTTTCATCTCTCAGCGCAGGAAGTGTTCTAAAAAGTGATTCCGAACCTCTGGTGCCATTTTTAAAGATGGCGGAAGTCCATAAAATATATTAAAAGAAAAATGGCATAGGGAAAATTACAGATATTTAATTAAAACTCAGAGAATAGAAGAAAGTGTTTTTACGTATCTCAAAATACTCTGAGGGTTCATAATTAAAAAAAAAATTGAATAACATGGAAATACTAGTGATGTCCCGATCGGTTCGCTGGCGAATAGTTCCTGGCGAACATAGCGTGTTCGTGTTCGCCACGGATGGTGAACATATGCGATGTTCGGTCCGCCCCCTATTCGTCATCATTGAGGAAACTTTGACCCTGTACCTCACAGTCAGCAGACACATTCCAGCCAATCAGCAGCAGACCCTCCCTCCCAGACCCTCCCACCTCCTAGACAGCATACAATTTAGATTAATTCGGAAGCTGCATACATTTTTTTTTATTATACATTATCCTCCATAGCCAGTAACCTGTGTGTATTATACATTATCCCCCCATAGCCAGTAACCTGTGTTTGGGGGGGACCTAATGTCCTCCCCCTGGCCCCCACCCCTGTGTGGTGGGTGGGGACCCTAAACACAAATTGGGGGGGACCTAATGTTCTCCCCCTGGCCCCCACCCCTGAGTGGTGGGTGGGGGCCCTAAACAAAATGAAGGGGGGGAGGACCTAATGTCCTCCCCCTGGCCCCCACCCCTGAGCGGTGGGTGGGGGCCCTAAACAAAAGTAAGGGGGGGAGGACCTAATGTCCTCCCCCCTGGCCCCCACCCCTGAGCGGTGGGTGGGGCCCCTAAATACAAATTGGGGGGGGACCTAATGTCCTCCCCTCTGGCCCCCACCCCTGAGCGGTGGGTGGGGGCCCTAAACAAAAGTAAGGGGGGAGGACCTAATGTCCTCCCCCTGGCCCCCACCCCTGAGCGGTGGGTGGGGGTCCTAAACAAAAATAAGGGGGGAACCTAATGTCCTCCCCCTGGCCCCCACCCCTGAGCGGCGGGTGGGGGCCCTAAAAAAAGTCCCCCCCAGGTGACTAGGGGTTCCCAAACCCCTAGTCACCCCTTCCCCCCCAAAAAAAAGTATCCCCCTACCTACCCCCCTCACCCTAAAAATAATTAGGGGGGACCTTTAACTAAGAACCTGTAAAGAAAAAGAAAAAAAACTTACCATTGGATGTTTTCTTTCTTCTAAAATCTTTTATAATACTTTTATAAAATAATTATAAATGGATACCAATCTAAAATATATAATAAATATAGGGTGCATTTATTATATCTCTTTATAAATTTGAATTGGTCTCAAAGTCAATATTAAGACCTTTTGGAGCTAAAGTGCATAGTTCAAAAATCTATTTGGTCTCCTGGATGCTCAATTTTTTAGCAGCATTTCCTCCTCTCCAATGTATATTCACCTATTCATTTGCATACAATTCTAGTTGTTTTGGATCAGACACATGTTTTTCTAAAAAAAATGCTTAGATATACTATGTTTTAAAAATCCATTCTTTATATTCTTGACATGTTCACTAATCCTAACTTTAATTGGTCTGGACTTTTTCCCAATATATTGGAGTCCATAAGTACATTTTAATAAATAAATTACATTATGGGAATGGCAAGTTATAAGTGATTTGACTTCATAGCTTTTCTTTGTGACAAATTAATCAAAATTAGTAATGTTTTTATTCATTATATTTGTATTACGGCACGCATTGCACATTCCACAGTGATAAAACCCTTTTTGTCCCTGTGACTAATTCGTCAGGAAATTTCTTGTGATTTCTGGTTTTATAAAACTCTTGCTATAAAATGTGCTTACATTTTTTTGCACGTCTGAAAATAAAACTGGGTTTTGGACTTATGTATTCTTGCATTTCATCTTCATGATTGAGAATGTACCAGTTCTAGCTAATTATGGTTTTTTTTTTTGTCAATCACTTTTTTTTATTGAGGCATAGAAGTGTATGGGGTACAGAATGAGAAAAGGGAGACGATAGGTTTCATACATAACGGGTATGGCCCAAAGCAATGTATATCATCCCAGATGTACTGTAGGCCTCATTTTATAGTAAACATGCTAGTCTAATGATTAAAAACAATCTATATCAGATTATACGGTATAACACTCAATAGGTAAGTCATTGTAACTGCCAACCGGCTTCTTGGTAATCTTCCTATCATTGTGGTATGATGTCTTCAGGCTAAACAGTGGTTTGTACCAAGCGAGTAGGTATAGGTTATATGGTCGGTATAATGGTGAACGTCAGGGGAGAAGTTAGTGGCATGGGGTAGGTCTTCGCTACTTCGGCAATTTTGGTAAAATAGTTATCATGGGCCGTAGGCAACGTGAGTGTCGTTATATGTTGCAGACGTAGGGAGTCGTCGGGTATGAGTGATGAGTGGGGTAGCATAGGGGGTCCGCCTCTTAGCTCGATTTGCAGTTGACTGTGTGTATATCTGGTCTGGTCAGGCTACCTGGCTGGTTGTGTCTTTCTGTCCTAGCTATCAGTCATGGCTTAGTGCATCATTTTGGTTTCATGGCCTCCGGTGGTGGCACAAGTCCTCGCATGGTTCCCGGTCTAGGGGTCCATCGTTGGTGGGTCATCTCGCCCGGTTGCCCCCCTCTGGTGTGCCCCGTTCTCATCGTGCTCCCTGTGTGTGCGCCTGTTGGGACCATGGGCTCTCTCCTCCTCCCGGCCCCCCACCTTGTCCCCACAGGGCGTGCTGCCCCCCCGACTGGAGGGGGGAGGAGGTGGACAGAGTAGGGGGATGAGGGCAGGGGTGCGGGGGGGCAAGAATTAAGAAAGGGAGAGAGGAAAAAAAGGGGTGGGGTGGAGAAAAGTGTGTGTGGGGGTGTAAGGTGTATCTTTTGTAGCCTCTGTGAGGGGAGGGGGGGTCCAATGCCTCCCTACGTCCCTTCTTCTGGGTGGTGTCTGCCTCCGTCTGCTGTGGTCTGTCTTCGGGCCATAAAGGTGCACCAGGGGAAGCAGGTGAGAGCGCATTTGTCTCCCGTGCCGTGCAGCGATGCAGTGAGGGATTCCATGCTATATATGTCCTCTACCCGGTCCATCCATTGCTCCACCGTCGGTGGCTCCGCCGAGCGCCATTTAGTTGGGATGAGGGATTTCGCTGTATTAATTAAGTGTTTGGTAAGTGAACGTTTGTAAGCAGCGATGGGAAGTGTGGTGTGGTTGAGTAGCATTGGTAGGGGCTGAAATGGCAGCTCCGGGTCTATGTTCTTGATTTTGGAATGAATTTGCTTCCAGTACTGCCTGATTTTGGGCACGACCACCAGATGTGGATGTCCGTTCCCACCTCGGCTCCGCATCTCCAGCAGGTGTCAGGGAGTTCGCTATTCATGCGGTGTAATCTGGCTGGGGTCCTGTACCAGTTGACCATAATTTTGTAATTAAGTTCCTGGATTTTCGAGATGGTTGTACCCTGGTGTGCTAATATGTGTATCTTTTCCCATTGTTGGTCCGTTATTGTTTGGTCCGTAGCTTGTTCCCAGCGAGACATGTACCGCGGTGGTGCGCGTGATGTGGTCGTGAGCTGCATGGAGTAAAGGAGCGTGATTCCCCTCAGGGGTCGATCTCTGGCTACGCACATGTGTGCGAAGGCGGTTAGTTCCCTATGGAACAAATGTTTGCCTGTCATGGTCCGGTGAAAGTGCTGTATCTGATGGTAGCAGAAACTGTCCATTAGTGAAATGGTGCCTTCTGGGATCAGCTCCATTAAGGGTTTCAACCTCACAGCGGAGCATAGTTGCTTCATGTAGGTCCAGTCCGTGCCCCCAAGGCCTGCCACATCGCCCGGTCTCAGGCCTCCTGCGATGTCGGGGTTATGGGTTATTGCTGTCAGGGGGCCTGGCGTCATGGTGAGCCCGTCAGTCAGTCAAGTGGCTATCCATATCTTCATCGTGGCCCGAATAAATGGGTTTTGGTTCATTTTGGGGTCTCTGAGAGGGTGCATCGTCCATACTGCTGAGGGTAGCTTCTGGGCCACTTGGTTGTTCTCCAGTTCCCACCATATTTTATCTGGACTTAAGGTGTATCAGTCCACCATCCGTAGTAGGTTGGTGGCCCTGTAATAGTGAATTATCGAGGGGAGTCCCAAGCCCCCCATTCGTTTGGGCAGAGACAGGAGTGCCCTGTTTACTCTGGGCTGTCCCGTTTTCCATACAAATCTGATTATTGCAGTGTTGAGCGCCTGAAAGAAGGTTCTGGGTATCGTTATTGGGATCGTTTGGAATAGGTAGAGGAGTCGCGGGAGCAAATTTAGCTTCAGGGCATCCCGAACCATGAGATTCAAAGGCCGCCCCAGGTCATAATATCTTTTTGCAGCGTGCAGAGGATGGGTATGAAATTCTCCTGGCAGAGGCGTGTTGTGCCTCTGGTGAGCCAGATACCTAAGTATTTAATTGGGTACTGAGCTCGGAGGTGGGTTGTGTCTGTGGCGGGTAGATTGAGTGGGTAGGCTTCTGATTTATCTGTATTGAGCTTTAGGTTGGAGAGATGTCCATATTCCTGGAACCTTGCTAGTAGGTTTGGTAGTGAGATGAGTGGGTTGGCGAGGAAAAGGAGGAGACTTTCTGTTCCAGTCTGTTACAGGTGAAGCCCGTTACTCCCCCATCCCGTCTGACCGCCCCCAGGAAAGGTTCCAGGGAGAGATGGCAAACAGGAGGGGGGACAGGGGGCACCCCTGTCTCATGCCATTGCGGATATTGAACGGCTGTGTCAGGGCACCGTTGATGCGCAGGCGAGCTGTGGGCGTCGTGTAGAGGGAGGTTATCCATATCAACATGTGTGGCCCGAATCCCATCGCGCGGAGTGTCGCCAGCATGAATTGCCAGTCCACCCAGTCGAATGCCTTCTCAGCGTCGGTCAAGAGGAGTAGGGTCCCCCGCCGGCTGCCCCCCGCCATGTGGATCACGTTAAGGGCCCTGATGGTTTTGTCGTGTGTCTCCCTGCCAGGGACGAATCCCACCTGGTCCGGGTGTACCAGGTCTGGCAGTGCACGCCATACCCGCGTGGCCAACACTTTGGTGAACAATTTTAGGTCTGCATTGAGTAAGGAAATCGGTCTGTAGCTTGAGCAGTTCATTAAGTCCTTTCCGTCTTGGGATGAGTGAAATGGTGGTCGCCAGTGTGTCTCTCAGTAGGTGGCTGCCGTCAAATAGGTGGTTAAGGCTACTTAGGAGGTGTGATAGCAGAATGTCTTGGAATTTTTTATAATATGCTGCGGGGAGGCCATCTGGACCAGGTGCCTTGTGGGCTTTGGCGATCTTAAGAGCCAGTTTGAGTTCCTCCAGGGGGAATAGGCTCTTCCATTGCAGCCCTCTGTTCCTCTGGAAGGGATTGGGGCACATGTTGTTCCAGGTAGGATGTGATTCTGGTCTCGCGTCTAGTTTGTGCAATTGCCTCCTGTGCCGTTGGTATATTATAGAGGTCTGTGTAATATTGATGGAAGGCTTTCGCTATTCCGTCAGGCTGTTGGGTGACCATGCCGGTCTGGTCGCGGATTTTAGCGATGTGTGAGAGTCTTCATTCCCGCTGCAGTCGTCTGGCCAGGAGTCTCCCGCATTTGTCAGAGTATTCGTAGAAGTGTCTACGGGATTTTCGAATGGTTCGGAGGAGGCCTTGTGAGAGTAGATGTCTGAGGTTCCTCCGAGCTTCCAAGAGTTCTCTGTAGGTGTCTTCAGATAGGGACGCTTTATGGAGGTTTTCAAGCATTGCTATTGTTGTGCAAGCTGTGTGGCCTCTAATTATTTTCTTAATAGTTCCTACATTACTAGAAAAAATAAAAATAAGAGGGATTTGTTTACTGTTTCTTCTTGTTTGACTTTCGTTTTTCTTTTTATACTCTAATAAAGGTGGTCTATCTAAAATTGCAATTTCTTCAATTTTGTTCTGTAAAGTTTTTCTACACTAGAAAATGATGTTTACATTTTTTTTTAAAAGAGGAGAGTTAGAATCAGACCTTCCATTAGACAATATTCAGGACATAGAGGTCACTAGCAATATACAGTCCAATTTAAGAAAAAGTCTAACTTTTACCCCTCTTTCTTAAATTCAGACAATATGAAGGTATTTGAACGGGCATGTCAGGAAGACATTTACAAAATAGGAACATTACCTAAATATGGAGAAAATCTGTCCTTTATAGAAAGGAAGACGAACAAAAACAAAAACAAAAAGATCCCTATATAATAATAAAACCAGTGGACAAAGGAGGGGAGTTGTAATTTTAGATAAAGTAAAGTATGTACAGGAAGTAGATCGACAACTACAGGACACTGAAAGGATCCCACTAATAAAATTAGATGTATTTATAAAGATTTTTTTGGAAAAAGGGATGGAAAATAATATTTTTTAAAAAGTGAATTTTCGTTTTTTTATATCAGGAACATTTTAGAATGCCTCTTATTTTTAATTTTTCTAGTAATGTAGGCATTATTAAGAAAATAATTAGCAAGAACTGGCACATTCTGAAGCATGAAGATGAAATGCAAGAATACATTGGTCCAAAACTTTTATTTTATTTTTAGAGGTGCGTAAAAGTTTAAGCAAATTTTTATCCAAGAGTTTTATAGAACATACAATTCTAAGAAATTTCCTGATGAATTAGTCACAGGAACAAAAAGTGTTTTATCACTGTGGAATGTGCAATGCGTGCCGTAATACGAATATAACAAATAAAAACATTACTAATTTTGATTCATTTGTCACAAAGAAAAGCTATAAAGTCAAATCACTTATAACTTGCCTTTCCCATAATGTAATTTATTTATTAAAATGTACCTGTGGACTCCACAATATATGGGAAAAAATCCAGACCAATTAAAGTTAGGATTAGTGAACATGTCAGGAATATAAAGAAGGGATTTTTAAAACATAGTGTATCTAAGCATTGTTTTTAAAAACATGTGTCTGATCCGAAACAACTAGAATTTTATGCAATTGAAAAGGTGAATATACATCGGAGAGGAGCAGATGTTGCTAAAAAAAATGAGCATCCAGGAGATCAAAAGGAATTTTGAACTACGCACTTTAGCTCCAAAAGGTCTTAATATTGACTTTGAGATCAATTCAATTTTATAAAGACATATATACATAAAATACTTCTTCTAAGTTCTTATGATAAATGCACCTTTTATATATCATATATGTTAGATTGGCATCTATTTATAATTATTTTATAAAAGTATTATCAGTATGTTTTAGGTGAATAGTATTTCTATGTTATTAAAGTTTTTTTTTTTTTTAATTATGAACCCTCATAGAGTCTTTTGAGATACTTAAAAACACTTTCTTCTATTCTCTGAATTTTTAATTACATATCTGTATTTTTTCCCTATGCCCTTTTTCTGTTAATATATTTTATGGACTGCTGCCCTCTTTAAAAATGGCACCCGAGGTTCAGACGCACTTTTTAGAACACTCCCTGCGCTGAGAGATGAGTGGTGAATGAGTTCCTCCTCAGTAAAGACGGAAGAACCTCGCCGGCAGAAGGTCGTCACAGGAAGTGGCGTAACAGGCTCTCTGAACAGCTGCGTTATGAAATACAGAAGATTGAAGCACTCACAGGATCCAAAAGTTTGGCGGACATATTGGGAGGGGTATGGACTATGTCCATGAACCAGATACGTTGCCATATTGGATGTGGCAAGTTGTGTCCGGTCCGGACCATATTTGGCAAAGGGAGGGTTTTCTTTTAATATATACACATGTGCAAGCTATTCATTTCGTATTTGGAGGGTATAAAATGATGGGCATTTGTAAATGTACCTGCACCTGAGGAAGACCCATTTATTGGATTGAAACGCGATGTGCTAACATTTAATTTATTTCTATGTGTTACTATTACATTTATATACTTACTTTTACCTTCTCTGGAAAGTTCCTGATACAAGCAACACTATATGGTTAGGACTTCCATCTTTTGAGGAATTAAGCCTGTGTCCTTGAGGTGAAAGCCCCATAAGTTCAAAGTCAATTTTTAAGGGCTCTGAAAATTGTGAGTGTTCCTATTCTAAAACATCTATTTTTCACATTGTGTTTACAGACTACACTATGAGGCAGAAATAGAAAATGGTCCAGGCACTCCAGGATACAAAAAGGCAAATTTATTGACCCCCACCGTGAGGCAGAAATAAAAAAAAAAGGTCTAGGCACTCCAGGATACAAAAAGGCAAATTTATTGAACCCACCACCACTCACAACGTTTTGACCTGAACGGTCTTTGTCAACCTTGTTAGTTTTTGGTATCTCTAATAGGAGCATATTCATAATTTCTTACAAAATGTCTACAGTTGGTGGATGTTCTAAACATGTAATATCTCCTACCATTATTCATTTTTTTTGTGTCATCCACCACAAAAAAGCCATTAGGTGTTTTACTGCATCTCTTAGGAAAAGCTGGATTACAAATGACAGGTATCATTTGGAAATTACATGTTAAATATACAATAATAAGTATATAATCATCCCTTTTTGACTGACACTTTTTACTTGATTTGTAAATAATATAAACATTAAGTGGCTGTTCTCTAGCCTTCAATCATCTTTTTACCCATTCATAATCTGTATTCTGGCTCTTTGGACAAAACTCTGAATCACAAATCAAATGAACATGCTCAACCATTGGGCAAGTAATTTGTTTGGTTATACATCAAAATTCAGAGAATTGCATGTTGGCAAACATAACTATACAGATCTAATGCTTAGTTAAACATTCATTTTTATTTTGTCCTTATGATAGAGAGTAGCAGAGTCAATAGTGATAAATAATAATAAAAAAGAAACTCAAACAAAAACAAACCATAACACCACACACCATAACCATTTTAGCTTATTACACTGGTGATGGAGTCAGATTTCATAGTGCTGCCCAAACCATAGTGCTGTCTGTCAATCAGGGAGCCAAGATTTATACTTCCTGACTTACCTGCCAAATCACAAATGAGAAGGGACATTCTGCTCCCTTGGAATGATTGCTTTTAAGTCCAAAGACTGTGGTTGACTCCAATGATTAGCATTGCGTGTGGTCACACACACTCAGCATCATTTATCACAGAGATAGGACAGTCATTTGGACTTGCAAGTGCTCACATGCAAGTTTCACCTCATTACAATGCCATGTATTGTTAGAACCACAAAGGGAAATGCCCTGCTCTTCATTTAATAGCGCTTTTAAGCAGAGATCTGAGGTTTCTTTTTAAATAATTGTATTAATCTAAATAAATATACCGTATATACTCGAGTATAAGCCGAGTTTTACAGCACATTTTTTGTGCTGAAAAACCCCAACTCGGCTTATACTCGAGTCAGTGTCTGTATTATGGCAATTTGCATTGCCATAATACAGACTGGGGCTGTGGGGGCTGCAGAGTGGTTACTTACCTCTCCTGCAGCTCCTGTCAGCTCTCTCCTCCTCCGCGCCGTCCGTTCAGCACCTCGGTCAGCTCCCAGTGTAAATCTCGCGAGAGCCGCGGCTCTCGCGAGATTTACAGTGTGAGCTGACAGAAGAGCTGACCGGACGGCGCGGAGGAGGAGAGAGCTGACTGGAGCTGCAGGAGAGGTAAGTAACCACTCTGCAGCCCCCACAGCCCCAGTCTGTATTATGGCAATGCAAATTGGCATAATACAGACACTGACTCGAGATTTTTGGATTACAACACCATGCATTTTGTTTTCAATTCTTAAATTTTTTAGAAAACTGCAAGACAGATATGCACAATAGGTATTTCAGTATCAACAAATTCATTCTAACACTTGTGCTTTGTTTTACTTGATAACTTAAGTAACGTCTTACAAGAATAAATGACAATTTTTAGGTGCCAGTTACTCATACCATTTCTAAGTAATTTCCAAAACTAAAATGGGATGAAGGGAAAGGGGAAAGAAGGGAAACAGGTATAACCACTGCAATAAAGATATTACGCTGTGGAGAGGCAGCCCCCACAGCCCCCACTGAACTACCAATGCCACTGGACCACCAGGGAAGGAGAGCCCCCCTCCCTGGCCAGCTAGCAAGCAGGGAGGGGGGACGAAAATAAATATAAATAATAATAAAATATAAATAATAAAGTAATATTAAAAATAAAAAATAATAAAAAAATATTAATAAAACAAAAAAATTATTAAAATAATGTAAAAAAAATTATAAGAAAAATGCCCACCCCCCACCAAGGCTCTGTAACACACACACTGCATCACACACACTCACACTGCATTCATATATACACACACACTGCACTCATACACACACTGCACTCGTACACACCCACTGCACTCGTACACACCCACTGCACTCATACACACCCACTGCACTCATACACACCCACTGCACTCATACACACCCACTGCACTCATACACACACACACTGCACTCATACACACACACACTGCACTCATACACACACACACTGCACTCATACACACACACACTGCACTCATACACACACACTGCACTCATACACACACACTGCACTCATACACACACACTGCACTCATACACACACACTGCACTCATACACACACTGCACTCATACTGCATTCAGTATATACACATACACTGTAAATAAATATTCAATATAATTTTTTTAGGATCTAATTTTATTTAGAAATTTACCAGTAGCTGCTGCATTTCCCACCCTAGTCTTATACTCGAGTCAATAAGTTTTCCCAGTTTTTTGGGGTAAAATTAGGGTCCTCGGCTTATATTCGGGTCGGCTTATACTCGAGTATATACGGTAATAAACCTTATGGTCCTTATGGTCCAAATATATAAAAAAAAAATTGAACATATTCAAGCTCTATATCTCAGTAATCTAGAACTCAGAAATGGCTTTAAACACCTTTCAAATAAAATAAATCAGCACGTTCTATCTCCCCAGATATGAATGAGATGGATGAATGATATTATCATTGTTAAGCTTCACCAAATCATGATCGCAAATATTAAATGTCAATATTCATATAGCCGTTAACTTGATAATTATGTACTGTATGCTTATTAACATGTTTGTCTATTAAAAAAAAATGAAATATTTCTGAGCTCCTTTTCAAATCCGTATTTTGTCAGTTTGACAAATATGTTAAAAGTGAGACTGCAGGGACAACTCCTTGTACCATATAACAACTTCTGACAAGCTGGAGAATATTTGGTTCTTAGAATGTCCCTTTCACATTTTTAACAAGTAGGAAAAAAGAAACATGTAAAATAAAATGTTAAAATCTTTAACATTTTCACTATTTCTGTTTTAATAAAATCTTAGCAGAACATTCATTTGTAGTAACATATGCACTGTTAGCTATATATGATATAGGTATAAGTGTGATACAAAAATAGAAAAGTGCAAATGGTCAAATACGCTTGTATGTATTTGTAAGGACATTAGTGACAGCAGAATGTAAAAAGAATGTCTGCATAATAGTATATTGCCCACACACTCCAGGTACAGGTATATCATGTATTTTAAAATCCGGTTTAGAAATGTGCATGGCCAAAAAATTTAATTAGTGTCATTTTCTTTTTCCAATTTGGCAATTTTTATTATTTTTGGGGTACAGCATGAAAAAGGGATGAGGGGGTAAAATGCATAAAATGTATACAGTACTGTCATCTCACCAGCGCAGTTTATATTACAAGTGTGGTATGCTTTATGATTAGAGATGTCACGAACATAACATTTTCCGTTCGCGAATGGCGAACGCGAATTTCCGCAAATGTTCGCCAACGGGCGAACCGGGCGAACCGCCATAGACTTCAATAGGCAGGCAAATTTAAAAACCCATAGGGACTCTTTCTGGCCACAATAGTGATGGATAAGTTGTTTCAAGGGGACTAACACCTGGACTGTGGAATGCCGGAGGGGGATCCATGGCAAAACTCCCATGGAAAATTACATAGTTGATGCAGAGTCTGGTTTTAATCCATAAAGGGCATAAATCACCTAACATTCCTAAATTGTTTGGAATAACGTGCTTTACATCAGGTATGATGTTGTATCGATCAGGTAGTGTAAGGGTTACGCCCGCCTTACAGTGACAGACCAAACTCCCCGTTTAACGCACCGCAAACAACCGCAAACAGTCCATTTGCACAACCGCAAACTCCCCATTTGCACAAGGTTGGATACCAAGCTAGCCATGTCCCGTTCCTTGTCCTCACTGATGTCATTGAAGGTCTCTTCCTCCACCCAGCCACATACAACACCAAGGGTCCTCGAAAGGTGACAACAAGCCCCCTGGGACGCCTGCTGTGTTTGGTCTTCCACCTCCTCAAAGCCACCTTCCTCCTCTGACTTCTCTTCTTCAGACTCCTCTCTCTGTGTTGCATCTCTCTGCGTTATTATAAGGTGTGTTAAGTAGTACTATTCCTATCAGTTTAATCCCTGTTACGTCCCCTATCAGGGGACATGTATATGGCATCGATTTTAGGAACCGGGAGATGGAAAAAGATGCTTGGTCGGTCCTCCTACTTCAAATTTGGGGCACTGCGCGTGCAATCTAATGTGCCACCAGATAGGAGTGGTGTGTTAAGTAGTACTATTCTTATCAGTTTAATCCCTGTTATGTCCCCCTCATCAGGCCTTTTTTAGTCGAATGTATCGCCCACTGTCAGTCCCTTCGGGATCCATCCCTCATTAATCTTAATAAAGGTGAGGTAATCTAGACTTTTTTGACCTAGGCGACTTCTCTTCTCAGTGACAATACCTCCTGCTGCACTGAAGGTCCTTTCTAACAGGACACTTGAAGCGGGGCAGACCAGAAGTTCTATCGCAAATTGGGATAGCTCAGGCCACAGGTCAAGCCTGCACACCCAGTAGTCAAGGGGTTCATCGCTCCTCAGAGTGTCGATATCTGCAGTTAAGGCGAGGTAGTCTGCTACCTGTCGGTCGAGTCGTTCTCTGAGGGTGGACCCCGAAGGGCTGTGGCGATGCGTAGGACTTAAAAAGCTCCGCATATCCTCCATCAATAACTATTCTGTAAAGCGACCTGTCCTTGCCGGCGTGGTCGTGGGAGGAGGAGGATTACTTTCACCTCTTCCCCTGTTAGATTCCCGTTGTGCTGTGACATCACCCTTTTACGCTGTGTAAAGCATACTTTTTAATTTATTTTGGAACTGCTGCATCCTTTACGACTTGCGGTAATTCGATAACATTTCAGGCACTTTCTGCTTATACCGGGGGTCTAGTAGCGTGGACACCCAGTACAGGTCGTTCTCCTTCAGCCTCTTTATACGAGGGTCCCTCAACTGGCACGACAGCATGAAAGACCCCATTTGCACAAGGTTGGATGCCGAGCTACTCATGTCCCGTTCCTCGTCCTCAGTGATCTCACTGAAGGTATGTTAATCCCCCCCAGCCAAGTACAACACCAGGGTACCAGATAGGTGACATCGAGCACCCTGGGATGCCTGTTATGGTTGGTCTTCGTCCTCCTCCTCAAAGCCACATTCCTCCTCTGACTCCTCTTCCTCACAATCCTCCTCCAGCGTTGCCGCAGGTCCAGCAAGCGATGCTGATAAGGCTGTTTCTGGTGGTGATGGTGACCACAACTCTTCCTCTTCCTCTTCACGCTCATCTATGGCCTGATCCAGCACTCTTCGCAGGGCACGCTCCAGGAAGAAAACAAATGGTATGATGTCGCTGATGGTGCATTAAGAGCGACTGACTAGGTTTGTCACCTCCTCAAAAGGACGCATGAGCCTACAGGCATTGCGCATGAGCGTCCAGTAACGTGGCAAAAAAATTCCCAGCTCCCCAGAGGCTGTCCTAGCACCCCGGTCATACAAATAGTCGTTAACGGCTTTTTCTTGTTGGAACAGGCGGTCGAACATTAGGGCTGAATTCCAACGTGTCGGGCTGTCCCAAATCAAGCGCCTCACTGGCATGTTGTTTCGCCGCTGGATATCTGAAAAGTGCGCCTTGGCTGTGTAGGAACGCCTGAAATGGCCACACACCTTCCTGGCCTGCTTCAGGACGTCCTGTAAGCCTGGGTACTTATGCACAAAGCGTTGTACGATCAGATTACACACATGTGCCATGCACGGCACATGTGTCAACTTGCCCAAATGCAATGCCGCCAACAAATTTCTTCCATTGTCACAAACCACTTTGCTGATCTCCAGTTGGTGCGGAGTCAGCCACTGATCCACCTGTGCGTTCAGGGCGGACAGGAGTGCTGGTCCGGTGTGACTCTCTGCTTTCAGGCAAGTCAACCCCAAGATGGCGTGACACTGCCGTATCCGGGATTTGGAATAGTACCTGGGGAGCTTGGGGGGTGCCGTTGATGTGGAGCAAGACGCAGCAGCAGAAGAAGACTCAGCCAAGGAGGTTATGGAAGAGGATGGAGTAGGAGGAGTAGAGGAGGTGGCAGCAGGCCTGCCTGCAAGTCATGGGGGTGTCACCAACTCCTCTGCAGAGCCACGCATTCCATGCTTGGCAGCCATCAGCAGGTTTACCCAATGCGCAGTGTAGGTGATATACCTGCCCTGACCATGCTTTGCAGACCAGGTATCAGTGGTCAGATGGACCTTGCCCCAACACTGTGTGACAGACATGCCATTACTTCCTTTTGCACAATCGAGTACAGGTTGGGGATTGCCTTTTGTGCAAAGAAATTTCGGCCGGGTACCTTCCACTGCGGTGTCCCAATAGCTACAAATTTTTGAAACGCCTCAGATTCCACCAGCTTGTATGGGAAAAGCTGGCGGACTAAGAGTTCAGACAAGCCAGCTGTCAGATGCCGGGCAAGGGGGTGACTTTGTGACATTGGCTTCTTACGCTCAAACATGTCCTTGACAGACACCTGACTGTGGGCAGATGAGCAGGAACTGCTCAAGGCGAGAGACGGAGTGGCGGATGGTTGAGAGGGGGCAAGGAGGACAGCAGTCGTTGACGTGGCTGAAGATGCTGGTCCAGGATGAGGATGGCAGCTTTGAGTTTGTGTGCTGCTTGTACTCATGTGTTGATCCCATAGGTGTTTGTGATGTGCGATCATGTGCCTTCGCAAAGCAGTTGTACCTAGGTGGGTGTTGGACTTCCCACTACTCAGTTGCTTTTGGCACAGGTTGCAATTGGCATTGCTGTTGTCAGAGGCAGACACACAAAAAAATGCCACACTGCTGAGCTCTGCAATGATGGCATTCTGGTGGTGGCAACAGCATGCGTTGATTGGCGTGCTATCTGGCTGACCCCGGGTGCCGATGCATGCTGTCTGACTGTGCCACTAGCTCCTTGTAACGACCTCCCCCTGCTTCCAACTCGTCTCCTCCTCCTCTCTGTCTCCCCATCTGAACTTTCCCCCTGTTCTTCTTCTCTTCTAGCGGGCACCCACGTGACATTCACGGACGCATCGTCATCATCAACCGCTTCACTTGTATCTGACAACTCAGCAAAGGAAGCAGCAGCGGGTACAACATCATCATCATCACACTATACGTCCACTGATGTGTAAATAACTCCTCTGACAGATCAAGTGAAGCGGCTGTGGTGCTAGTGTTGGTGGTGGCGGCAGGCGGGCGAGTGGTAACTTGAGAGGTGCCCGAAGCTAAGCTGGAGGAGGATGGTGCGTCAAGGTTCCGAGCGGAAGCTGTAGAAGTTTGGGTGTCCTGTGTTAGCCAGTCAACTATGTCCTCAGAACTTTTCAAGTTCAGGGTACGTGGCCTCTGAACACTGGGCATTATTCTTGGGCCAAAGGGAATCACAGCACCACGACCACGACGGCCCCTGCGGGGTGGCCTGCCTCTGCCTGTCATTTTTTTTTTTCGATTAGTGGTACTATGCGTGCAAGCTATATAGCTGTAACAACAGATATGAGTGGCACTGTGCACTGGCAGAAGTTGGCAGAGTAGACGCTGTAGGCCTGACACACACGCTTGCAGACAACTAACTGCTAGTCAATCTATTACAGTCAACATTTTTGTACACTGTTACACCAGATATGAGTTGCACTGGTGTGACACTGTGCCCTGGCAGGCCCTGAAACGCACACGTTTGAAGGAAACTGACTGCTATTATTTCACAGTCAAATTTCTAAAAAAAAAAAAAGCAGACTGATGTTCTAGCCCTAAAAATTGCTTTTTGGGGTGCTGTCCTTACAGCAGAGATCAGATGAGTCCTTCAGGACTGTAGTGGACACTGAATACACTAGCCTAGCTATCAATTTCCCTATTAAATCAGCAGCAGCTAAACTGTCCCTCCTCTCAATAATAATCAGCTTCCGGGGGGCGGGGCCTAGCTGTCATGGAGGAAAGACGCACTTCGTGTGAGCTCCCTCAATATCTCACTTTAAGCAGCTATCAACAAGCAAATTTCACCCCAGAAGGGGATGACCAGCAATGTTGCTCCTACCTGACCGACCCGACATGCTTAATAGCGGTCAGCAACTCGACAGAGTCTTACTTACCTCCGCGTGGCAAGTGTGGCCTGGTGCTAGCCGGGCAGGAGAGGCGGACGATCTCCCGATCCTGGGATACCCAGGAGCAGCTACATCCCGGCATGAGCTCCGTTCCCCCCCCCCCCCTCAGACCGGTGGGGGTTATCCCGGTCCACCCCTGAGAGGCTGTCTGGAGCTAATGGATGCACAGAGCACAGCCGCCCAGGCTGACATACTCATCTGCAACTCTCCCAATATGGCGGCAGCCGCATGTCCTCCTGTTACCAGCAAAGCATGGCAGGATATTGAGTCTAAGCTGGACAGACTCTTTAATCAATTTTGGAACCAAATAACAAGCAGGAAGCCCCAACAAGCTCCACCACAGCCCCAACAAGCTCCACCACAGCTAAGCGAAGCAGTCCCCATTAGAATCCACCAACGCAAAAGGCGTCGAAGACGGGACCGGAGGCACAAACAGAAATGCAGAGCCTGCCCCACGTCAAGCACTCACCTCCACCTTAAGCCACCACAATCCCACACCGGACGTGAAACACCACCGGGACAGATCCGACCACCCGACAAAACAAGCTTCAACCACCTCAAGCCGCGAACCCGGCACTCAGCCAGAGACTTGCCTTTGTTGTTCCAGGTATCAGGGACTCCCAGGGTCTGCACCTGGCGCCCAGAAGGGATCGGATGAGCACAAGCATTGAACAGCAGCCTGCCAAGCATGTCCCACTATAGCCCATCCTCCACACCATGCCTTTGATCACATGAACTGCTCTCTGCACATTAACTAATCGTAAAGTAGCAAGCGTTTAAACATTATTTCACCTCCTAAAGAGTTTATTGTCGTAGTTCCTTACATGCCTTTACCTTAACCGTTCATGTATTATGTTATTCACTAGTCTCATCTCATGGGGCGACTCACACTTGATTTATAACTAGTGGTGGAGCTGCTGATATAAATACACAGTTGATAACGTGCAAGCTACACCCTAAACATGACAGCCATCTTTCACAACAATGTATTGCTATATACTCATACCCTCAGTGCAACTAGCCATGATATACGCACGTTCAGCCTAGCATGCTCAAATATAACACACTTCTGTCTAAAAAAAAAAAAAAATTGCAGCTTCCGAATGAATCTAAAATGGATGCTGTCCAGGAGGTGGGAGGGTCTGGGAGGGAGGGTCTGCTGCTGATTGGCTGGAATGTGTCTGCTGACTGTGAAGTACAGGGTCAAAGTTTACTCAATGATGACGAATAGGGGGCGGACCGAACATCGCATATGTTTGCCCGCCGTGGCGAATGCGAACAAGCTATGTTCACCAGGAACTATTCGCCAGAGAACTATTCGGGACATCTCTATTTATGATCACTAGCATCAATATTTTCAAACATTATTACTTGTACATCATGTTTCAAGCAGTTCCCCTAGGTCCTTTGGTAACCTACCCAGTTTTCTCCTTTGTGGGTCAGTGTGTTTCATCTGCTATTAGGGTCCATGGTGGTAGAACCTTGTAATATATAGGTGGGCAGCTGCCCAGGTTATCATACTAATGTATCTACCCCTGTTTCTCTGAGTAAAGTCAAGTTGTCAATGTTGGGTGTTGTGATGGTCTCATTAATAATGGCCGAGTTCCACGGGTGTCTCGTGTCGCGAGCTAAGGTGGGTTTTGGAAAGGGGTGCAGGTGCGGTATGCACACTTTCAGGAAGTGCCCTCCCTTCTTCAACATGTCGGTATACACTATGATGTAGGTTGGTTTTACATGGGGTATGTTGGCAGTGGGTGGACTGTATCCACAGTTTTTATTTTCTTTTCTATCGAGGTGAAAACACGAGGGTACAGAAATTAAAGGGGGTTATTTCTAGGGGAGAGAGGCCATCCATTATGTACAACTCTTCACTCAGCAATATACTTGCCGGTGTTGGCGTGGGATTGTGTGTCGCACTTGGAGGGAGCAAATAACTTATAGATAAAGAAAAGGTGAAGCCTTAGGGGTCAAGCAAAGCTTGATCCCGAAGTCAACATATAAATGGACTATGTGGGTATAAAGGGTCCTAAACCCTAAATAGTACAAACACATGAAAGGTTGTCTAAGAGGGTGAAAGAGTGAAGGGCGACCTGCCTTTCCTCTAACACTCACCCTAGGTATACCCACAGTAGTGAAAATAACTCATAGGGTATGAATAGAGTAAAAATTAAAAACTTATGTTTATTAAATAGAATTTTATAAACATAAGGTGGGGGGCAAGTATCTCTGCTTGTAATCAGGGGTGTAAGGTGGGGGGCAAGTATCTCTGCTTGTAATCAGGAGTGTATTCGACCTTGTGCCTGGTTGTGGGTATTTACCATGCTATATGTGGTTTGTTGTTTCTTGGGATAACCTTTCTTCCCCCTGCATGGGCTAACTTTAACTATTTACACATTATATGCAACGTGGGAGTATTGCAAGTGTGGGTCCGTGAGACCTGTGTGTATCAGCGAAAATTGGTATAGCTAGAGAGTTAAGTCATGCTTTTCCACTGCGGAGAGGGCTTCTGTGGGCTCAGGGACAAATTTTTTTTTTTTTTTTATTTCCAGTCCTGTCATGTATCATGGGTTGTGCTAGATATTTTCTTCATTTCGCTTTGACGACTGTTATATGTTTCCCCGATCTAAGGTGCATTCTTGCCATATATTCATAATCTAAGTTAACTGTGATTTGCTGTAACAGGGCGCCCCATGATGGGGCACCTTCCTCCCTCCATGCTCTTGCTACTAGTGTGACGGCTGCTATCAGGACATGGAACACTAGTATGGAGATGTCGTGGTTGAAATCCTTTAGTCCCATAAATAGAATATCAAGTTCAGGTTTAAGTGTATACTAAACCTGCTATCAGTTCCTCCACTTTATTTCAGTATGGTCGGAGGCTCGTGCACGTCCACCAAACGAGGTGCATTGTGCCCCTGGTCGTGCCGCATCTCCAACATCTGTCGGTAGTCCCATGGTATATGTGTGCTAGCCTTTTAGTATATATATAAAAAACAGAGAAGAGGAAAAAGAAATCGAAAACGAATGCTCAAATCACCAAAAATGTGAATCACTCCAAATCACACCAGATAAATACAGTACAAATAACGTGAATATAATGGTGAGAGCAAACTAAATACTAGGTTAAAATCCAGATAAAATAAATGAGAGGCAATATTACCATATATTACTGGCTTGTAGGCATGTCTTAAAAAAACAATAAAATAAAGGACATAGTATAGCCTGTATACAATAAAATAGATAAATATAGGTATAAAATTGCCCACTCACGTGGTGCTGAGCCGTTTAAAAGTGGCTCAGACTATCAGCGCCTTGTAAAGTTTTGTTGGAGACTGCAATGCTGGAAGCAGGTATTTCAATGCATAAATTCCATCGTATGGTTTAGATGTCAGACAGGAAAAAAAGCAGGTAAATGAAAAACTTGTATTTGCTTAAAAACACAGCAGAGGAATCTAACCTCCCAATTGCACTCAGTGCAATTGGGAGACTAGATTCCTCTGCTGTGTTTTTGATTAAAAACACAGCAGATTCCTCTGCTAGATTCCTCTGCTGTGTTTTTGCTTAAAAACACAGCAGAGGAATCTAGTCTCCCAATTGCACTGAGTGCAATTGGGAGACTAGATTCCTCTGCTGTGTTTTTAAGCAAATAAAAGTTTTTCATTTACCTGCTTTTTTTCCTGTCTGACATCTAAACCATACGACGTAATTTATGCATTGAAATACCTGCTTCCAGCATTGCAGTCTCCAACAAAACTTTACAAGGCGCTGATAGTCTGAGCCACTTTTAAACGGCTCAGCACCACGTGAGTGGGCAATTTTATACCTATATTTATCTGTTTTATTGTATACAGGCTATACTATGTCCTTTATTTGATTGTTTTTTTAGGACATGCGTACAAGCCAGTAATATATGGTAATATTGCCTCTCATTTATTTTATCTGGATTTTAACCTAGTATTTAGTTTGCTCTCACCATTATATTCACGTTATTTAGCCTTTTAGGCACCATGTACCATCTGTGGCCTATTTTCCTGATTTGTTCAATATGTGTGGTGCATGCTGACCTACCTCTATTGTAAAGGATTGTCTCCATTGGCTTTCTGAAATACTACAGTGTAGATCCGCCTGCCAAGCCTGTTGGTGTGCATATGATAGAGATGTGGTGTGGTTAAGTAGCTAGTTATAGTAGAGGGACATCACCTTCTTTGGAGTGTCGTGGATCAGACATGTTTTTTCAAAGGGAGTTAGGGTACGGTGGGTCGTTAATCTGAGTTTGTTCGTGTAGTATCGATTTAAGTTGTAGATAAGGAAAAATTGCTCTTTGTGGGAGATTAAATCTAGTTACTAAGTCTGGCAATTGTAACAATGACCCCTTAAAGTACAATTTTTGAATATGATTACATCCTCCCTTGCTCCACATGCGGTGGTCAAATGTTGGATGTGCTACCTGTACCCTATAAATGGGCATCGCTGGTGACCAGGGTACGCTAGATCACATCCCGTGGTGTACCAAGTCCCAGGTTTTGAGCAACAAGTCTGATGTAAGTGGTGAGATCAGCCGGAGTGATCGCCCATGCGGATGTTGTTACGGCATCCCCTGTCCTCCAGGTCCGCCATCTTAGCCTCATGTGTGTCTAGTCTGGCGAGGAAGCTTTCCATCTTTCCTGCAAGGTCATTGTGCGCTTCGGCCATTTCCGCCGTCTTGTCTTGCACTGCTGATGTCCTATTGCCAAGCTCTTGGACATCTCTTTTGAGGTCTCCAATGGCTGTTTGCAGGGTATTCAGCAGTTTGGTGGATAGTGTGTCTAACATTGTTTGCATCACCGATTGTGTGAGCGTGGCCGTTGGTTCCGGAGTCAGCTGGCGCTTCTCCGGCTCCTTGTCCGCTCCATCTCCAATAATTGCGAACAATGCCAAATTAGGGTGCTGTTTAGCAGAAAGACCCTTTAATTTACTAAAAATAGTAATCCTACATAAGGGTACCAAATTAGTGAACTATCTACTAAACGTTGGCCTAAAAGATCACATTTATTAAAAGTATTTTTTTTTGTTAATGTTGGACTTTCAGCTGTTTAGTAGATAGCTATCTAATCTAGTATCCCTATGTAGGATTTCCATAATTAAGGGTACCAAAATAAGGACATATTTACTAAACAAATGAAGAAGCAAATTTAAAAAAAATGCTATCCTTATGTGGAATTTGCTCTTAATTAGTCTGGTGCCAGACTTAATTATAGTGCCAGGAAAACAAACTCGTTTTCCTGGCACTATAGTGCCCTGCGGGTGCCCCCACCCTCAGTGCCCCCTTCCACCGGGCTTTAGGGGGAGGAAGGGGTTAAACTTACCTCTTTCTCCAGCACCAGGCAGGGAACTCTCCTCCTCCTCTCCTCCTCCTCTCCTCCTCCTCTCCTCCTCCTCTCTTCCTCCTCTCCTCACAGTGAGAAGCGCGGAAGCACTTCTAGCGGCTGTCAATGAGACAGCCACTAGAGGCTGGATTAACCCTAGTGTAAACATAGCAGTTTCTCTGAAGGGTTAAACCTAGCTTGACTTGGCACTCAGACCACTTCATTAAGCTGAAGTGGTCTGGGGGCCTACAGTGGTCCTTTAATAATGCAGTGCTTTGCATAAGTATGCTTTGCCTACAGTTGCCGTTTTCATATTTTACAGTTTACCTTTAGGTAAAATGGATTTTAGAATTGTGAAGTGAAGGTGAAGGGCTGAATATTTATAAATATAACCCGTAACAAACGTGCTGTTGTGCAGACATATAGGTAACTGTACTTAATAAATATATTAAATTCCATTTGTAGTATGCATTACCTTAAAAATATAAACAAACAAAACCAAACATAGTGTTTACTGTGGATTTTAAATGGATTTTATTGGGAATTTTATCATTTGAGTTATACAATATTGAAGGTGTTGTTTATTGTGACACAGAAGTTAATTTAGCAACAACAAAAAAAAAATCTACACCTTTGCTGCTTGCATAAGTATTCGCCCGCATCGCCATAAGCCTTGGTGTAACTGTCTTCAGAAATCATATGATTAGCTGAAATTAGATTATGTTAGAGAGTGTATCTAAATACACAGCACCATGAAGCTTGTCCATAACTTCAAAGCTTGTAAATTGCTTTAAAAACAGATAAACTTCTGGAAAAATATCAGTGAAGGTTAGGTTATAAAAATATCCCAGTGTTGGAACATCCCCAAGGCACTGTTTTAAATCCATTGTTAAAAGATAAAGAATATGGTACAAATGTGACTGTCTAGAGAGAGATGATCTAAAGATTGTCTATGGTCAGAGATCACCTAGAACCCCACAAAGCTAGATAGAAGGGGACATGGAAAAAAAATACATTAACCAAAGTGAGAACGTACATGTTTATGAATGAGGATTAATCTACTTAGCTGCCCCAAAGAGGGAAGGACGAATTCCCAGAAAAGCAATTTGTAGAGAAATCCTGGGCACGGTATCAAAAAGCATACTATATTTGAAGCACAGGTCCAGCAATGTTTTGGCTCAATTCATGAGCCTTTCTCCACCTCCTCCCCCCCACTCCCAACCTACAGGCTTTGGTGGGGAGTATTAATGAAAAGGTAGCAGATATACCATTGATGAAGAAAACACTTGGCTGGTAACCACAAAAATGCTAAGCTCCACCAAAGTACACAAATCATAGCAACTTTATTAGTAGGAACAACCTTGGCACGAGGAACTGCACCACAGGGAGGGAGTCAAACACTTAGATACATACCACATGTGTTTATTTGGATTGCTATCTGTGGCATTTTGAACTCTTGAACACCTTGAACTCTTTTTCATGTTCCTCAAACCCTTCCTGAACAACTTTTGCAGTGTGGCAAGGTGCATTATACTGCTGAAAGAGGCAACTGCCATGAAGGGTACACATGCAACAATCTCTAGGTAGGTGGTATGTGTCAAAGTAACATTCACATGAATGCCAGGACCAAAGGTATTCCAGCAGAGCATACTGCCTCTGCTGGCTTGGCTCCTTTCCATAGTGATGCCATCTTTTCCCCAGGTAAACGACACACATGCATCCGGCAATCCACCTGATCTAAAAGACAACGTGATTCATCAGACTCTGCAATCTTTTTCCATGACACTCTAAACCTTTACATGGGGGAGGAGGGGGGAGGGGGGTACTGTTTTACTCAGGAGACTTTGCTGAACACAAATATTAGTGTTTCAAAACAGTAAAACATATCACAGCAATGATATTGTCAGTGAAAGTGATGTTTTCTGCATTTTTCACACACAAACTGCACTTTCACTGATGATATCATTGTTGTGGTATGTTTTACTGTTTTGAAACACTAATATTTGTGTTCAGCAAAGTCTCCCCAGTATAACAGTACCCCCCTTGTACAGGTTTTATAGTGTTTTTGAAAGTTACATGGTCAAATATAAGGCTTAATTTTCCATATGTTTAGATTGTCAGAAATTTGCCAGATTGGTTATGTTGCCTTTGAGAGCGTATGGTAGCTCAGGAATGAGAATTACCCCCATGATGGCATACCATTTGCAAAATAAGACAACCCAAGGTATTGCAAATGGGGTATGTTCAGTCTCTTTTAGTAGCCATTTAGTCACAAACACTGCCCAAAGTTAGTGTTCATAATTGTTTTTTGCATATCTAACACAAACAAATATAAATGCTAACCAGTCTTTGTGACTAAGTGGCTATACTCCATATTGAATACCCTGGGTTGTCTACTTTAAAAAAATATGTACATGTGAGGTGTGATTTAGAGATTTATGACAGATAACAGTGTTACAATGTCACTATTGATACATTTTTAAAATATATATTTCGAAACAGCAATGTCCTACTTGTACTTATAGCCCTATAACTTGCAAACAAAAGCTAAAAACATATTGACATTGGGTATTTCTAAACTCAGGACAAAATTTAGAAACTATTTAACACAGGTGTTTTTTGACGGTTGTAGATGCGTAACAGATTTTGGGGGTTAAACCAGTTCAGAAGTAAGTATTTTTTCTTTGGATTAGGTGTTTTTAAAGAAGACTATTGCATTCTGTTAGATTTGAAATTGCCGTTTAGTGAATGAGTGAGTGCGCTGGGTGTTGTCCGTTACATATGTGTATATGTCTTTTTATAATGTTATACTGTTTACTATGATTTTATCCACTTCTGTTATTCTACAACAAGATCTACAACAAGATCTTATTTATTTGTTTAATTGTTTGTGAATTTCTGCAATGCTATAATGATCATGTTCTTCCTCAAAAAAATGCTGGTTTTGGCAGTGAGGGTGACCCTCAGTTTTATCTTAACAAAGGCAGCAGTAATCAGGTGAAGTTCGTTGATAGTGTGCTGAGACTGTGTAACTGGACCATGACAGTTAGTGCAGTGTATACCACTGGTATGCTGCCAGAGAAACTGTGATCCAGCTGGACACATGCATGAGGACTCCTGGAAGTAACTGCCACAGCCTATTGTTATTGTTAGTATTAACCAATGCTTTTACTGTTTCTAGGAAGGTTTACAATAAATTCATGCAAAAATTTGTATCGCCCATAAACAAATCAATAGATAGATAGATAGATCGATCGATAGAGAGAGAGATATCGTAAATGATTTAGAAGTATTTATTTATTGTGCAATATTACCATAATATATCAGTGATTTTGGAAGCATTGCTTTTACTTTACAAAAAGTTTTAGAGCTGACATTTTATTTATTTAGTGCTGTTTCAGGCAAATGTTTAGGATGGTAGCCAGATTGTATAAGGTCAAGCAGAGATTTAGATAGAATCAGGGCATGTGTGCTTACTGAGGCAGTGCTATTTTCTCTGTTACCAGCTTCACTTGCTGAATCTGTGCTGACATTAGAAGCAGAAAAGTAGGCAGTGTCTTTGTTTAACACTACACATATGTCATATCTGCTTCATTTATCCGAGAGAAGAAAAAAGTATTTGTGCTAAATACAACTGCAATATTTCTAACAAACACACAGGATAATACAATCGTGATTGTCACACGAAAGTGACAATGAGAAAGTGAGATTTAGCAGTTTCCCAAGTTTACATATACATAATACATTTCCACAAATATTTTATTCCTGGACTGCAATACCCTTTCAGGTATTAGAGAAATCCCTGCTTGCTTGTACTACATTTTAGTCTGTTGGCATGGAAACTAGTGGGATCCTTCGTAATGACTAATCCGGTCTTTTCTCTTATTTGGACCAGTAAGAGTAATTGAGAAGTTACAGGTAGAAAAAAAAAAAAAAAAAAAAAACAATTGCAGGTAATAATGAGGCAAGGAGCTCTTGTTGACCCAAATCAAACATCCATTGTGAATATTTCTTTTACATTATAAATCTATTCTTATAGATGGAAAATAAATAAAACAGGGGGAGGCACAGGGAACATAAATATAAACATAATGTCAGACTGAAATAAATTGCATTCGCAATATAGGACAAAACCAGTGGGAGGTATATAAGAGAAATAAAGGTTTATTCTCACTGTAGACATTCTCAATTTTATTCTCTTTTGTTCTTTTTTTTGTTTCCTTAGGAATGAAAAACCTAAATTGTGTGCTGCTTTTATTTTTCTCTGTGTATATCTGTCTTTCAATCTATCCCAGATGCTTACTACAGGTAAGTAGCGAAATATAAGAATAACATTGAATAAGTTAAATAATGCATTTATTTTACATTTCCTTTATAATGCAATTTTTTAAAGCCACTTTATAATTAATTGTAGTGTGTATACACTTAACAGTGAATTGACAATTGATTTACAATTACAGGTTAGAATAGTCAACGTCTGAACGTAACCGAGTAGGGGATTTTTTTCCTTATTCTCTATTTTGCCTAAATTGCAAATCAGCTTACAATTCAGTTTAATTCACAGTTTGGTGAATTAAGCTCTGCGATGCACAAGATGAACTCAGCATTTATGTATTCCAAATTACTATTCAAGAATTCTTAGTGTTCTTTTTTTTTTAATATATAGCCACGGACATTACTCTCACACCCCAAATGAAGTACAAAGACGTTCAATGGAGCATATGAGAACTCGCTCAATTATTTTGCCCTCTGGTTATAGATCAGCTCTGTTGTTGCAGAGTCACCTTATCCTATTGGCATATCAGATGGATATCACCCACACGTACAGTTTATAACCAAAATGCCAGTAAATACCCTCAGCAAAAGCTACAGTAAACACATACAATCATCTTAGTTTAATCTTTTGTGTCAGTCTGTCTGCATGTACTTTACTTTGTTGTAATTTTTCCACTAGTGACTGTATCTACTGCTTGCCTAGAATGGTATCTGATACTAATGTGCTGGTAATAAAATCAGTTAAACTTTTGGGGTAATCATCATGAAAAGCACTGGAGCCCACAGGTACATTCTATTGGTGATTCCTCCACTACTTTTTAGAACATAGCACTTTAATAAATCCCCCCCCCCCCCCCCTTTATTGCTGGTATTGGGAGGAATATGTTCCCTGGAGGTAAGTAAAGGATCAGGTAGGATGTAACATAAAGATTAAACAAATATTCCAGTATGTAATCCTCCTTGGACAATGTATGTTTCTACATTTTCCCACATGGACTATCCAATAAACTTGTGCATTTGGTTTCAAACGAATCATGGTGTGTCCAAATATTGGTCTATTAGCAATTCTTCTCGATTCCATAACTCTGAATTGTCATTTGACAGAATCTTGTACCAATACAAGAAATGCATGAACTGTTTTGTTTGTTTTGTGATTCAGAGTTCTGTCCGTGGTGCAAAAGAGAATGGATGATTGGTGGGAAAGGAAGCTGATAAATGGTTAGAGGACAGTCACTAAATGTTGATTTTTTTCACAGAGCAAGTGAAAAGTGGGCAGTAGAGAGAAAAGAGGATAAACAGTAAAATAAAAATCTAAATTTATGTATTTAATAAATATATAATATATAAATAGATATTTTACTGCTCTCTCTTTTTTCCCTCTATTAGTTACTTCTTACTTGATTTGTGAACCAAATGGCACAAAAATGTGCCTATCAGTGTACTGCAAACAATATACATAATATTTATATTATTCCAAATTCCACCTTAGCCTTGAAGTATAGGTCTTAGGGTGTCAGGACTTATCTTTCCGATCAGCTCCGTTCTGACACTTCCGGGTATGCAGAGCAGTCCCCGCCCCCTTCTCTGACGCGGCTCTCTCAAGCCTTATAGAGAAACCGCGCCAGTTTCAAAATTGCTTAGTGATTTGAGTTAGGTTACTTCCGCATTCATATTGCCGGCTAAGCTACTCTTCGTTAAACACTTGTGTACCGACCTCTTGGACTGTTTAAACGGATTCCCTGCATTCTCCTCTCCTTTGATCTCAGACTGAATATTGGATTTTCCTGCTCTCCAACCTCGAAGACCCGGACTGAAAGAAGTTTATCCTCTATTTGGCTCAACCTAAACTACCTTTGGAAGATTACTCCCATCAAACTCTAAGTATACTATTATACTAGCATACTGGGAATTGCTTTGCTAATGAACTTTAACTTGATTACTAATACTCTCCTACTAAAACTCTTTTACCAATATCTCTGCTACAGTTGCTAGTGTTTTTTGCTTTTCACTAATCACCTGCAATATCCACGAATCCTTAAAGCTACAGTAACTGTCCTTTATAGTAGGATTTCTTTCCTATCTTCAATCACGCTCTGTTAAAATAAAAAGGAACTTTCAAATCTGCAGTTGTGTTCCACATCAATTCTACTTGTGACATAACATAGGGCAACTACATAGGGGAGAGCTTTTTTATCCGTAGGAAGGGCTATGAGGGGTTAACCCTTAGTTTCAGAAATTTAGAGAAATGAGAAAGTGTCAAGTGTATACACACTACAATTAGAGATATCCCGAATAGTTCGCTGGCGAATAGTTCCCGGCGAACATAGCTTGTTCGCGTTCGCAGCGGCGGGCAAACATATGCGATGTTCGGTCCGTCCCCTATTCGTCATCAATGAGTAAATTTTGACCCTGTACCTCACAGTCATCAGACACATTCCAGCCAATCAGCAGCAGACCCTCCCTCCCAGACCCTCCCACCTCCTGGACAGCATCAATTTTACATTCATTCGGAAGCTGCATTCTTTTTTTTTTTTTAGACAGAAGTGTGTTATATTTGAGCATGCTAGGCTGAACGTGCCTATATCATGGCTAGTTGCACTGAGGGTATGAGTATATAGCAGTACATTGTTGTGAAAGATGGCTGTCATGTTTAGGGTGTAGCTTGCACTTTACCAACTGTGTATTTATATCAGCAGCTCCACCACTAGTTATAAATCAAGTGTGAGTCGCCCCATGAGATGAGACTAGTGAATAAAATAATACATGAACGGTTCAGGTAAAGGCATGTAAGGAACTAAGACAATAAACTCTTTAGGAGGTGAAATAATGACATGTTTAAACACTTGCTACTTTACGATTAGTTAATGTGCAGAGAGCAGTTCATGTGATCAAAGGCATGGTGTGGAGGATCGGCTATAGTGGGACATGCTTGGCAGGCTGCTGTTTACTGGTTGTGCTCATCCGGTCCCTTCTGGGCACCAGGTGCAGACGCTGGGAGGTCCTGATACCTGGAACAACAGAGGCAAGTCTCTGGCTGAGTGCCGGGTTCGTGGCTTGAGGTGGTGGAAGCTTGTTTTGTCGGGTGGTCGGATCTGTCCCGGTGGTGCTTCACGTCCGGTGCGGGATTGTGGTGGCTTAAGGTGGAGGCGAGTGCTTGACGTGGGGCAGGCTCTGCATTTCTGTTTGTGCCTCCGGTCCCGTCTTGGACGCCTTTTGCGTTGGTGGATTTTAATGGGGACTGCTTCGCTTAGCTGTGGTGGAGCTTGTTGGGGCTGTGGTGGAGCTTGTTGCGGCTTCCTGCTTGTTATTTGCTTCCAAAATTGATTAAAGAGTCTGTCCAGCTTAGACTTAATATCCTGCCATGCTTTGCTGGTACCAGGAGGACACGCGGCTGCCGCCATATTGGGAGAGTTGCAGATGAGTATGTCAGCCTGGGCGCTGTGCTCTGTGTGTCCATTAGCTCCAGACAGCCTCTCAGGGGTGGACCGGGATAACCCCCACTCGTCCGAGGGGGGGGTAACGGAGCTCCTGCCGGGAAGTAGCTGCTCCTGGGCATCCCAGGATCAGGAGATCGGCCGCCTCTCCCGCCCGGTGAGCACCAGGCCACACTTGCCACGCGGAGGTAAGTGTCAGGATCGGGACAGGGATCCAACACGCAGAGTACAAAGTGTAGTAGGTACGTATACCGGACCTTAGAATGGCCGGACTTAACGTAAGGAGTAAGTAGAGAATGGTCAGAGGCAAGCCGAGGTCGAGGGAACGAGAAGACAGGTAAGCGAGAGACAAGCCGGGTCAAAGGATAACAGAGATAAGCAGAGTAATACAAACAAGCCGGGTCAGAACCAAAGAGACAATAGACATACAAGAGCACTGAGTGACTAGACTGGCTAGAACCACGACAGGGCAATGAGCAAAAGCGGCAAGCTCTATTAAATACCCCGGTTCTAGGAGGTAATCACACCCCGACGAGTCCTGGTTCGTGTTCAGGGTTTGAGTGACAGGTCGAGCCGGCTTGGCGTCATGACGTCGGCTGCTGAGCGTCACGTCATAAAAGGGCGTGGATCCCTCGCGGCTGGCGTGTAACCGACCGGAGGGACCGCGAGGAACGGAGGAAACAGCCCTTCTAAACGGGAAAACGTCTAAGTCTCTCCTCTTATCAGAGGTAGAGACTACAGGTACCCTGACAGTAAGTAAGACTCTGTCGAGTTGCTGAGCGCTATTAAGCATGTCGGGTCAGTCAGGTAGGAGCAACATTGCTGGGTCATCCCCTTCTGGGGTGAAATTCGCTTGTTGATAGCTGCTTAAAGTGAGATATTGAGAGAGCTCACACGAAGTGCGTCTTTCCTCCATGACAGCTAGGCCCCGCCCCCCGGAAGCTGCATTATTAGTGAGAGGAGGGACAGTGTAGCTGCTGCTGATTTAATAGGGAAATCGATAGCTAGGCTAGTGTATTCAGTGTCCACTACAGTCCTGAAGGACTCATCTAATCTCTGCTGTAAGGACAGCACCCCAAAAAGCCCTTTTTAGGGCTAGAACATCAGTCTGCTTTTTTTTTTTTTTTTTCTGTGTAATCTAATTGCAGTTGCCTGCCTGCCAGCGTGTGTGTCAGGCTCACAGCGTATGCTGTGCCCACTTGCCCAGTGCCACCACTCATATCTGGTGTCACAATAGCTTGCATTTAAAAAAAACAAAAACTTTTTTGACTGTAATATAATAGCAGTCAGTATCCTTCACGCGTGTGCATTTCAGTGCAACTCATATCTGGTGTAACAGTAGTGTACATTAAAAAAAAAAAACTAGAAATTTGACTGTGAAATAATAGCAGTCAGTTTCCTTCACACGTCTGCGTTTTAGGGCCTGCCAGGGCACAGTGTCACACCAGTGCAACTCATATCTGGTGTAACAGAAGTGTAAATTAAAAAAAAAACAAAAAAAAAAACATACTTTTTTGACTGTGAAATAATAGCAGTCAGTTTCTTTCACACGTGTGCGTTTCAGGGCCTGCCAGGGCACAGTGTCACACCAGTGCAACTCATATCTGGTGTAACAGTAGTGTACATTAAAAAAAAAAAAAACTAGAAATTTGACTGTGAAATTATAGCAGTCAGTTTCCTTCACACATGTGCGTTTTAGGGCCTGCCAGGGCACAGAGTCACACCAGTGCAACTCATATCTGGTGTAACAGTAGTGTACATTTAAAAAAAAAAAAATACAATTTTGACTGTAATAGATTGAATAGCATTTAGTTGTCTGCAAGCGTGTGTGTCAGGCCTACAGCGTCTACTCTGCCAACTTCTGCCAGTGCACAATGCCACTCATATCTGTTGTCACAGTAGCTTGCACGCATAGTACCACTAATCGAAAAAAAAATTACAGGCAGAGGCAGGCCACACCGCAGGGGCCGTCGTGGTCGTGTTGCTGTGATTCCCTTTGGCTCTAGAATAATGCCCAGTGTTCAGAGGCCACGTACCCTGAACTCGAAAAGTTCTGAGGACATTGTTGACTGGCTAACACAGGACACCCAATCTTCTAGAGCTTCCGCTCGGAACCTTGATGCACCATCCTCCTCCAGCTTAGCTTCGGGCACCTCTCAAGTTACCACTCGCTCGCCTGCCGCCACCACTAACACTAGCACCACAGCCGCTTCACTTGATCTGTCAGAGGAGTTATTTACACATCAGTTGGAAGAAATGAGTGATGCACAACCATTATTGCCAGAGGATGTAGATAACAGGGATATGTCTCAGTCAGGCAGCATTACACATGGACGTACGGTGTGATGATGATGATGTTGTACCCGCTGCTGCTTCCTTTGCTGAGTTGTCAGATACAAGTGAAGCGGTTGATGATGACAATGCGTCCGTGGGTGTCACATGGGTGCCCGCTAGAAGAGAAGAAGAACAGGGGGAAAGTTCAGATGGGGAGACAGAGAGGAGGAGGAGACGAGTTGGAAGCAGGGGGAGGTCGTTACAAGGAGCTAGTGGCACAGTCAGACAGCATGCATCGGCACCCGGGGTCAGCCAGATAGCACGCCAATCAACGCATGCTGTTGCAACCACCAGAATGCCATCATTGCAGAGATCAGCAGTGTGGCATTTTTTTTGTGTGTCTGCCTCTGAAAACAGCAATGCCATTTGCAACCTGTGCCAAAAAAAAATTGATCGCACATCACAAACACCTATGGGATCAACACATGAGTACAAGCAGCACACAAACTCAAAGCCGCCATCCTCCACCTGATCTAGCATCTTCAGCAACGTCAACCACTGCTGTCCTCCTTGCCCGCTCTCAACCATCCGCCACTCCGTCTCTCGCCTTGAGCAGTTTCTGCTCATCTGCCCACAGTCAGGTGTCTGTCAAGGACATGTTTGAGCGTGAGAAGCCAATGTCTCAAAGTCACCCCCTTGCCCGGCATCTGACAGCTGGCTTGTCTGAACTCTTAGCCTGCCAGCTTTTACCATACAAGCTGGTGGAGTCTGAGGCATTCCAAAAATTTGTAGCTATTGGGACACCGCAGTGGAAGGTACCCGGCCGAAATTTCTTTGCACAAAAGGCAATCCCCAACCTGTACTCGATGGTGCAAAAGGAAGTAATGGCATGTCTGGCACACAGTGTTGGGGCAAGGGTCCATCTGACCACTGATACCTGGTCTGCAAAGCATGGTCAGGGCAGGTATATCACCTACACTGCGCATTTGGTAAACCTACTGACGGCTGCCAAGCATGGAATGCGTGGCTCTGCAGAGGAGTTGGTGACACCGCCACGACTTGCAGGCAGGCCTGCTGCCACCTCCTCTACTCCTCCTACTCCATCCTCTTCCATAACCTCCTCGGCTGAGTCCTCTTCTGCTGCTGCGTCTTGCTCCACATCAACGGCACCCCCCCAGCTCCCCAGGTACTATTCCACATCCCGGATACGGCAGTGTCACGCCATCTTGGGGTTGACTTGCCTGAAAGCAGAGAGTCACACTGGACCAGCACTCCTGTCCACCCTGAATGCACAGGTGGATCAGTGGCTGACTCCGCACCAACTGGAGATCGGCAAAGTGGTTTGTGACAACGGAAGAAATTTGTTGGTGGCATTGAATTTGGGCAAGTTGACACATGTGCCGTGCATGGCACATGTGTGTAATCTGATCGTACAACGCTTTGTGCATAAGTACCCAGGCTTACAGGACATCCTGAAGCAGGCCAGGAAGGTGTGTGGCCATTTCAGGCGTTCCTACATGGCCATGGCGCACTTTGCAGATATCCAGCGGCGAAACAACATGCCAGTGAGGCGCTTGATTTGCGACAGCCCGACACGTTGGAATTCAACCCTAATGTTCGACAGCCTGCTCCAACAAGAAAAAGCCGTTAACGACTATTTGTATGACCGGGGTGCTAGGACAGCCTCTGTGGAGCTGGAAATTTTTTTGCCACGTTACTGGACGCTCATGCGCAATGCCTGTAGGCTAATGCGTCCTTTTGAGGAGGTGACAAACCTAGTCAGTCGCACCGAAGGCACCATCAGCGACATCATACCATTTGTTTTCTTCCTGGAGCGTGCCCTGCGAAGAGTGCTGGATCAGGCCGTAGATGAGCGTGAAGAGGAAGAGGAAGAGTTGTGGTCACCATCACCACCAGAAACAGCCTTATCAGCATCGCTTGCTGGACCTGCAGCAACGCTGGAAGAGGATTGTGAGGAAGAGGAGTCAGAGGAGGAATGTGGCTTTGAGGACCAACCACAACAGGCATCCCAGGGTGCTTGTTGTCACCTATCTGGTACCCGTGGTGTTGTACGTGGCTGGGGGGAAGAACATACCTTCAGTGAGATCACTGAGGACGAGGAATGGGACATGAGTAGCTTGGCATCTAACCTTGTGCAAATGGGGTCTTTCATGCTGTCGTGCCTGTTGAGGGACCCTCGTATAAAAAGGCTGAAGGAGAACGACCTGTACTGGGTGCTACTAGACCCCCGGTATAAGCAAAAAGTGCCTGAAATGTTACCGAATTACCGCAAGTTGGAAAGAATGCAGCAGTTCCAAAATAAATTAAAAAGTATGCTTTACACAGCGTATAAGGGTAATGTCACAGCACAACGGGAATCTAACAGGGGAAGAGGTGAAAGTAATCCTCCTCCTCCCACGACCACGCCGGCAAGACAGGACGCTTTACAGACGTGTTGTTGATGGAGGACATGCAGAGCTTTTTAAGTCCTATGCATCGCCACAGCCCTTCGGGGTCCACCCTCAGAGAACGACTCGACCGACAGGTGGCAGACTACCTCGCCTTAACTGCAGATATCGACACTCTGAGGAGCGATGAACCCCTTGACTACTGGGTGTGCAGGCTTGACCTGTGGCCTGAGCTATCCCAATTTGCGATAGAACTTCTGGCCTGCCCTGCTTCAAGTGTCCTGTCAGAAAGGACCTTCAGTGCAGCAGGAGGTATTGTCACTGAGAAGAGAAGTCGCCTAGGTCAAAAAAGTCTAGATTACCTCACATTTATTAAGATGAATGAGGGATGGATCCCGAAGGGACTGACAGTGGGCGATACATTCGACTAAAAAAGGCCTGATGAGGGGGACGTAACAGGGATTAAACTGATAAGAATAGTACTACTTAACACACCACTCCTATCTGGTGGCACACTAGATTACACGCGCAGTCCCCCAAATTTGAAGTAGGAGGACCAACCAAGCATCTTTTTCCATCTCCCGGTTCCTAAAATCGATGACTTATACACGTCCCCTGATAGGGGACATAACAGGGATTAAACTGATAGGAATAGTACTACTTAACACACCTTATAATAATGCAGAGAGATGCAACGCAGAGAGATGAGTCTGAAGAAGAGGAGTCAGAGGAGGAAGGTGGCTTTGAGTAGGTGGAAGACCAAACACAGCAGGCATCCCAGGGGGCTTGTTGTCACCTTTCGGGCACCCTTGGTGTTGTACGTGGCTGGGTGGAGGAAGAGACCTTCAATGACATCAGTGAGGACAAGGAATGAGACATGGCTAGCTTGCTATCCAACCTTGTACAAATGGGGAGTTTGCGGTTGCGCAAATGGACTGTTTGCGGTTGTTTGCGGTGCGTTAAATGGGGAGTTTGGTCTGTCACTGTGAATTGGGCGTAACCCTTACACTACCTGATCGATACAACATCATACCTGTTGTTTTAAAGCACGTTTTTCCAAACAATTTAGGAATGTTAGGTGATTTATGCCCTTTATGGATTAAAACCAGACTCTGCATCAACTATGTAATTTTCCATGGGAGTTTTGCCATGGATCCCCCTCCGGCATGCCACAGTCCAGGTGTTAGTCCCCTTGAAACAACTTTTCCATCACTATTGTGGCCAGAAAGAGTCCCTGTGGGTTTTAAAATTTGCCTGCCTATTGAAGTCTATGGCGGTTCGCCTGGTTCACCCGTTCGCGTAACATTTGCGGAAATTCGCGTTTGCCATTCGCGAACGGAAAATTTTATGTTTGCGACATCTCTAACTACAATTAATTAGAAAGCGGCTTAAAATGCCCTATCCAAATAAGTTTATTTTGAGGTTGAAACATACACTTTTTTTGATTGATAAAACATAATATTTATTCAAAATTCTATTAAAAACGTATATACAAAAATATGTAATCAAAAAAGGAAAAAAATAGGAAAATGGGGAAAAGAAAGTATGGATAAACTAGGGATATTTACTAAATACACTCCAATTCATAGGTATCTGGAACCAGTTAATAGCATCTCCCATCTGTGACATCCTGGAGCCATTCTGATTATGTCAGATGCTCCGCCGATATAATCTTAGACCACAAGGATTACTGTTGTGATCTGTAATATTCTGAAAGTACATTTGAGATTGTTCTTTGATTTTCCAGTTACTATATTTTGGCTTGTCCTGACTATCTGATCTCTCTAACCTGAACTTGGCTTATTTACCTGTATTGTTGCTATTCTAGACTCCCCTGATTCCAGGTTTTTTTTTAGCTATACTCACGCTATTTCCCATTAAGCCCAGCAAATTAAGGACCAGTAATATGTACTGTTCTGTGCACTGTTCTATCTCTGTGCTATCCTGACAATATTCTAGTTTTCTCATACGTTATTACAGTTTGCACCAGGACATCTTGAACTATACATCAAGGCTAAGAAAGAATGCTGAGCATACTTGCAATATTAGTGTGGCATTAACACTACTTATGCACAATCCATACTGTACATATTTTAATTGTTGAACAGAAATACTAACTACTTTTTGAAGACTAATTTTAACAAGGATTTTTGTTAAGATCAGTGGTCCTAGCGGAGACCACCAAAATGCACAATATATTTGATGAGTATGCTATAAAAGATTTGTGGCCACATGCTTTGGAGGAATTGTCTCATACAAGTTCTACCAAAGACCTGTTTGACAAATCAAATAAAGAGACTTAGGTAAAGGTAACTGCAGTACAAAAAGAAACTTAGCACAAAATCAATCACTATAGACTGTGCAGCAAGAACCCCACACTGTAGATCCAACAGTGAATAACAACCAATGCAAAAATGAGGTATGTGCTACCACCAAGAACCTGTTTAATGGTCTAAGCAAGATTAAAAAAAGAGAAATTGATATTAATGGTATCTTTCGTTCAGATTACTATAGGGCAAAAAATATTCCTCGTTTGTTTATAGTAAGGAATGCATGTATGAATAGATGCCAAAATCCAAAATTCTGCAAAAAGTAGATGAACATTACAAATAAATGCTCTTTAGATTTAATGGTTATTGTAGTAGAAGTGGACTGTGAAATTAATTTTGTGAAGAAGTCTATTTAAGAGTTTGAAACCACACGTTAGTACGCTAAATTGCACAAATGCAATATGTTGAAATACATATGTTGAAATTAACCATTATAAGAATAAATTAGATTTAAGAAACAGAAACTGGACAAAGTTAACCATAATGAAAAGTTCCATCAAGCTTACAGGTGGTTAAGTAGAACACAAACTTAAACACCACAACCACAAACATTTCACTCACATTTATACAAACTGACAATTTTCACAACTGACATTTGTTAAGCCGAAGAGAACACCATCATACAAAATTATCAGAAAAGGACAATAAAACCTACACTGGACTAAATCCCAAATTTTCATTCATAAGAAGTGACAGCCATGTTCATTTTTATTGCATAAAGAGCTGTGTAATTCTATACCAAGTACAAAACTGAAATATACTGACAAGTGGCAGATCCGAACATCTATCAGCATCTTAAATTTGATCCAGTGTCAAAATTTCAAAATTAAAACATGTTTGCTTAACTTTGGTCTTCAATTAGGATATTTGGATATTTTGGTCCCCCATTCAGTTTCTTTTGAACTCTTTAAAGATTGCACTAACATGTAATTATTTAAAATGTAAAAATATTTTTTATCTTCAAAAAGTTGGAAAGGTTATGGGGGCAGCCATGACATGACTCTTATGGAAATACATAGATGTATTGGTTAAAGAAGCAGCATTTTCTGTCCACAGGTTTGACTTGTTAACTGGGTCCATCGTTGCCACTACCCACCATCGCTATTTCTGACAGAGAGCAGGAAACCTGATGTCTGAGCTAAGCCCCGCAGTTCAAGGGTTTGCACAGTGGCTAAGAAGTCAATGACTTAGATCTGAAGAGCTAATGGAAGCTCCTAAGCAGAACTTTCCAGCTCTCTGTTGGAAGTAATGAAGGCAGGGAGCAGAACCTAGTGCACCCCAGGCAAGAAGTCAAACAATTCTACAACAATTCGACTACTTACAATGAAGGGTGGCACCGGGTAACTTCTAGCACCATTACCACTAAAGTATGCTGTAGTGGTTATATCAATTAGATTTTTCCTTTCGATTTTAAGGGTTCACATTCAAAATAATATAGAGCTATAGTATTTAGAAGCTAAATCAACTAACACTTTTTTTAAAGACAATATTTTATGAGGAAAATATTACTTAATTGGGAGATAAAACTCTGCTGTATTAATTCATTGCATAAATAATTCAATTATTCAGGTATTTTATTCTCATAAAAAGACTTCATCCTATATATCCATCATTGATTTTTTTTATTTATCAAATAATTTTTCCTAATTCCAAAAATGGAATTGTCTTTACATTGCATTTTAAATGGTTATCATTATTCAAATCCCTTTTTATCTTGATCTTAATATTTGAAAAGAATCAGTCATGAAGGGATTACACATGTGTTAAATCCTGAAACAAAGCAATAATAATTTTTAAAAGAAATTAGGATTTCCATAAAATTATTTACTTGTGTATTCCAATAAGTATACTTCTAGTACCATTCCGAATAGTAAATACAGATTATTCTATATTCCAAAGTACATAGAATATACCATCATTCATAATGGTTAAGTAGTACTGACATTTTCCAATTATATGACTCACTCATCTTATTACATTTACTACAATATCATTCAGATTTTCTTTCATGCCAATTTCTCCCATTAAAGTTCTAGCTATCATCATACCATGTTTTTTCCTACTGAAGAGCTCGAGTTGAAGTAATTTTATTATCTGTCTTTAAATGAACAACAATTCTCTAGAGTTGTTTGGCTTTTAGGTAACATCCATTCAGCCCTCGAACGTTATCTTACCCAGAATGTATTTCAACTCCCTGAATGTCTTTTGCAACATTGTAAAATTCTTTGAATTACTGAAGCTTCAAGTATTGATCCATCTCCTTTGAAATATTGTAGTTGCTTCCATTTCCCAAAACACACGAGAAGCAATTGTTACACATTTTATTTAACTATTACCGTCTTTTACACTATAATAGATTTAAAAAAAACATATACATTTTCAAAATCTCTTATAGTGCCCACACCTATCTAAAATTAATTTGATTGTTTACTTCCACAGATACCTACCTTTGTTCTTGCTCCTCTATATATTTCTACCTCTCTCTCTTTCTCATCTACCTATCTGTCCATCTGTCTGTCCATCCATCCTATTTATTTATCTAGAATATAGATATGTGTGCTCTATTCTATCATTCTTCCCCTTAAAACCAATGGAGTCTAAGAAGCTTTCATTATTTTCTAATGTCAGTAAATTTACTATCCTCCAAAGTTTTCAAAACTACCTCCAAACTGATTTGAGTAAGTGCCAAGTAAGAGCCTATACATATCAACTTGAAACTGCACACATGATGTTGTAAATGCCCCAAGTAGCGTTATAAGTGATTCTTGAACAATTACTGACCTACTCACTAAATACCAAATGTTTTATGGTACTTTGTTCATCTAATCTTTCTTCTGCTAGTACATAATTAGGTTTTCCATACATTTTTATTCTTCATTATTATTAGCTATATTCAGAGTTTTCTATATAAATTAATTTACCTTCTAAATGTCATCAAGTCATTCTTTAATATTTTTGAATTGTTCTTTTTTCTTTAAGTTCCTACATTTCAGCCATGCTTTATAATACAATGAAATTATAAACTAGTTGACATTCACAGAAACATTGCATAATGCTGAACATGCACTTGAATATAGACAGGTACAAAAAAAATTCTTAAAATAAAAGCAATTAAAACCATCATGTTACATATAACTTATACGTAACAAGGGATCAAATAACATAGAATCCTGAAAAAAGCAACAATATTTTTCAAATGATCAAACGTTGGGGTATGTCTGCTATCTCTATATTTTTCAATCCCTTTCATCTGTTTTCACAGTATTTTATGTAGTCACCTTGCTATATATATTCTATAAGGTTGAAACATGGCTATCAGGTTCAACCTTTCTAAAGCATTCTATTGATCCAGAAGAAGGGAAAAATCATTGCTATGTCTTTCCATTTATTCCTAGTGGGATAAGGAAATACATTTTTCTTTATAATGAAAACAATCTTTTTTATTCCTGCATTATCTCTGTTAAAGCTAATTATAATCAGAATGTATACCTTGGGATAACGTGTCCTAACCCTTTGACGTTACACCACCTGCTACCATAATATCTGTATATTTATTGGGTAATTTAGATATTTAATAAAATAATTTCGGCTATATGAATGTCATCTGGCTTAATATATATAGTCCTCCTTTCATAGCTGTCTCAGTGATATTGAGAGATTGACTGACACTGGGGATGGGAATCGGGATCTGGAATGACACTCGATCGGATGTCACAATTCCACTCAGAATAACTGCTCCTCTCTTTTTCCTTCTCATCATTTCTTTATGTCTTTATATCTTTCTTCTCCTTTTCTATGCCCTCTTAATAATTGCTATATGGCATACATCACTTTAATTTCTCAATAAACCTGGTTATAAGTTGTGAACCTTCTAGATGTGGTGCTCCTATACTTTTCTCTTTTCCTGTTACCTCGCTATACCCATTCGGAAATTCCTTGTTCCTGTTGTTACTGTTAATAGACCAACAGGTGACCTGTTTTTGTTTAACTTTTTTTTACCTCCCCAGTAAAATTTGTACTTGGCTTGCTTTAATTTTAACACACACTGTATGACATTTGTGTCTGACATACGGTATGTTTGTCATCAACTTGATGATGTTTCCAGGTCACTGAACATGCCACACACTTTGCATGCTTTTTATCCTATTTGTTAGCTTTATAATTACTAAAAATCCAGAATGAGGAATTAAACAAGAATTATTGTTTATTATTGTTAGTTGCAATTGCTCTTTTTTAATGTGTATAGAACAAATTAAAATTGAATTTGGTAACTTATCACTTTAAAATAAGTTATACATGAGACTATTGTACAGGACACTTTTTATACTTTTATATTCCTAGTATTGATTTGTTTATAAAAAGAAAAAAAAAACCTCATCAGACAATAAAACCATCAGATGTGTGGCCACATTTGATGGAGGCTGGTACACGATAACTGACACTTTTAAAAAGAAATGGCCCATCTTGATGCACAATCAAGAAATAAAAGGATCATTACCAACGTATCCGGCTATAACTGTTCATCGATCCAAGAACTTGCACAACCTGCTCATTTACAGCCACTTGGAAAAGAAGCCCCCAGACCCACTTTGGCTAACCGCAACCAATGGCACCTTCCGACGTGGCCATTGCAAGGCATGTAAATATATTTCACCCTCTAAATTCACCAAGTCCAACCAAACTGACATTGTAGTAAATACAAATAGTGCATTTGTTAACTGTAGCTCAACTAAGGTTCTTTACCTGATCACTTGCTCATGCGACAAACAATACATAGGAAACCCCTATCAACATGTTGCATGCTACAACATATTGGCTCTATCACCAACTCTGGCAATCTCACATCCATTGACAAACACCTTATCAACTTTCATAACGCTGATATTTCAGGTAATTGAAAAACGAATTCTCCATTCACGCAAAGGGAATTTTAACTTCAAGTTATTCCAGAAAGAATCTAGATTCATTTAAAAATTCAAAACGATGGTGCCAAAGGGGTTAAATGAAAAATTACATTTCACCCCATATATTCATTGATGTACCAACCTATTCTTGGCCACCACTAACAAACAACAAACATACTCATTTTGTCTTCCATGATATTAAATTCTATTGACAGTTAACATTAATCCTGTACTACTTGATTGACCATGATCTTATTATACATATTAGACATTACCAATATTAATAAAAATATTATTAACAGTGGAGGCATATTCATAAACAGTCAGGTCCATAAATATTGGGACATCGACACAATTATAATCTGTTTGGCTCTATACACCAACACAATGGGTTTGAAATGAAACAAACAAGATGTGCTTTAACTGCAGACTTTCAGCTTTAATTTGACAGTATTTACATCCAAATCAGGTGAACGGTGTAGGAATTACAACAGTTTGTATATGTGCCTCCCACTTTTTAAGGGACCAAAAGTAATGGGACAGAATAACAGTCATAAATCAAACTTTCACTTTTTAATACATGTTTGCAAATCCTTTGCAGTCAATTACAGCATGAAGTTTGGATTGCATAGACATCACCAGACGCTGGGTTTCATCCCTGGTGATGCTCTGCCAGGCCCTACTGCAACTGTCTTCAGTTCCTACCTGTTCTTGGGGCATTTTCCCTTCAGTTTTGTCTTCATCAAGTGAAAAGCATGCTCAATCAGATTCAGGTCAGGTGATTGACTTGGCCATTGCATAACATTCTACTTCTTTCCCTTAAAAAACTCTTTGGTTGCTTTTGCAGTATGCTTCGGGTCATTGTCCATCTGCACTGTGAAGCGCCGTGCAATGAGTTCTGAAGCATTTGGCTGAATATGAGCAGATAATATTGCCCGAAACACTTCAGAATTCATCCTGCTGCTTTTGTCAGCAGTCACATCATCAATAAATACAAGAGAACCAGTTCCACTGGCAGCCATACATGCCCACACCATGACACTACCACCACCATGCTTCACTGATGAGGTGGTATGCTTTGGATCATGAGCAGTTCCTTTCCTTCTCCATACTCTTCTCTTCCCATCACTATGGTACAAGTTGATCTTGGTCTCATCTGTCCATAGGATGTGGTTTCAGAACTGTGAAGGCTTTTTTAGATGTTGTTAGGCAAACTCTAATCTGGCCTTCCTGTTTTTGAGGCTCACCAATGGTTTACATCTTGTGGTGAACCCTCTGTATTCACTCTGGTGAAGTCTTCTCTTGATTGTTGACTTTGACACACATACACCTACTTCCTGGAGAGTGTTCTTGATCTGGCCAACTGTTGTGAAGGGTGTTTTCTTCACCAGGGAAATAATTATTCGGTCATCCACCACAGTTGTTTTCCGTGGTCTTCCGGGTCTTTTGGGGTTGCTGAGCTCACCGGTGCATTCTTTCTTTTTAAGGATGTTCCAAACAGTTGATTTCGCCACACCTAATGTTTTTGCTATCTTTCTGATGGGTTTGTTTTGTTTTTTCAGCCTAATGATGGCTTGCTTCACTGATAGTGACAGCTCTTTGGATCTCATATTGAGAGTTGACAGCAACAGATTCCAAATACAAATAGCACACTTGAAATTAAGTCTGGACCTTTTTTCTGCTCCTTGTAAATGGGATAGTGAGGGAATAACACACACCTGGCCATGGAACAGCTGAGCAGTCAATTGTCCCATTACTTTTGGTCCCTTGAAAAGAGGGAGGCACATATACAAACTGTTGTAATTCCTACACTGTTCACCTGATTTGGATGTAAATACCCTCAAATTAAAGCTGAAAGTCTGCAGTTAAAGCACATTTCATTTCAAATCCATTGTGGTGGTGTATAGAGCCAAAAAGATTAGAATTGTGTTCATGTCCCAATATTTATGGACCTGACTGTATGTCCATTTAGGCTCAAACTTAGATCCTAATACACACAAAACACATCCAGCTGTTACATTTTTGTCACATAGTATATATACAATCAGTCTTTTCAAATCCATGCCAAGTGACCAGTATTCTGATTAATATTATCTTTTTTCTCAATCCTTCATCTTTTTTTATTTTTTTGTCATTATTATATTCAGTTTACATTGCCAAGTTCTAATAGACCACCAGATTTCTTGGTAAGTTCTTAAACTGTTCTTACATATTCTATACAACATACAATATGTAATTTACATCAGAACATCCAATGCTAAACCTCTCCATGACAACAAATCATTAGCTGGTACACTAGCCTGACCTTTTTTTTGGCCCATCTGACCCATCTTCATAATTGGATACTTACAACCTCCAATCACAAGTGATAAACAGCTATTTAAAACCTCTCTTTTCAGAGGCCCATTTCCCCCTGAAGAGCCGCCCAACTGGCGAAACGCACGTCGGGGCTCCTTCCTTACTCGCGGTCAGCCTGTCATTTCGATACAGATTCTGTTACTCGGTTTACAAAACACTTCATGTGTTATTACTGTCTAAATCAGCCGCATGTATCATATCGCTAGGACCCAGGTAATCTGATTCCTATTTATGAACTGCTCTGTAGTGATGGCTAGAATTTGCTTGTAGCTGCGCACAGGTGCCCTCAAAGGCACAGGTTAGGAGAAATTCAGAGCAGTCCACTATTTATGCTTTAGTCTTTAGACCCTTCTGTCATTTGGATCTAACACATTCTATTTATAACTTTAATGTTAAAGTTAAAGGTATTGAGCACTGTTTAGCCGAGGGCTACCCCTGGCAAGCATAGCAGTATTATATAAGTAGACAATGTTGCCATTCCCTTGATTTCGGTTACATGTTACTTTGACGTTTAAGAGGATACATTCTCTGACTATTTACTGCTATATAGCTCTACCTTCACCAACTTAACGTACAAATTCAGGGAAAAGTTTAGCATTTTTTCTACATAGTTGTATACGTACATACTTATTTTTCTTTTTTATCTTTCTTTTTTATCACTGTGTATATATAATTTTTGTGTGTTTTGTGTTCATTATATTGATATATTACAATTCAAGTCTTTGTTGTGTTGATTAGTGATACCATAAGGTCATACAACTGTATGTTCTCTTAACCAACCCATGATTAAAAGTTAAGTTTTAATTGAATCATCTTCAGGCCAGGGCAATTAGCTGTTCTCTCCTCTCCTCTCCCTGATTACCTGGGTTCATACCCTCCTCTTTTTTCCACTGAGACCCATACTTACATTACTTCCGTTATTCTCTTTTTTCTCATTATAAAAAAAATACCAATAAATCTATCTTGCGACATGACAGATCAATGAAGGACCTAGTTATTTTCTATAGTGATCATTAGACTAATGCATTCAGCTTCAAATTAACTAAAATTCATCTAAATTTTGCTGATCAGTGTGTCATTTTAGTTCTGTATATTCAAAGTCATATGGATGTATTACATAAAATGACTCAGACAATGGCTGAATAGGTTTGTTTGCCTCATGATTATGGGTACTGTTCGTAGTGCCAAAAAAAGAGATAGTTGATGGTTGGGGGTAGCAATTAAATCAATGAAAAAATCAATGAAAGAAAAAGGGATCAGCAGGACTTAAATATTCAATTGACTGAATTCCGAATTAGCTCAGAATTAGATCAGAATTAACTTCACTAAAGGGGTTTAAAAATTAGCCTAGCTCTGTACTGTATAATATATACACATACAAATATTATGATAGGCTTATATTTCAGGCCCTTTTCATTCATTCAAAAAGTTTTCCTCAACTTGATGGCATGGACATTATTTGGATGCGCCAAACTGATTGGTTGACGAAATTTGGTCAACCAAACAAAAATTTTTGGTCCAAATTGATTCAGCTGAACCAGAATTTTATGCCTCACACATATCTAGTGATCATGAATATGAGATAAATTCTTATTGCTTTGCCTGCCCTCCGTGCCTGGTATTATTAAAGGTGACAACATCCTTGTAAATTCCTGATGTCTCTGATATGGGTACTGTTCCTCAATCACTGGTAATGCAACTGACTAAACACCAAATGTTGCTACACCAGGATATACCTCTTCTCACACATGAGACATGTTTGATGTTGTGCCTTTTCATCCTTTACAGTGGCTCCAGTGTAAGAAATTATGACCCTCTTACAAGGATATTTTTTTAGGGAATGTGTGACAAATAAGACACAAACACAAGTGTATAATAAAATGTATTGTTAATATTAATTTAAGGATACTGTTAGATTTTAAAAGGATATACACATTACACATTATAACCATAGTCAGTCCAAAACCAAAAGATACATAATAAAAGGGCAATACGTAAACATTTCAATGGAGGTCTTCCCCTTGCGCCTTCATCTTGGGTAATCTGGGACAGACTATCAGTTCACCATGGCCCTGCTTGCTGTGCTGTCCTCTCCAAAGAGACAAAGAGGGAGAGAGCCTTCCTTGGATGTTGTCCTTTTAAAGACTTATTCTTGGAGTAATAAACTACAAGTCCCAGAATTCCTTTTCCCTCCCAAAAGTGGTTTATCCCGCCCTCTTTCTCCAGAGAGTTCCTTCTTTACACAACAAGCAAGTAAATTAGGTGGACAGCGCTAATAATTATTATAATAAAATCATACATACACAGGTAGCAGCAGATTTCGCAATTATGTGTCTTACTCTTAAAAAAAGGGAAATAAAAGTGCAATGATAGTGCAGTATGTTATGAATAACATGGTTATAAAGATATATTCCAAAGGGGCACTCACGTTTTCCAGAGCTTAAAAAGCTCTATTTTAGGAGCCTGGACGGAACAATCCCCGTCTAAGGATTTCTTTTTGCTAGTATCAGATTCCCAAGGTAGTGCGATTCATCATATGAAAAAAATAAGGATGTATACCAATGGTACAGTACGTATGTGAAAGTAGGATAAGTAAATTTATCCTACTTTCACATACGTACTGTACCATTGGTATACATCCTTATTTTTTTCATATGATGAATCGCACTACCTTGGGAATCTGATACCAGCAAAAAGAAATCCTTAGACGGGGATTGTTCCGTCCAGGCTCCTAAAATAGAGCTTTTTAAGCTCTGGAAAACGTGAGTGCCCCTTTGGAATATGGTTATATATAGAAAAGTGGAACCCACCCATATTTACAACCATATTTACTTAGGTGGCTGTGGAGTACACCTGGGATCACTCCCAGTAATACGTTTTCTCATCTTTAGTGTATATACTTTCTTTTGTTTTTTCCCCTTTGGAATATATCTTTATAACCATATTATTCATAACATACTGCACTATCATTGTACTTTTATTTCCCTTTTTTTTAAGAGTAAGACACATAATTGCAAAATCTGCTGCTACCTGTGTATGTATGATTTTATTATAATAATTCTTAGCGCTGTCCACCTAATTTACTTGCTTGTTTTGTTCTATTGTTCACAAGGTAAAAGGAACTCCTTGTTGGTGAATAGCTGCTTTATTGGATAGAGAGCACTTATCACTTTTTTCACCTTCTTTACACAAGTCTTTCCCTTTGATCTCTTCCCTCCAGCCATAGTGTAACAATGTGAAAGAAGTGACTAGTTAGGGTTGGTTTCTGGGTAGGTTAGACAGCTTGGGAAAACACACACTTCCATGGCTACACCTAGATGTTAATTACTTTGATCTCCTGATAACATACATGGAATACTGGAAGGATGTGAGATTTGTTTTAGCTGGATGTTGTAAAATGAAATTGAAAGCTTTGATCCTTATCACACTGTTATCAAGGAAATAACCCCAACTTGTGAAACCAGTCACATACACAGAAAGTTAGATACAATATTGCAGTTTGGCATATCAATGTCTTACACCAGGACCATCCACAGTTGTACAAGATCCAGTTGTCTCATTAGAGATGTTTACACTTTGACTGATACCAGCAAGGTTTATTGTATGTGTAGAAGCCCTGTAAAGGGTTAAATGTGAAAGGGTTTATAAAATACCCCTTCCTGTCTTATTGGAGATTCTTGGCTGATATCAGCAAATCTAATGGCTAGAGTAGGACTCACCTCTTGAGGCTTGCCTTGACGTGGCAGGCGAGCTTATATATTCAAATGGCCATTGGAATAAAACTAAAGAGCCTCCAGTTTGTTTAAATGTACATAGGGATTTAGGCCAGAGTGCAGGTAACCTTCTCTTTGTTTTTACTATGTATTTTGAGCTGTTGGATACTAAGCTACTGCTGCTGTAAGCGCGCTGCTTTATATTTGTGTTTGTCCATTCATCTAGCAGGATCGAATTTTGTCCATGACTTAGTTTTGGAAGATTCTTTCAAATATTTTCATATTGAGGGACAGTTTTTTTTAAAATTTTGTATATTTTATTGTGTTTAAGGGAGCACTATAGAGTCAGGAACACAAACATGTATTCCTGACCCTAAAGGGTTAAAACCACCATCTAGCCACCCTGGTCCCCTCCTGCCTCCCTAAATATAGTAAAATCTTACTTGTATTCAAGTCTGGAGCTGTTTACTTTGTCCCTGTTTCCTTTTGACCTGCCCACTGCCTGCTGACATCATCATAAGTGGTAGCCTGATCCAATCACAATGCTTCCTCATAGGATTGGCTGAGACTGACAAAGAGGCAGATCAAGGGCAGAGTCCTGGCCAATCAGCATCTCTTCATAGAGATGAATTGAATCAATGAATCTCTATGAGGAAAGTTCAGAGTCTGCATGCAGAGGGAGGAGAAACTGAATGTTTGGATGCATTTTAGGCAGCCATGACCCAGGAAGGATCTCTAACAGCTATCAGAGGAGTGGCCAGTAAAGTTATCACTAGACTGTAATTTTAACACTGAATTTTCTTTGAAAAGACAGTGTTTACAGAAAAAAGCCTGAAGGTAATGATTCTACTCAACCGGTGGCGTACACACGTTCCATGGGGCCCCGGTGCGAAAATTGATCCATGCCCCCCCGTGCTTACTCTGCGTGGGCTGGGGCCACAACACATTGCATCGGGCACCTGGTCACAGGGGTTGTAGGGCTGTGACCCCTGCGACGCGGTATGTACATCAGTGCATGCAGATACACATACACTTAAAGGACCAGTATAGGCACTCAGATCACTTCAGCTCAATGAAGTAGTCTGGATGCCATGTCCCTCTAGTTTTTTTTTTTTTTTTTTTTTAAGTTTCAAAATTTTCTTTATTAAGTAAATAAATGTTGTACATTACTAGGTATAAGGTTACATATGAAAAAAGATACATTTGGCAATTCTAGTCGAAAATGGTGAAGACGTGTCACAAAAGAATTTTTACAATTACATTGTGTTAAAAGGAGTACATTGCACAACAGGGAGTATAAGACCAGATGTGTATACATAAATGACCGTATTAAATAGTATAGAATATAGGATTGTAGACGTGTAGAAATTTAACATAGTAAAATAGTGGAATAATAGGATATATCCACCAAGTCGCCTCAAACAAAGGTAAGTCGTGCTGGCTACTAATAGGAAATTAGATATGCATTCGGCTAGGTGTTTCTGCGTATTGGTCAGTAGCTCGTGGGTGGTGTGGTGTTATATTGTGAGACTATAGAGTACAAGTGTACAGAGTAATATAAATGGATAACAATTGAGGCAAGTTAAACTGATCAACTTAATCCAACCAAACCCTAGATTAGTAAGTGTTTACGCTAGTGTAAAAGATATCTCGTATTGGAAATTCAATAGATATTATAATTGGGTTTAGGGTCCCTGGCTTGCCTTAGGGTAGTCCCAACTGGGAACATTGAGAAGTAGGTCCCTTAGCTAAGAAAGTAATCCATCTTTCCCATATCTGCTTGTGTGTCGTCATGTTTTTGCGATAGGCAGCCGAAATTTCTTCCATCTGCCTGATGCATTCTACTTTTTGGATCCACTCCCTGATTGAAGGGGCCTCGGCTTTTTTCCAATGGATAGGGATCAAGAGGTTGGCTGCCAGCAACAAGTGTGTAAGTAAATTTAGTTTGGGTTTTTCTGTGGTGTTGTTTGAGAGAGGTAGCAGGAACAGCATGTGTTCTGGGGCGCAAGGGTACTGTATTTTCGTGATAGTTTGAGTTAGTGTGTGGATCCGTGTCCAGAATTTAGATATGACTGAGCAGGTCCACCACATGTGTGATGAGTGGGCCTCGGGAAGCGTGCATCTCCAGCATTTGTCCGTACAGTTCCTATGCATAAGGTTAAGTTTTGCTGGGGTGTAGTGCCAGCGGGTCAACCTTTTGTAGTTACTTTCCTGAATCGCTAAATTTTGAGACGATGTATGTGTTCTGTTTATAACTTGTTGCCATTGGGAGTTAGACAGTGAAATCGGTAGCTCCGATGACCATTTGAGGATGTATGAAGGGAGCTTGTCGGATTGTTTGGACTGTAGTAGTTTATACATTGTCGACAAGATTTTCTTCTTTAGTGGGTGTGATTGACATAGTCTTTCAAAATGTGTGAGGTCCCTTGCTCCCTTAGGGAGGAGAGATAGGTGGCGGACAAAGTGGCAAATTTGGTTGTGAAACAAGCAGTGTGTGCTTGTTAGGGTGGAATCAGGTAGGGTGTCTTGTATGGGTTTGATCGAGTCGTTTTGTGTGATATCTTGTAGTGTTAGATACGAGGTTGTCCCCTGGATTTGTCGTGACCAGCGAGGGGTATCAATCGGTAAAAGTGGGTTATGAGTTAATGGGTATAGGGGTGAGGGAAAAGGAGCTATTATACGGCGGATTGGTCCAGATGAACATGTTTTGAGCGTGGCTGTTATGGTGGGATGTTGTTTATGTAATAGGAGTGACCGCCCATTGTCGTGCCAGGGGATTGTACAGATGGGAGCCTTCATAGATGCTTCCTCTATTGTGACCCATTGATGAGTGGGAGTTTGTTTAGTCCATTCATAGATTCGCACTAAATGGGTGGCTTTGTGATAAGTTTCTATATCAGGGAGGCCAATACCTCCATCGCGTTTTATGTGTGTAAGGAGGGGATATGCTAGCCTTGGGTGTGTGTCTTTCCAGAGGTAGGAGGAGAAAGTTTTTTTGAGGTCGACAAAGAACTTTCTTGGGATTTGAATGGGCAGGGCCTGTATGAGATAAAGAATGCGTGGAAGGATGTTCATTTTCATAACGTTCAACCTGCCGAACCATCCGTGTTGCAAATTTCGCCATTTGGACAGGTCTCTGTTTATGTTTGTCATTAGTGGCGGGAAGTTTAAGTGATAGGTTTGGGATAAGTGTCGGGGAATGTGTATTCCAAGATATTTAATGGAAATTGCTGCCCAGGAGAAGTGGAAGTCATTTTTGAGTTGGTTCTCCACTGCTTGCGTGGTTTGGATTGGAAGCAATTCGCATTTCGTGAGGTTGGCTTTGAAGTTGGAGAGTTCCCCATATGTTTGCATTTCCTGGAGGATGTTTGGGATAGATTGTGTGGGGTTTATGATCGAGAAAAGGATGTCATCGGCGAAGGCCGATACTTTATATTCCGAATTGTCTATTCTAATTCCTTGGATAAGGGGGTTTTCTCTTATGCCTTGTAGGAAGGGTTCTAACGTTAGGATAAAGAGCAGGGGCGAGAGAGGGCATCCCTGTCTTGTTCCATTTGTAATCACGAAGGGGGTAGAGAGTTGACCATTGATTCGTAGTCTCGCTGTTGGTGTTGAGTATATAGCTGACATCCAGTCTAGCCATCTAGGTCCGAATCCTAATTCCCTGAGTGTTGTTAGCATAAAGGACCAGTCCACTCTATCAAAAGCCTTCTCGGCGTCTATTGATAGGAGGGAACTCTGGTATGTGTCTTGTTGTGCCCAGTGTATTAGATTCAGGATTTTTGTGGTATTATTTTTTGCCTCTCTGCCGGGGACAAAGCCGGCCTGATCAGAGTGGATTAAGTTTGGGAGAAGGTTTTTGAGTCTAGTTGCGAGGATTTTAGTGAATATTTTAACATCGACATTGATTAGCGATATGGGTCTGTAACTACTGCATTGAAGAGGGTCTTTCCCTGGCTTTGGAATGAGTGCAATTGTGGCCTCTAGAGTGTGTATGGGTAAAGGCGTATTAGGGGAGATAACATTATAGGTATTGAGGAATGGGGAAGCTAAAACGGGGGCCAATTGTTTATAGTATTTGATAGTGAAGCCATCAGGGCCCGGGCTTTTACCTAGTGGAGTTTGTTTAACGGCTTGAAAAAATTCATCTTGCGTAATCGGATCATCTAGGAACGAACTGAGATTATTAGGGAGAGTTTGTTTGATCCTATTTTGAAGGTAAGCCTGAACCTCGGCATGTGATGGTGGGGTGTTTCGAAGATTGTAAAGTTGTGTATAAAAGTTTTTGAAACCTTCAGTTATTTCAGGCAGGAAATGAGTTGTTGTGCCGTCCTGTTTTTTTATGCCTTGTATAAAGGTCGTTTGTCTTTCTGGTTTAAGGGATTGTGCTAGTAGTCTGCCACACTTGCCTCCACGGGTATAGTATGAGTGTTTGGTCAAGTGGATTTTCTTTTTCGCGTGTAAGTGTAGCAGAGTGGTTAGTTCCGTTCTTTTGGTTATCAGGGTTTTGTACGTCGCTAGGCTATTGTCTGTGGTGTGTTGGTTCTCTAAGCGTTTAATGTCAGTAGTTAAGGTTTTTATCTCGGCATCTCTTTTCCTTCTTTGAATGGAAGCCAGCTTGATTAGTTCTCCCCGCAGTACACTTTTATGGGCTTCCCAAATTACCGGGTGTGGTGTGTCTGGGACTGTGTTGGTGAGGAAGTATGATTTTGCTGTCTCTAGGATCTTTTCATTAATTTCTGGCACATTCAATAAGAGATCGTTCAGTTTCCATTGTGTTTTAGTCTGGGGTAGTGAGGGAATAGTCATCTCAAGAATTAGGGGGGCGTGGTCCGACCAGGTGATCCCACCATAGGATGCCGAGACTATCAGAGGTAGGAATCTGTGATGTGTAAATAGCATGTCAATACGTGTGTAAGTGCCAGTGGGGGGTGAGAAGAATGAATAGTCCCTACTGGATGGATGTAGTGTCCGCCAGCAATCGAATAATTGTGCGTCATATAGGGTTTGCTTAATTTTGTCTCTTGTGGTGGACAGATAGGTGCTGGAGGGTGCTGTAGAGTCTAGAGAACCGTCTAAGGAGATGTTCATATCTCCTCCCACCAGGAGTTGGCCCTCCTGGAAGTTGGAGAGTTTCCCCAGAATTCTAGTTAGTGTGCGGTTTTGTTTCTTATTTGGGAGGTAGAGGTTGGCTAGTGTAATCTTTGTGTTACCTATGGTCCCTGCAAGAAAAATATAGCGTCCAGCATCGTCTGTTTCTTTTTTGTGTAGTGTGAAGGGGACCTGGTTACCTATCAAGATACCCACTCCTCTTGCTTTAGCTCCAGTAAAATGACTAAAATAACCCACTGGGTAGTGTTTATTACGGAGCTTTGGGGCTGAGTCTTTTCGAAAGTGGGTTTCTTGCAAAAATACAATTTCCGCTCTGCGTCTGTGGAAATCTTGCAAGGCTAGAGACCTTTTTTCTGGGGTGTTTAGGCCTTTGGCGTTTTGAGATATGAAGCGAATGGTGGTCATGGTATGTGTGATGTGTATGGGATAACAATAGAGTAAAATACAGTCAGGGTGCAAGTAAATTGTGTCACTTTGTTTCAATCTTGTGAGTACGACTAGTTAAGCGTTAAGAAGAAAAGCGAAAGGGTTCACAGTACCAAATAGTATCTGAGTGGTAGATGTTGTAGTACAACAGATGTCGTTAATAAAATAAAACAGTTATAACAATATTAAACAGTTTAAACAATTCAAATAATTGAGTAAATGAGCGTCTCTCGTTCACCCCCCCGACCAAGTGACCCGGTCGAGGAGAGAGTATATCCGCTCCTGGGCCCACTCCCGGCAGAGGCTGCAGGGGCACCAGCAGAGTGCCAGTCCCAACTACAGCCACCGCCCAGAGCCGCCCGTTCACGGACAAAACCTGAGAGTCAAGCAGGGGTCAAGGCAAGGGGACTAGGACAATATAGTAGTTAAGTGAGGTTCGAAGGTATATAGCCCCCGCTATGATCCCGCACGTTCACCTAAGCGGTGATTTGCGTCTCCAATCTCTGTGCAAGAGATGGGGACAATTTACAAGGGGTATATGGGCTGAGAGCAATCCATGGTGGGCTTTATCCGTTATATGAAATGTAAATGTAACGGCTGACAAGACCTAAGGTCTCGTCTGTATTTAAGGACTTGTTGGTATTGGGTAATGGGGGGGGGGGGGAAGGGTGAGGCTTAGAAAAAAGGGGGGGGGGGGATTGGACTCCAGGTTTTTTAGATTCGTTCCCCAGCGATGTCATTAGAATAGTAGCGCTGGTAAGCATATCGTTAAACGTTGAAAACTCTTGGAATTACTGTTGGACAAGGCGATACCCGAAGGCATCTTTGCATGAGACAAAAATCATGATATATGTTCGGATAATAGACTTAGTGTCTTCACAAGTCTGTAATTTGACTGTAACGTGTAGATTATTTCAGAGTAAGATATGGAGGGGTGAGGCGTGGAGGGTGGGGGGTAAGACGTGGAGGGGGGGGGGGGAGGAGGAGTAGGAACCTGCGGGTACTCAGAGGAGAGGTTAATAGCGGGGCACATCATTTGGAGCTTGGCTTAAGTGTGGGTTTTGTGGAGTAAGGATCAGCAACAATAACAACATCAAGCTGAGACATTTCACATTGTGACCCCATATTATAACAACTCAAGCTAAAGTAATGTTAACGTTCCTCCCCATAGTTGGTTAGATAACCTCCTTCCCCCCTCCATAACTGTGGGTGACCATGGTGGGTTACAGTAAATTAATATAAACATACGACCTGACATTGTGGATTGAAGTAAGGACTAGTAACTGTGTTGTATTGGCAACAAAGTCTCATCAAAGTCTCTGAAGCATTGTCTCTGATAGGGATGTCGGTCTCTGGGGTCGATTTGTGGGCACGAGTTTCAGTCTCTGAATGAGTAATCGTGATGTCCCATGAGTAGCAGTTGATCTTGCTTCTGTCTTGGTATTTCGGGCGGGATTAGTAGAGTGTTGTATGTCCTAATAGAGATTGTGGAGAATAGTGGGTAAGGATGGTCTGTCAAAAGGAGGCAGGGAAGAAATGGGGGAGGGGGGGGGAGGGGAACAAATTTCTGGGTGATTGGGCACAGCGACTGGGTCATTTTTGCATCAGACCAGCTACTTCTTCTCTCGCATCGGCGTCCTCATTGGGGAAGTGAATCTTGGGTCTGTTCTCCTCTTCTTCAGTGGTGTAATCCCCTTTGGACGATGCAATGGATCTTGGTGTGGATAAGGGACGTACCAATCCATCACTGGCACTTCGGGAATCTCCAGAGCTCTTAGAAACGGTGGGACGTCCAGGTGTGACGTGATTGAGTGCGTAGTGCCTTTGTGGGTTACTATTAAGGCAAAGGGGAAACCCCACCTGTATCGTATGTCACGGTTGCGTAATTGTTCTGTTACCGGTTTCAAGACCCGTCTTGCTTGTAGTGTGAGCCAGGACAAATCAGGGAATATTTGTACTGCGTGTCCTCTGTATAGTAAGGGAGGATTAGTATCTCTCAGTGCCTTCAAGAGACTCTCTTTCTCTGTATAGTAATGTAATCTGCATATAACATCACGTGGTAGCTCTGTTGCTGGACCTCTGGGCTTTAAAGATCTATGCGCTCTATCAATGATATAAGTGTTATCAGACTCTTTTCCAAGTATTAGATTAAATAAATCAGTAAGCGTGGCTATAAGGTCTTCCCCTTGGGATTCTGGTAGCCCTCTTACCCTCAGATTGTTGCGCCGTCCTCTGTTATCTAGGTCATCGATTTGTCTCTGCATATCAGACATAAAATGCATTTGAGAGTCCATTATTGAGGAAAAGTGGACCATTTGGGCTTGTTGTGCATCTTTCTCTTCCTCTAGGTCAGTAACTCTGTGGTTTATCTGTTGCAGATTGGAGTTGATCGCATCTAGTTTAACTTGGAAGGATGACTCCATTTTGTTTATCATGGAGGCTATGTCAGCTTTCGAAGGTAAGCTTTTAATGAGTTCTCTTAACTCCAGGTCCCTGGGGTGCTCGTTGGATCTATCGGAGGTATCCGATGCCGCTGGGCTTTGCGGTATGGAGTCTAAATTAGTGTGAGTGTCGGCCGGCGCCATTTTGTGGTTTGCGGCCTCCGTCTCGCGGTCTGCCGACTCGGTGAAATAACCGGTTAATGTGCCCAATTTATGCCCACAGGGCTTCCCTGGGGTGCGCTGTGTACCTTGATTCTTTTTAGGGTTTCCCATTCTCGCTTATTGCCTCGGATTGATGCGGATTGCCCGACGGATTGCAGGGAGCTGTATCAGTGCACAGCCATTCAGCTCCGCGGTCAGGCCACGCCCCCCCGTCCCTCTAGTTTTAACCCTGCAGCTGAAAACATAGCAGTTTTAGAAAAACTACTATGTTTCACTGAGGGTTAATCCAGCCTCTAGTAGCTGAAAATCACAGTGAGAAGACGCTGGACAACCATAGAAAAGCATTGAGTAATGCTTTCCTATAGGCGGTTTAAATGCACGCGTGGCTCTTGCCGTGCATGCGCATTCGGAGATGAGAGGCATATCGGGGCGGAGACATCCCCGGCACCAAGGGAGCCTGGCGCTGGAGAAAGGTAACTGCTGAAGAGGTTTTAACCACACACACACACTCTCAAGAACAGATGCATACACACTAGCTAACAGACACACACATTTACTGACAGACATACACTCAGTGACAGACATACATACACACTCACTGACAGACAGACACACATACACACTCACTTGCAAAACATACACTCTCACTGAAAAACACACACATTTACTAACAGAAACCAAACAGACTCACTAACAGACAAACACTAACAGACACACACAAACTAACACACTCAGTAACAGACACACACAGTAACACACTCACTGACACACAAACTAACACACACACTGACACTCACTAGCAGACACACACTCAATAACAGACTCACACAAACTAACACACAACACACGGTAACACACACACACAAAAACTAACACACTCATTGACACTCACTAGCAGACACACACACTCAATAACAGACACAAACAAACTAACACACAACACACTCAGTAACAGACACACACACACAGTAACACACACACCCTGACACACAAAAACTAACACACACAAACACACACTAACACACATACACACACACTCACTTTTTTCTTTTTTAAATTTAATCCCCTAGCCTCCCTACCTTTGGGAGTGCTGATGGGATTCCAGATTTCCCTGGGGTCCAGTGGGGCTGCTGGGCGGCCGGTCCTGCAGGCGGCAAGGGAGCACTGATCCTCCTGTTCAGCTCCCTCGCGTGCTGCTTACTGATGCCGGAGCCGGAGTGATGTCATATTCCGGCTCCAGCATCACTGCGGTGTGCGCGAGGGAGCTGGGCAGAGAGCACTCAGGGGAGAATGCACCCTCACGTGCCCACCAGGTGACCGCGGTATGTACGCCAGTGTACTCACCAGAACAAATTCAATAAGTTGTAGTTGTTTTGGTGACTATAGTGTCCATTTAATTTTAAAAATAAATTTGTTGTTTCTGCTTATGTGCCTGTCATTTTAGCCCGATTATAGTAATGACAACTAATAATGAACCAGAAATATTTCTATAATATTCCTTGTTGGTGTTGTTGGCTGTGACAGTTTTGCTGATATCTTTAGTAATTAACAGCTGTTGGGAAGAAATTTATGATAGCTTAAAGAGAATTATCATTCTTTTTTGTGCTATAGCTTACTATGTCCACCAGAGCTGTTGCCCGTGAATTGAATGCTCATTTCTCCACCATAAGCCATCTCCAAAGGCATTTCAGAGAATTTGATATGCCACATCTGTGAGGTGGATGGATTATCTCAGCAAAGGAGAAGTGCTTACTAACACAGATTTAGACAAATTTGTGAACAATATTTGAGAGAAATAGACCTTATGTGTACATAGAAAAAGTCTTAGATCTTTGAGTTCAGCTCATGAAAAATGGGGGCAAAAACAAAGGTGTTGTGTTTATATTTTTGTTAAGTGTGTGTATATATATATATATATATATATATATATATATACTCACACACATACATACATAGGGCTCATCAAATCCCTAGTCGCCATGGTGACTAGACATTTCGCCCTGGTGCCTAGCATTTGTCAGCCCTTTGCTAAGCCATGCAGGAATCATTAAAGCCGGCCGCCGTGGGAAGCATTGAGGCGGCATGCGAAGGTGCAGTAACCTTCCTGCAGTTCCTCTCTGCTCCCTTGCATGTTGCCTCCATGCTCCCCGTGGCGGCTGGCATTAATGTTTCCTGAGCGGCATAGCAAAGGGCTGACAAATGCCAGGCGCCAGGGTGAAATGTCTAATCGCCATGGTGATCTGGTGCCTGGGATTTTTTGTGACATGACATCACTCCAGCCCCAGCATCACTACCAATGCCAGGGAAAGATCCACTCAGCTCTCCCAAAGGTAGGGAGGCTGGGTGGATTTAATGGAAAATTAAAATAGCAATTTGTTAGTGTGTGAGAAAATGTGTGTGTGTGTATGTGTCTCAGTGTGTGTGTGTCTCAGTCAGAGAGTGTGTGCCTGTCACTGTATGTCTGTCAGAATGTGTGTATGTCTGTCGTGTGTCTCAGTCAGAGATTGGGGTTGGAACTTGTGTACAGTGAGGCGCTCTTCAATGCAGGTGCAGAGCTTGTGTGCCGGGCAAGCCAGGAAACGTAGAGTGGGCCCTGGTGCAAAAACAGTTTTGGGCCTATGAAGACACATGCCCATCAGGTGACCCAACACCAGCACTCCCTGTAGTTCCACCTCTGTGCCTTCCTTATTAACGGCAAGACACCTTTTAACAGAAACTGGAAAACCTTTTCAGGAGATGCAAGATAATTTTCCATGGTGTTTGCATATTAGGGACTTTAACTTGTGGCTTGGTGAATGGTGGTTCCGGGAGCAAGGATTTGGCATCATTTCTCATGGTAGCTCTGTTTGGAATGGAAATAAACTGTACAAAAAAGATGGTTTGCATCTTTCTCAAAAGGGAACAAATGTTCTCAGTGAGCAGTTCAGAGGTTTTGCTAGGATGTATTTAACCCCTTAAGGACACATGACATGTGTGACATGTCATGATTGCCTTTTATTCCAGAAGTTTGGTCCTTAATGGGTTAAACTAGGAGGAGGGGCAAAAGGGTGATAACACATCAATCCTATTGCCCCCAAAAACAAGGACAGAAGGTGCCTGTAGCAAGTGTGTTAAAAAATTATAAGCTCAGAGTCATGTCTACAAATGCTCACAGTTTAGGGAATAAGATCCATGAACTTGTGGCAATAATAGTAACAGATAATGTAGATTTAGTTGCTGTTGCTGAGACATGGTATAATTAGAAGCATGACTGGGACATAGCAATACTAGGGTACACTTTATATAGAAAAGACAAGGAAGGCAAGAAAGGGGGAGGGATGGCCCTGTATGTGAAGGATAACATATAATCTAGCCTAATAAAAGTTAGTGAGGAGAACATAGAGTCCAGTTGGGTTACGTTAGAATTTGGTAATCACACAGTAACTCGTGTAGGTGTGATTTATAGGCCCCCAGGACAAATAGAAGAGTTAAATACTCTACTAGTTGAGGAAAGCTAAAATGACAATGTAGGGGGATGTTATCATCATGGGTGACTTTAATCTTCCTGATGTGAATTGGAAAACCAAAATAGTTGCTTCTACCAGGAGCACACATATTCTAAACTCCCTACTGGGATTGTTTCTAAAACAAGTCATTGAGGAGCCAACTCGTAAAGAGGCCTTTCTAGAGATTTGGTATCAGATATTTCTGTAGGTGAACATTTAGGATCCAGTGATCATCAGTCAGTGTGGTTTAATATAAGAACAGTGACTGAGTCACACCACACAAAAACTAAAGTTTTAGACTTTAGAAAAACAGACTTTTCTAAAATTAGAATATGTGTAAAGGAGTCATTATCAGACTGGAGCAATTTAAATGGAGTCAAAGAGCATTGGATTATTTATAAGTTGCACTGCTAAAGGCAACAGAAAATTGAATTAGGCTTGTCAGTAAAAGCAAACAATTAACCCCTTAAGACCGCAGCCAAATGTACAAGTTGTGATCCAAAAAAAAACGTAAACAAAACCTGGCATTTGCGCTATATGTCTGTCCAACCGTAATTCACCTCTTTCATATTAAATGCACCCACACTTGTTATATATAATTTTATTCAGGGGAAAAAGGGCTTTCATTTATCATCAAATATTTAGGTATGGAACATAATTTAATATGAAAATAAATATAAATAAAAAGGGAGAAAATAAGAATTGTTTAAATTGTTTTAGTTCTGCGTGACATTTTAACTGTGAATGTCAAAATACTGTTTGCTTTTACTGCAATACAATACACATATTTGTATTCAGCGATGTCTCACGTGTAAAACAGTACCCCCAATGTAAAGGTTTTATGGTGTTTTGGGAAGTTACAGGGACAAATATAGCGTGTTACATATTTCAGTTTTTTCACATTGAAATTCGCCAGATTGGTTACGTTGCCTTTGAGACCATATGGTAGCCCAGGAATAAGAATTACCCCCATGATGGCATACCATTTGCAAAAGTAGACAACCCAAGGTATTGCAAATTGAGTATGTCCAGTCTTTTTTAGTAGCCACTTGGTCACAAACACTGGCCAAAGTTAGTGTTAATATTTGAAAATGCAAAAAACTAATTTGAACGCAAATTTTGGCCAGTGTTTGTGACTAAGTGGCTACTAAAAAAAAACTGAACATACCCTATTTGCAATACCCTGGGTTTTCTACTATTGGAAATGGTATGCCATCATGGGGATAATTTTAATTCCTGGGCTACCATACGGTCTCAAAGGCAACCTGGCGAATTTTAATGTGAAAAAACTGAAACGCAAACCTTATATTTGACTCTGTAATGTTTGAAAACACCATAAAACCTGTACATGAGGGGTACTGTTATACTCAGGAGACTTCGCTGAACACAAATATTAGTGTTTCAAAACAGTAAAACGTATTACAACAATTATATCGTCAGTGTAAGTGCCATTTGTGTGTGAAAAATGCAAAAAATTTCACTGTCACTGATGATATCGTCGTTGTAATATATGTTACTGTTTTGAAACACTAATATTTGTGTTCAGTGAAGTCTTCCGAGTAAAACAGTACCCCCCATGTTCAGGTTTTATGGTGTCTTGGAAAGTTACAGGGTTAAATATAGTGCTAGAAAATGTAATTCCCTGAACTTTTGGCCTGGGTTGTCAGGCAGGTCCTGCAAATTGTAATTAATAAAATGACCTAATTATGTCAATTATTACATAAATATATACATAGAATTATTATATATATGTGTATATATATATATATATATATATATGTATATATATATATATGTATATCATTTTTTTATTATTTTTATTTATATATAGGTATATATTTAGTGATATATACACATATACTTATGTATATAGATATATATATTATTTCGTTCTACATGTATTTTGTTATCAATATATATATATTAATTTTAAAATACAGTTAGAACGAAATTACGCATGTTTATATATTTTTTATCTATTTTTATTTTTTTATTTTATTTTTTAACGTATTTATATATTTTTATTATATTTAAATATATATATAATGCAAATTATATATATATATTTAATCAATATCATTGTACGTGTATTTTGATATTAATATATATATATATAATTATGTATATATAAATATTAAAATACACGTAGACAGTGTATGTATATGTATGTGTATATGTGTATTTGTGCATATATATACTTAGATCATATATATAATAAATATATATATGATCTAAGTATATATAATCTTATTTTTACACTGTTTTAACATTTTATTTTTATTATTCAGACAGCAGGGGGAGTACCTGTCATTACAGGCACTCCCCCTGCTGGCATTGACATGGACGGCTGTGCCGTCCATGTGATCGCGGGGTCCTCGCAAGGACCTCGCGATCACATGGCCCTGGGGGGCCGAAGAGGACAGAGGGGGCTCCCAGGTAAGTACAAAAGATCGCAGGACGTTCTATGCCGAGGCTAAGCAAGTTATAAGAGCTTCCAAATCACACACAGAAGAGAAAATAGAACAGTAAGTAAAAAAGAGGATAAAACATTTTTTTAGATACATAAATGAGAAAAGGAAAGTAAAACAAGGATTAGTTAGATTAGAAACAAAAGAAGGAAGGGATGTAGAAGAGGATAAAGGTCTAGCTGACTGCCTCAATTAATATTAGGAAAAAAGGACAAATTAGTAATTTGTAACATGTGAGTTTACAAAGGAAGATGTTCTATTTCAGCTGTCAAAAGTAAAGACAAATAAGTTATTGGGACCTGATGGAATACACCCAAAGTTATTAAAATAGCTTATTTGTGTACTAGTCAAACCATTAACAGATGTATTTAACCAATCATTGTTAACAGGAGTAGACCCAGAAGATTGGAAGTTAGCAAATGTGCCCATTCACAAGAAAGGTAGTAGGGAGGAGTCGGGCAACTATAGGCCAGTAAGCCTTACTTCAGTAGTGGGGAAAGTAATGGAAACCATATTAAAGTATAGCATTGTTGAACATCTAAAATCACATGGATTTCAAGATCAGACACAACATGGGTTTACTTCAGGTAGATCATGTCAAACTAATCTTATTGATTTTTTTTTATTGAATAACTAAAATAATAGATTAGGGTAGTGCAGTAAATATTGCTTACCTAAATTTCAGTAAGTCTTTCGACACTGTTGGACATAGAAGGCTTATAAATAAACTGCAATCTTTAAGTTTGGATTCCAATATTGTTGAATGGGTAAGGCAGTGGCTGAGTGACGGGCAACAGAGGGTTGTATTCAATGGAGTATATTCAAAGCATGGTCTTGTCACCAGTGGGGTACCTCAGGGATCTGTACTTGGACCCATTCTCTTTAATATTTTTATTAGTGATATTGCCGAAGGACTTGATGGTAAGGTATGTTTTTTTGCTGATGATACTAAGATATGTAACAGGGTTGATGTTCCAGATGGGATAAGCCAAATGGCAAACGATTTAGGTAAACTAGAAAAATGGTCAGAGTTGTGGCAACTGACATTTAATGTGGATAAGTGCAAGATAATGCATCTTGTACGTAAACTCCCAAGGGCAGAGTACAGAATATTTGATAGATTCCTAACCTCAACATCTAAGGAAAGGGATTTAGGGGTGATTATTTCTGATGACTTAAAGGTAGACAGACAAAGTAATAGAGCAGCAGGAAATGCTAGCAGAATTATTGGTTGTATAGGGAGAGGTATTAGCAGTAGAAAGAGAGAAGTTCTCATGCAATTTTACAGAAAACTGGTGAGACCTCACTTGGAGTATTGTACGCAGTACTGGAGACCGTATCTCCAGAAGGATATTGATACCTTGGAGAGAGTTCAGATAAGGGCTACTAAACTGGTTATTATTTATTTATTTATAAAATATTTTACCAGGAAAGATTCATGGATTGCAGGATAAAACTTACAAGGAAAGGTTAAAGGAACTTAACATGAATAGCTTGGAGGAAAGACGAGACAGGGGGTATATGATAGAACCATTTAAATACATAAAGGGAATCAACACAGTAAAGGAGGAGACTATATTTAAAAGAAGAAAAACTACCACAACAAGAGAACATAGTCTTAAATTAGAGGTTTAAAAGTAATATGAGGAAGTATTACTTTACTGAGAGGGTAGTGGGTGCATGGAATAGCCATCCAGCTGAAGTGGTAGAGGTTAACACAGTAAAGGAGTTAACAGTAAAGCTCATGTATAAGAGCTTTTGAGATTGTGTGTGTGCTGAAAGAGCCTGTAAAGTGTGTGCAAGTGCATCTAGGGGCTGCATTGTGAGTGTACGTGTATTGGAGTTGCATTCTGTGCTTATCAAGGAACTGTAGTTAATTATATATATATATATATATATATATATATATATATATATATATAAATGAGATTCAGTGTGTAATGGGGTGAAGCATGTATATATGTATGTATGTGTGGGGGGGGTGAAGGTATGTGGGGAAGAAGTGTGTATGTGTGTGAAGAGATGATGTGTGTGAGCTGTGCACTGTGTGTGTATGCAAAGGTTTACTCTGTGTTGGTGGGAGTGTACTGTATGTGAGGGGGTTTACTGTCTGTGAGGGTGTACTGTGTTCAAGGGGGTGTAGAGAGTTGAATAGGGAAGAGCTTTACAATTTATACTTTAATTATTGTTTTAAAAAAAATTAAATAATATTTCCCTTTCCCTGATCTTACCTTGCAGGGAGGAGTGGCACAATCAGATCCATGATGTTTGAGAAGGCTGCCTATCCATCGGGTACAGGGGAGGTCACAAGATGAGAGGTATCTCTCTTGGAGCTCAAGCACTTACACAGACTGATCTATACAAACCCACAGACTGACCCATACACACACACACACACACACAGACTTCCCTCCCCACACAGATTGACCCATACACACACACAGATTTCCCTCCCCACACAGACTGACCCTACACAAACACACAGACTACTCCCCCACAAAGACTGATGCCCCCACACATACAGACTCACCCATACATACGCAGACTGAACCCCAACACACACACAGACTGACCCATACACACACTGTAACGGATCATCTGGCACCCCGACTGGGTACCTCCATTGAAGGATGTTCCTAGTGCTTCCTGAGGGCTCCATGCACTCCAGCAGACACCTCCAGGCACTGGACGACACTCAGTCTTGGGAACTCTGGAACCGCTTCTTCCTGGAGTCGAATGGGGAATTAGCTCTAATCCTTACAAGGACTTTCCCTGGTGAATCTCCTGTAAGCTGGAACAGCAGACACAGGAGCAAGCCTTCTTCCCTTAAATCTCCTGCAAGCTGGAGCAGCAGACACAGGAGCAAATCTTCTTTCCCTCCAATAACAGGACGACACACAGTTTTGGAGTGTAAGCAGAAACAGACTGAGCTGGGGCTTTATTGCTTCTTTAATACACATTTCTCCACACGGTTACAACCCACGTTACCACCAGCAACTTACAGTACAGTCAGACGCTCCCAGCTAATACACACAAACCCTCCCCTCTGCCTGTAATACAATTATTTCAACACAATCGGCTAACTTAATTATCACAGGCAGGAAAATGTACAATTTTACACAATATTCATAACTTCCAAACCATACATGCATTTTCCATAAAAGTTACATATTCTGAAACAGCATAATCAGTATACAAATATATTAAAACATCATACAATTTGGTCCAGTAGTTCAAAAGATAGGTGGAAGTCCTATTTGACCGACTACAAGCATGGCTTTCCTGCCCAAAACAGTTCCACAGATTTAGGCTGTGCAGCTGGTCTATCTTCTCCTCAATCTTGGAGATAATTGGCTTAAGTGGGTGTGGTAACTTAATTATCTCCAGGTACAGGGAATATCTCCATTTACAACAACAGTAAAAATATATAAAAATACATAATTCCTATTATACTGAACAGAACCCCCACATTCAACCTATCCCCAGCTAGCTTGGATCTGAGTGCTCAATATATCCGAACAGCGCTCAGAACCCATGAGCAGGATAAAATCGTCATGGGGTTAAAGTTTAGCAAGGGCTGATGAGAGATTGAGGAGTGACAAAGCAGCCAGTTTAAACTGGTCTGGAAGTGTCCCTGGGACACCACCCTCCCGGAGAAACAATAGACAGGAAAAAGGGGGAGGGAAAGAGGCACATTTTCTCATGGAATTAAAGAGGCAGAAAAAGTGTGACCCACAGACTGACCCATACACACAGACTGACTCATACACACACACACACACACAGACTGACCCCCCCACACACAGACTGACCCCACACACACAGACTGACCCCCCCACACACAGACTGACCCCCCACACACAGACTAACCCATACAAAACCACACAGACTGAGCCTCCCCCCCCACACAGGCTGATCCATACACACAAACTGACCCCCACAAACACAGACTGGACCATACACACAGACTGACTCACACACACACACACACACACACACACACACACACAGACTGACCCCACACACACAGACTAACCCATACACACACACAGACTGACCCATACACATACAGACTGAGCCCCCCACACACATTCTGATCCATACACACAAACTGACCAACACACACAGACTGAATCCCCCCCACACACCCTCACACACACACATACTGAGCCCCAAACACACACAAACTGACCCACTCCAGACAGACTGAACTCCCACCCCACACACAGACTGACCCCCACACACAGACTGACCCCCCACACACAGATGACACCCCATACACAGACTGACCCCCCACAAACAGACTAAGCCCCAACACACAGATACATACACATACAGACTGGGCCCCCCACACACAGACTGAACTCCCACCCCACACACAGACTGACCCCCCACACACAGATGACACCCCATACACAGACTGACCCCCCACAAACAGACTAACCCCCAACACACAGATACATACACATACAGACTGAGCCCCCCACACACAGAATGAACTCCCACCCCACACACAGACTGACCCCCCCATACAAACAAACTGACCCCCACACACAGACTGAACTCCCACCCCACACACAGACTGACCCCCCCACACACAGACTGACCCCCCACACACACAGATGACCCCACACAAACAGACTGACCCCCACAAACAGACTAACCCCAAACACACAGATGGTCCCCCACACACAGACTGAACTCCCACCCCACACACAGACTGACCCCCCATACACACAAACTGACCCCCACACACAGACTGAACTCCCACCCCACACACAGACTGACCCCCCACACACACAAACTGACCCCCATACACAGACTGACCCCCTACAAACAGACTCACCCCCAACACACAGATGGCCCCCCACACACAGACTGACCCCCCAACACACACAGACTGACCCTCCACCTCCACACACACACAGACTAAATCACACACACTGACTCACACTTACCAGCAGCTGCCTGGATGCCTCTGTGCAGAGCTGAGATTCCTCTCCCTGTCTCCCCTGCTCTGCTCTCTGTGACCCAGGAGGAAGTCCTCCCATCACAGTGCCCCCTCTAGCTTCACGTGGGAAAAGGGTGGAACACAGTTCCACAGTGACAGTGCAGCTGCAGCTTGTTAAGGGAGACTCAGTGCTCCTGACTTCAATTTCAATTGGGGGGGCACAAGGGCAAGGGGGCTGCATGATGTAAGGAGGGCCATGGTTCCCCCAGTGACACCGCTGCTAAGTCACCTTTATTTTAAAAGACATAAAAATAGCTACATTTATGCTTTAAATTAAGCAATTCTCTTCTCACTTAAGTCATCCTCTATAACTCTAATATATTATAGATCCTCCAAGTTGATTAACAACATCATACATTTATGCTATTATTATTATTTAAAAAGCACCAACAAATTCCACAGTGCTGTACAATGGGTGGACTAACAGACACATATTTTTAACCAGACAAGTTGGACACATAGCAACAGAGTGATTGAGGGCCCTGCTCAATGAACTTACATGCTAGAGGGAGTGTGGTATAGTGACACAAAAGGTAAGGGTAGGGTAGAAAAGTAGGTTTCTAGGATAGTATTCACTGGGGGCTTAGCGTTTTGTTTTTATGACAGTTGCTGGCGAGGAATTAGAGTGCGTTCCATAGGAATGGTGCAGCCCTAGGCGAGCATCAGAGGTAGGAGTACGAACAGAGGTTAGACATAGACTTACAGTCAGGCCCGGACTGGCCATCGGGCACACCGGGCAAATGCCCGGTGGGCCGCGATGGCCGTGCGGCCGAGGCCGGCAGGGAGATCACAGGATCTCCCCTGCCGGTCTATGCAGGGCCGGCACTATCCGAGCGCCGGCCCCGCTGTTTTCAATGATGGGCCGGTGGGGAGATCAAAGATCTCCCTCACCAGCCCACATAGAGAATATTCCGGCCGCCAGTGGGGAGAGAGGGAGGGAGCCAGGAGAGGACTCGGCGGAGCTCTATCTTGCAGCTCTGACGGGTTCCTTTCGCGAGATCCGGAGCGTTGCCATGGCAACGATTGGATCTCGCGAGAGTGAACTCTAGCCCGCAGGCTAGAGTTCACTCACCCACTGGACCACCAGGGATAGTGCCTGAACCCCCCTCGCAGATACCACCATGCCGGTCCCCCCCTCCCAGGCTAAAAGGTAAAAAGGGAGGGGGGGATATAATGCCTACTTTTTTTTGTTTTTATCTACCCCCACAAACACACACAATCCCTTCTAACCGGTATACACAGCACTCTCACACCCATCATCCACAGCACTTTCACACTCAGCAACCTCACACACACATCACACTCACACACACATCACACACAGCACTCTCACACACAGCACTCTCACACACAGCACTCTCACACTCAGCACTCTCACACTCAGCACTCTCACACTCAGCACTCACACACAGCACTCTCACACAGGGCACTCTCACACACACAGCACACTCACACACACATCACACATAGCACTCTCACACACACATCACACACAGCACATCACATGCAGCACTCTCACACACACATCACACACAGCACATCACACACAGCACTCTCACACACATCACACTCAGCACTCTCACACACATCACACTCAGAACTCACACAAGGCACTCTCACACACACATCACACACAGCCCTCTCACACACATCACACACACACATCACACACAGCACTCTCACACACAGCACTCTCACACACACATCACACACAGCACTCTCACACAAATCATACACAGCACTCTCACACACATCATACACAGCACCCACACACACAAATCACCCACAGCACCCTCACACACATCACACAGCACCCTCACACAAATCAATCACACACAGCACCCGCACACACAGCACCCACCGTGCCCTCACACACATCACACCTCACACACACATACTGCACCCCTCACATACACACAGAACCCCCCACCCGACACACTGCACCACACACATGCACAATACTTCAAAACATATATATATATATATATATATATATATATATATATATATATATATATAATATTCACACGCACACACACACTATAGCCTGTATGCACACTTTTGCTACATCCCCTATACACACATTCTCTACAGCCCCTAGCCACATATGCATTACATTACACCACAAACACAACACGACTAAAACCGACCTTATAACACAATACCACACCACAATCAGCTCACTCTGCACACACACAATGGCAGGCTCCAAACACATGCACAATACTCTTTCCTGGCATTTTTGTCTCCTGGTATCCATTTATAGAGACACCAGAGACAAGTTGCAAGGAAACACAGTGCAAGCATGTTATTAAATTTGCTTGCGCTGTGCAGAACAAATACAGGGCTTTTTTCTCATGCTAGAGCTCTTCAGCAGAGTTCTGCACAAGGTCTGCCCTGGAAGAGCATTGAACCAACATGCTCACTTTGAGAGGGGGCGTGTTTGTCATTAATGATGACAAAACACACTCTCTCTGCCCCGCCCCCTTCTTAGTGGGCCGCTGTGATAAAAAAACGCCCGGGCCAAATTTTTTTCCCAGTCTGGCCCTGCTTACAGTAGTAATCAAATATTTATATATTTAGCAGTGCAATATTGCTTTATTTAAGCAGCATTATTATAACTTGAGCAGTCTATAAAGGTCTGTATGGGACTGAACCACACTATCAGCACTGTACAGTGTTTAGATAGATTCCATAATCTTCTTTTTTAAGCTTGAAAATAATGTAGCCTGAGAAATATTTATATACGTCTCTTTTTTTAGCTGTCTTATAGATTATGTGGTTTCAGCTCTTGTCACAGACACAAGATGCCAAACGACTCTGGCACACCTCTCAGCCACAAATTGTCTCACTGCGAATGGCTTACAACCTTAGTCTTCAGTGGCAGATGTTGACAGTGACAGAGACAGATGTTGATTTCACATATCATTATAAGAAACCTCCAATACAGTTTTAAATCATGTCCTTCTTGTGATTAACCAGAGATGCCTAGTGAGGTCAAAAAGGAGGCTCTTTATATCTTCTTTCAGATAAGACGTGGTACACTATTAACTGAACTACAATGGGACTATATGTCTCTGCATCCATAAATTGTAAAGATCAGGCAATGTCACCTTTTTTTAATCAACAAAAACAATAAAAATGTTAATGTAAAAAGTTCATTACTTGCTGTCAAAAATTAATGACAATACTTCTTAACACATAAAACTGATGGGATAAATAAAAAAGTACCATAGTAAACATAGTTGCATTGTTTACAGAAAACATTCAGTATTTTATGGTGTATTGATTAATCTGAAGTTATTTTCAATGTGACGGGTCCACTTACATTTTCAAATAGTGAGAATTGTTTTATGTTTCTGTAGAAGGACGTGTTGACAGAAAATGAGAAAAGTAAGCTATGGGTATTTATTTGTAATTATGATTACAGTTTTATTGACTCATTCTGCATAGCTTTTCTTGCTCTTTGTAACAAGCTTTGTACAGTAAATTTCTAAATCCGACAATCTGTTTTAGCATTTGAAAAAGAGGAAATAAAAAAGCAATAGTCAAACATTGGTGCAGAATTGTGCTTGTGGGTTTTTGTTATTCTCCTTTAATGTGTGAATGCATTAAATTTTGCTAGGGACAACCCTTAAACATGTGCAAAGTTTATGCATTAAGTTTGGATGAGACCACATTCTTGTGTTAAGCTACTTTTGCAGTTCTTGATTTAGAGGAAATCATTTTGTATATTGCATTTGATTGAGCTTCTTGCATTTAGAAAAAAAAACTAAAGTCCATCAAATCTAACCTTGAAAATTATTCTTTTATGCTGTTAATCCAAAAAAAGCAAAAAAACAAACTAAAACAAAACCATTTTTCATTGATGGCACAAAAAGGTAAACCAATCCTTTTCTTGTTCTTCTAGTATTCATTAAAGGGACACTTCAGTCACCAGAACAATTATAGCTTAAAGTCGTTATTCTGATTAGTATAGTAGCCCTGTAGGCTTTTAAATCTAAACACTGCCTTTTTCAGTGTTTACATTACAGCCCAGGAAGACCTCTAGTGGCCACTCCTCAGACGGCTACTAGAGATGCTTCCTGGATCAGTGCTGCACAGTGTGCAACACTGACATTCAGCATCTACATGCTCTGCATGGAGACACTGAACATTCTCCATAGAGATGCATTGAAGAGATGCTGATTGGCCAGGGTGACATTTGACTCCACCCATACCCTGGTTCCTTGGCTGAGATCTTCAGAACTGACAACCTCAGCCAATCTAATTATTTCCTATGTTAAAGCATTGTGATTGGCTGAGATCTTCAATGTATTTATTCACAATAATTGTGCAAAATACACTTTTCTGTGAATTTTGTAATTGTAATATTCCCTTTTTGTAGACTCCCTCTTGTGTCTAAGGATTCTGCACCGCACTAGGGAAGTCAGTGCTGCTGTGTAAATTGGCATATTATAGCTAGTTACCTAATAATTACATGTGATCATTATATACTAATTTATGAGTCCTGGCCTAAGTGCTTGGTACCACTGATGGATCCTAATAAATGTGATCTTCTGACTTGACATATTTTTGTTTCCTATTTGGATGTAGAATTAACTCTTATATCTTCCAAAGCAAGAGGGTAACTGGTCTAACTGTTAAATATATCAATTTGAAGTACTAGAGGTATAATTTCTCTGTAACGGATCCACTGGCACCCCGACTGGGTACCTCCGTTGAAAGATGCTCCTAGCGCTTCCAGAGGACTCCAAGCACTCCACCAGACACCATAAGCACCGCAGGCTGCAGCTATCTCCCTTCAGAACGAAGCAGGAACAAGCTCTTACAAGAGCTCAGTGATTATAGCAAGGGAATATGCCTAGCATAGCAATCCCTTGTAGCAGATTCCCCCAATAAGACACAGGACTCAAGTTGAGGGTAAAACAGGAACTCCCTGGCTGCTAGCTTGCAGCCCTTTTTATTCACAATCCACAAAACCTAGTACTGCTCACAGGGTTTTGCAGAACAACCAATAAACACATTACAACACATACAATGCAAGTACAGCAGCCAATCAGACACAATGGGACAATAGAAACACACCCAGCATATTCCTCCCCTCTGCTTAGGAGATAATTGAGTCAATTACTGTATCTACTCAATTATCTCCAAGCTGAAAAGTTACACTTTTTATACATTTTTATAACTTTGTGAGTTAACATCGTACATACATAAAACTTATATTATTTTAACCAGTATAACTTGGGGACAAACATATCCAAAATTCACTTGAATAGGTTCAGGGGTTTAACGGTTAGGTCGCAGTCCTTTGTTTTCACTTGCAAGCATGGCTTTTCCTTGTCCCTGGGACAACACCCTGCTGGAGAACAATGGATCCGGGGGAGGGGAAGAGGAAGTGTCCAAAAAGTTTCAGTATGTCCATACACTGTTTTTAAAAGGCCAGCACAGTACAATAAAAGTCCATTCACTGTGCTTAAAGGGCCAGTAGCCGCACGATAAAACACAGTATGCCCAAATACCGTGCATAAAGGGCCAAATCGCCCAGGGACCGTAGTCACACGGTAAGAGGCGGGCAAGCAGCCCCCTCCAAAACACAGTGGCGAAATGGCTTTCGCTACATATCTTCCCATTCGGGGGTAGACTAAACAGGTACCTGACCTTCTGCCGGTCAGTACCTATATTAGTCGGGCAGCCCACCCATAAAACAAAATTAGCAGAGTAGCCCACCCACAAAACAAATTTAGCAGTGTAGCCCCCCCCACAATAAAGAATTCACAGAATAGCCCCCCAACAATAAGTCATACTGGCCTGTAGGTCCCAAGTTGTGGGGTGAAACTGTGGCACCCTCGGCCTTGCTGGGCAAATGGCTGTGAGTACTTGGGGGCCAGATGCCCGATGTGCTCTGCTCCGGGGTCAGAGCTGGGGTAGTCTCAGGGTAAGGAAAAAAGGAAGGACAGAGGCCAGCGGCGCTCTGCCCAGTTGCCAGCTCTTCCGCTGAGGCAGCCTGTAGAAAGTCAGGCTCAGGGGAAGGAAACAAGGGAGGACAGAGGCCAGCGGCGCTCTGCCCAGTTGCCAGCTCTTCTGCTGGGGGGTCAGGGAACAAAGGAGTTGACTGGGGAGGAGAAATATCACTTACCTCCCCCTGGTACTCCGGCTGCTGCTGGGGGGGGAGGTCGATGCTCTCCACTTTCTGTAACTCCAGCTCTAGTTGGGGATCTGGGCCGGTTGCCCAGCATCCCTGTAGGGCCGGTGGAGAGATCTCGGTCCCATCTCCACCTGCCTGCAGAGGGTCCTCCCAGGACCAGTCTATGAGGTCCTCTACCTCGGGTACCTCTGGTTGCTGTTGGGGAGGGAGACCGGTTGTCTCTTCCTCCAATAACACATTCTGCCGCTGGGGAGTGAGACCGACTGTCTCCCCTCCCTGTAAAACATACTGCCGCTGGGGATCTGGGCCGGGTGCCCAGCATCCCTGTAGGGCCGGTAGAGAGACCTCGGTCCCATCTCCACCGGCCACCTCGGTTTCTTCCTCGTCCCACTCTACCTGTGGCTGGAGTTTCTCCCAACGTGCCCACTGGCCTTCCCTCAACGCCCTGTGTTGTAGGTTCCGGGTCACCATGTCCCACACAAACCGCACGTATTTCTCCTCTGGATTGGGTCCGTAAAACTTCAGGTGCAACCCTACCATCGTGCCAAACTCTAGTACGGAGTAGCTATACGCCATGCTTGCTGTAGCCACTGCTGGTTCCATTATGTTGCTGAAGATAGGGACGCTGCACAACTCCACAAGTTACCGGTGTCTCTGAGCTGCTTCTCCTCGCACTAGGACGCCATCCCACCGCTGCCACCAATGTAACGGATCCACTGGCACCCCGACTGGGTACCTCCGTTGAAAGATGCTCCTAGCGCTTCCAGAGGACTCCAAGCACTCCACCAGACACCATAAGCACCGCAGGCTGCAGCTATCTCCCTTCAGAACGAAGCAGGAACAAGCTCTTACAAGAGCTCAGTGATTATAGCAAGGGAATATGCCTAGCATAGCAATCCCTTGTAGCAGATTCCCCCAATAAGACACAGGACTCAAGTTGAGGGTAAAACAGGAACTCCCTGGCTGCTAGCTTGCAGCCCTTTTTATTCACAATCCACAAAACCTAGTACTGCTCACAGGGTTTTGCAGAACAACCAATAAACACATTACAACACATACAATGCAAGTACAGCAGCCAATCAGACACAATGGGACAATAGAAACACACCCAGCATATTCCTCCCCTCTGCTTAGGAGATAATTGAGTCAATTACTGTATCTACTCAATTATCTCCAAGCTGAAAAGTTACACTTTTTATACATTTTTATAACTTTGTGAGTTAACATCGTACATACATAAAACTTATATTATTTTAACCAGTATAACTTGGGGACAAACATATCCAAAATTCACTTGAATAGGTTCAGGGGTTTAACGGTTAGGTCGCAGTCCTTTGTTTTCACTTGCAAGCATGGCTTTTCCTTGTCCCTGGGACAACACCCTGCTGGAGAACAATGGATCCGGGGGAGGGGAAGAGGAAGTGTCCAAAAAGTTTCAGTATGTCCATACACTGTTTTTAAAAGGCCAGCACAGTACAATAAAAGTCCATTCACTGTGCTTAAAGGGCCAGTAGCCGCACGATAAAACACAGTATGCCCAAATACCGTGCATAAAGGGCCAAATCGCCCAGGGACCGTAGTCACACGGTAAGAGGCGGGCAAGCAGCCCCCTCCAAAACACAGTGGTGAAATGGCTTTCGCTACATTCTCTAATTTAAATAGTTTTATTTGCCCCCGTTATTAATGTTCGCATTGTATCAAAATGTATTCTGTCTATACCAATCATAACATTAAAATTATATATATTTTTTTCCCCATGTTTAATGTTTATTGAATTTTCATGAAAGTAACAATAACATGGGGATACAGAAGGGAAATTGGGGTGGGTGTGTGAGTGATACATTCTCACAACATAGTTCCATGTACAAGCATAATATAAAAATTATTATTATTATTATTATTTTCATTTACATAGCGCCAACAGATTCCGCAGCGCTTTACAATATTATGAGAGGGGGATTTAACTATAAATAGGACAATTACAAAAATCTTATGGGAACAATAGGTTGTAGAGGACCCTGCTCAATCGAGCTTACATTCTATCGGAGGTGGGGTGTAAAACACATTAAGACATGCATTACAGTTCACAGTATTAATGTATTTTTGGGATACATACATGGGATTTTAGTGAGAGAAAGGAGAAGAGCAGATAGATCAACGTAAATATAACTATACAATATGCATGGGATAAACAAACCATCATTATTGTACGGCTCCAGGATCCGCTTAAATATGACACCTAGATGATATAGGTAGTTGAAGTGCGTGACACTTGAAGTGGTGTAAGATGCTGATGTATTTGCGGTTTACCATACGTAAATTGTTGCTATCTGTTGTAAGAGGTGGTGGGTGTTGGGTTCCCCTTATCTGCACCTTGAATGCATCACTTAACTTGGGTATGGATAGGGGGGGGGGGGAGAATTGGATATAGGAAACCACTATATGCTGGTGGGGGGGGGTAAGAGTAGTTAAGGTACGTCTGATTTCGTTAGTTGGTTGTGCTATGGTGAGTCAGAACAGACATTAGTAATAATAGTATTATAGTATTAGTAGTAGTATTGTAGTAGTATAGTATTATAGTATGGTGGTCTTCTGATGCCACACCAGTTTAACTTAAGTAAGCGTATTGAGTATGTGAGGATTCCCAATTGTTCCACTGATCCTGAAATTTGGATATGTTGCCTCTTTGTGACCACTCTCTTTCGTGGTGATATGTTGTGTTGACTCTACAGAGTGTCTCTGACACGTTAGAGCAAATGTCACTCTTCCAGTGGGCAGCAATGCATATTTTAGCTGTTACTAAGATATTGATAACCGCGGCTCTAGAAGGAATGCAGGGCAGGGATTAAATGGAGCAGATATCCAGCTGGTGTAGGCGGGATTTTGAGACCTGACACTGTGTGTATTAATTGACTTATATTTGACCAAAAGGTACATAATTTCGTAGAGTCCCAAAAAATGTGTTTTATAGTGCCCTTGTCTTTGTTGCATCTCCAACATAGTGAGGTGGTTGTGGGATAAATTGTACTCAGTCTACTAGGTACCATGTATCATCTCATCAGAACTTTCAAGAAAGCTTCCCAGTGAGTGACACAGTTTGAGGATTTTTTCGTGAGTGTGATAGTAGACTCCCAATCGGTTATCTGGAATGTCTTACCTAAGTCTTCCTCCCATTTTAGCATGTAAGGCAGTTTATCAGTATTCATGTCTGATTGTGTCAAATAGCATAATGTTCGAAATTTGGAAGAGGACGGTGTTTTATCTAACGTGTAGCATTTATGGCCTATTTTGCTAAGTAAAGATGTATCCATGTAATCTATTGCTTCAGACTTTAGAATGTGCTTCACTCTTAGGTAAAGAAAGATATCCCAGTGTGGCAAATCATAGGAGGTTTGCAGCTCTGGGAAAGGGAAAAGACCCCTGTTGTCAAATAATGAATAAACATGGGTTATCCCATGTTCTGGCCAGTGTCTTATGGGTAGGTCAAAAATGATATATTTTAATAGTTATGCCTCATATTCCAGCTTCATTAAGAACTGCCTTGCAATTCTACTACATCATATACAACTTGCTGTTTTGATTTTATTTTGTGAAGGAGTTTGAATAAGCACTTTTTTAATACATTTATTTTGGGAGTTGGTATGGCAAGTGAGTGCTGAACTTTAGGTTTTCTTATCAATTTTATCACTTGCTTTTACGTGTGTACTACGAGCACTCTGTGTATATATTTTTTGCACATAATGTTCCTTTTAACCCCTTAAGGACACAACTTCTGAAATAAAAGGTAATCATGACAGACTATTTCCATCATGTGTCCTTAAGGAGTTAAACAAATGTTCTGCTTGTAGTTTTAATAATTATACTTAGGAATGCAAAAAGCTGTATTTGCAGTTGCATAATAATGTTTTTGTTTCACAATATATCCAATTAATGTTATGGCTTTCATAAGCTCAAAGGAACACTTACTGAGGATACAATCAGATTGTTCCATGAACTTGTCATTACTCAATCCGCAATATAAGAATAATAACCTCAAAGAAAATCTTACCAAGAACAAATTCCCATTGTTCATTGGACGTGTCATTATTCAATCCAGCATTATTTTTTTTTCCCTGTATCAGTTCTCTCCTATGTCCACAGAGAGATACTATGCTAATGTATTCCATTGACAGGTCCCATACACGTCAATAGAATTGGTGACACTCTTATAATTATTATACATGTGTTTCAGCTAGTGGAACACTAAATTGTTCCATAATGTGCAATTATTTTTTATGTCAATGCCTGATTTTGTTTTACATTCCAAATGTATCATTTATGCCTATGTATCACTATATCGTCTCTCATTTGTCATATAAAATGTCAGTAATATAACATTTTAAGTTGAATTGAAATGTCTAGATCCATGTTACCAAATTAAAATTGTTTAATTGGTATCATGATAATAAATATGAATAGATGTGTTAAAACAATATTTTTTTGATTTTATTATTATTTATTCATTTTGAATTATAGGAAACAGCTTATGTTTTGAGTTCTGTAGGTTTATTTTTAGGATCCACAGACTCCCTACACAATATTTTTGTGTTTAATTTCAGTAGTACAGTTTGAAACTAGTGTTTTCTCCTTTAGGCTTCATCAGTGAAAAGGTTATGATAGAGATGTATTGAAATGTTGTGCAAATGTAGAAAGGCTTTAGTACCCACATAGCTGAGGTTATCAACGGACAGTTGGTCTTCTAATTGGTTTTAATTGCTTTGCCTTCCATGTAAACTCTACTAAGCTCATTTAAGCATGCAAAAGAACCAATATCCGTGTAAAAGACAGTTACTGAGTGTCCTTTACAATGGAATCATTTTCTCGTAGTCCAGTAATTTTACAGACAGTACAGAAGTTAAATGCTTCAGTAATGGAAAATAAATGGCTGGTACCATGGCAAAATGTAAATGGGTTTAACACAAATAGTTAAATATACATTTGAAATGTTGTATTCTAAAATCCCTTGTGCTGAAACATTAAAAAGCAAAAGTAAAATAATGTAAGTTATTTATACCAAAGTATTCCTGGCCCCCTGAAGTACTCTCCACGCTATGCTCTATCAAAATGTTTATTTTGAAATTCTATTGACTTGTTCTGCAAAGGACCAAAAAGTGGTTTCCGTTTGTATTCAAGATCATTCAAGTATTGATTATAAAAAATATTGACGTGTTTGTATTTGTTTCCATTATTCATGTCAGACTGAACTTAGCTATTTGTTTTTAAAGTAAGATAATTATTAAACTAGGAGTTGTAGAAATTTTACTATTTTGTACAATAAAAAAAATATACAATGTAAATTCTCTTGTATTTTGTTTTAATTGGTTTTATAAATGTGCATTTTTTTTTAACTTTAACACAGTATATAGCCTATATATCACATATGTAATATACAATATTTCTTTAGGCAAACGTCTGGCATTGTGCATTCACATTTACATCTGAAAAAAACATATCCTTTGGAAATGCATTTATCATACCAAGTTGGTACACATGCATCTTCCCTTAATTAGATGTCTAGCAATGCTCTGCATATAAAGAACTCTGCAATTGTGTTAACTGTGTGTACTATATGATCCCAAGGGCTCAATTTATTGCAACCCAACATAAAAAGAAACAGCTAACATTAACATTTAACACCCTTAATAAAGAAATAACACAATTTCATATTTCTTTAATATTCTACAACTGCTGTTTGGCCTAAATAGGAAAAAAAATCATAAATGGAAAATAATTATATGGATAATAACAAGGAACACATACAGGAATTATAATCCAATAAATAAGTAATTTAAGAATTTTGGGGTTGACCGCTAAAAGGCACACAACACGTTTATCCATTTTAAATAGTGAAATGTTTCACTCAAGTGAAAATGAACTTATGGTTTGTGTTCGTAGATATACATTGTGTAGCAAAAGTCAGAGATGTTAGTGACCTAATCTATCTCAACCTCTATTATTTAACAATAAATTAAAAAAATGCATCAGTTTATTAACATTAACTATATGAGCAAAATGTGTGTGATTCCATAAAACTCTATCTGAGCTACGGGAAATAGGTTTTGTCTTAAATGATTACGGATCTGTTGGTTTAGTAAAAAAACAAAACACTTTTTTCCATCCCGAAGCCCAATGAATAAGAGGAAGGAGCCTTTACTTTCTTTTACTTGCTCTTACACATGAAAATGTAGGAGAGGACATCTTCTCCTGGTTTTCAAGAGTATTCAGGATCCAATTTTTTTTTAATATTATTTGGTTATTTTATTTGAAGTAGTGGTTCATGATTTACATCATCAACAGCTCTGGCTATTGATGTAAGATGTGTATATATAGAGATTCATATCATGGGTTTACTTTGATTTATTGGGAACATTTATTAGGTAAAAGGGGTGGAAAGTACCATATACTGTGTAACTCTTGAGGAAATCTACAGTTGTATTACATTTTAATAACACTGAGCCCATATGTGTTGTACTGAAATTAGGCGCATGGGTATTATAAATTTGAAGCATATATTTAATTATATCAGGCATTATAATCATTGGGTATATAGATATAATGTATTCTGTTGCTAATAGATAATTTTTATTTTAACATTGTTTTTCTATTTATTAACCCATAAATTGCAAATGTTTGTATACGGTTATGTTTATTAAAAATACATATATTTTGGTTAGTGTCGAGTACACTGGAAAAAGGCATGTGCATTACAGCAAATTAGGTACACTTATGCAGCTAATTATTAAACAAGGTGCAATCATGAAAACAATAACATTTTCTGTAATTTAGCACTTTGAATAATTTAATTCTGAAACATGAGGTCGAGTTTCAAGGTTAGAAGAAATAGATGTACATTTTGGTAATGTTAATTAAGATGTGGAATTTTATGACATTTGTGTAGGCTATTATACAATTCTACGAATCATATTTAAGCCACATTAAAAGAAGAACATCTCTCCAACTTCTCAAAACCGTATTTAAGATTTATAATTAAAAACATGCATTGCTTCTTGACATCGATCATTAGCAATATAGCTATTTTTATAAATCTCTAAGTTATTTACAGTGAACGATTTTTAATAAATTAGAAATGTTATTTTCATTTTTGTGGTTTGCTCAATACATATTTCATTTTTAAAGAGGAGTAATATACTTACTATCATGCAAAAATCAGAGAATATATTCTTGTAGTGAATGATTGTTACAATAGAATATATATTCTTCGCTGAGTGCAAAAACACATTTAGAACATAAATCAGTTAGTATACCAGATCGGATTTTCTCCAAGGATATTCGCATGACAGTGAATTAAGCTCACTGCAGTTGCCTACCCAGAAGTTATATTTCAATCCAATATATCTTCGTTTTGTAAAATTACTAGCTAAAAAGTCACTATCAGCCAAAATGACATAACTAGTGAAAGCAGTGTAGTTAGTATAGGCTAACTGTGCAGCTGTCACGAGTTAGAAGTGACCCATGATAATGAGTAAACGTACACTGGTCCCTAGAGTTGCCATGCTTTACATTTGATAGATAGAGAATGGTCAGGGAAAAGTCGAGTCAGGGAAAACAGAAATCATGAAAGTGAGGAACAATAGCCGTGTCACACAATTACAGAATTGAGAATAGTCAGAATATCTGAGACCAATTAACCAGAAATACACAGAACATACAAGCACTAAAAAACAAAAATTAAAACCACACTAGGGCAATGGTCCATGCCCAAAGAAAAACATTTTATAGTCTTTTTCTTTTTAACCCCTTAAGGACACATGACATGTCTGACATGTCATGATTCCCTTTTATTCCAGAAGTTTGGTCCTTAAGGGATTAAACTGTATAGCCATGCCCCCAAAACATTTGAATGCAAACGTTTTGGCGTGTCGTGATGTCGTTAGCATCATAATGTCGGCACATCATTAAAGAGGCGGGGCTACAGCAGCTGGTGTTGGAACTGCTGAGAAGAGGAGAGGGACTGAGGAGAGGAGAGGGAGAGCAAAAGGTCCCTCTCCATCTGTTGGACATCCCCAGGGTGTGTAACAGCCTAGGCAACATTAGGTAACGTGAGAGCATCACATTTAACAACATGTAACTGAAATGTTAGGCTGATTTAAAGCTGCTGGAAATAAAGGGTGGGATGTAAGTTTCTAATGCTTTATTTTGTATAGAAAATGTGTTTGTATTCTCTTAACAGGGTAAGGGTTTACTCTACTTACTGAATAGCTCTTCTTCCAATGAATTGCTATTCATTAAGCAGAGTAAACTCGTACTATGTTGAGAGAATATAGCCTATGTTGAAAGTAATGTTTTTGCTTTAACATTTTTATTTGGGAACACAGCAATTAACAAAACATCTTGTTTTAAAATAGTACTGTTGAAAACCTTTTTTTCTTAATTTATTTGGAAGTAGTTCAGAGAAATATTTCTGTCTAAAGGTTAAGTGTCATTATGTTAAAGTTATGTTGACAAAAATTGCTAACTGGAAACAGTGTAGCAATAAAAAGGGTACATTAATATTTAATGTTTTATTTTTCTTGCTCCTTATTTCCAAAGTTAAATCACTGCAAAGGAATTCCAATTAGAGACCTTTCTCTTTTTTTACAAAAGGATATTGAAATGAAAATATAATAAATACAAGTTAAACTAACAAAATGTATATTATGCCAGTTCAATCAGCACTAAAGGAAAAAAAAAGTACTTCCAGTGCAACAGTGCAAGCCTCATTTTTTTTATATTCCCAACAACCTCTAATTAATTTAATTTCTTTCTCAACTATTCCAAGATTATTTTCCATCACTTTCCCACCATTCTATTCTTTCTCCCCTTTTGTTCCCAAAAAGTTACACGCCCCAGTGGCAGGGTGAGTTACTGGGAGTGGAGACAGCTGGTCTCACTCCCCAGTGGCAGGCAGCATTACAGGGAGTGGAGACAGCTGGTCTCACTCCCCAATGGCAGATTGGATTCCAGGGAGTGAAGACAGCCCATCTCACTCTCCAGCAGCAGCAGGCATCACGGGAGTGGAGACAGTCAGTCTCACTCCCCAGCGGCAGATTGTGTTGCACAGAGGGGAGACAGTCAGTCTCACTCCCCAGCGGCAGGAGTTATCCCCTAGAGAGGAGAATTGTGCCCTCCATCCCCAGTGACAACTTAGTACACAAGGAGTGCAGTGCAGCAGTTTTCCATCCCAGCATTACCCTGGATTTACAAACTGGAGCTTGTGGCAGGAGGCCATTTGGATTACTGAACCTTTTGAGAAAGGTCACCAGACTAACTCAGACCCAGATGTCTAGGGGGCCTGGTTAGTCTCCCCGGGAGAGGGAAGATGTGTGACAAATACTCTTTTCCTCAGATGTTTTCCACACACTTCTGGAGGAGTGTGGAAGCTGGCCCTCATGGCCACTGACTATGGTCCAGGTCTGAGACACCGTTCTGGAGTTACCCTGCCTAGTCACCATTAGCAGTGTTCAATGGGTGCCCCTGGTTGGGAACTTCCCCTTCATTTGAATATAACTGAACACTAGCTCCCCGGTGGCCATTCGCATGAACCAAACCCACGAATGATCCTCAGCTGTACGTAGCCGAGACCGCTATGGAACTAATTTCAGCATGAGGACTTTGTGGGTTCCCTTTCACCTCAGCAGTATTTAGCCACAAATGTTATGTTACTGTTTTCGTCATGAGGTGACCTTGAGGTTCCCGGACAACTTGGTCCGGGGTTTTGAACCACTTTGCAACCCACCAGGAAGTGCCTGAGACTAAGAGGAACAGACACTACCTGAGAGCCAGATGGAGCACCCTGTATTGCGGCCGCAGGAGCTCCTGAAAGTTGACCGGCAAAAGCATCAAATGCCTTGGAACTATTTTAGTCTTTCAACTACGTGTGCTCACGTGTGTCAGAACTTTAACACGGGGGAGTTTTCCCTACACTACATGGATCTGAGCGCTATTTGGAGAACTTGTGCATTTAGATCAGGACTATTTGGGGATGTATGATATGTGGGGTTACTGTATATTTTTATGATGTTTTGGGGTATTTTTATGTTTTTGAATTAGCTTACCTGTATTTTACTCAATTATCTCCAAGGTACAGAGATCTTTAGGAGGGGCTTGCATTGTATTGTTTGGAGACCCCCCCTGCTGGGGGTTGTGTATATAAGCAAGCAACTTTCCCATAATAAAGTAGTTCCTTTTCACCCTCCACTCAGTCTGGACTAGTGTTTGGGTGGATCACCTATACTCTCTGCAGGAGAGCTTAAATAGTTGAAGCAGTACCCAGAGCGGGAAGTGCCGGAGAGACCCCAGCCAAGCTGCGGCAGCTAGGGGCTCAAACACTCCTGTGTCCAGGTGAAGAGCTAGGAAGCAAGTTTGATGGAGGTACCCAGTCGGGGTGCCATGCGGTCCATCACAGCCTGCTTACTTTTTTCCCCCATCATCCCTCACCTTTTCTTATAATGAATACCCATTTTACAATATTCTGTTTCTTCTTGTTGTTTTTTTCCTACTCTGCCTCCTCTTAGATTTGTTTAATTTTATCACATTCACATCACATTCCCTGCTTAATTTCAGGGATAGAACTGATAGCTCAGCTGTTCACTGTTTAACCCATTAAGGACGGAGGCAATTGTACACGTTCTGATCAAAACAAAACCTAGGATTTGAGCTGTATGTTTGTTCGACCATAAATTCCATCTTTCATATTGAATGCACCCAAACATATTATATATCATTGTGTTCAGGAAAAATAGGGCTTTCATTTCACATTAAACATATATATATATATATAACATAAATTAATGTGAATAAAATCAAAAGAAACTGTGCGAAATGTTATTTTCTTAGTTCTGCATTGCATTGTAACTGTTAATGTCAGAATACTGTTAGCTTTTACTGCAATAATATACACATATTTGTGTTCAGTGTTGTCTCCACAAATATAACAGTGCACCTCATGTACAGGTTTTATGGGGTTTTGGAAAGTTACCAGGTCATATATAGGACTCTGCACCTTTTTAGTTTTTACACATTGAAATTTGCCAGATTGGTTTGTTGGGCCTATGTTGTTATATTATTGCTAGCTTCTCACTTGCTCTGTGAATAGAATCATTATTTAGTGACTGTCTACTAGCCATCAATCATTTATTTTTTTTATGCCATGGGTGGAATTCAGAGTTGTGATCCAAGACAAACATGCTTGGCTATTGTGTATGGTTCGGGATTTTGGCACATTTCGTCTCACTGCTCAGGAGTTTGATCTATCACCCTATCGGCACAGACTCATCCGAATTGCAGCTTGGACTGAAATTCTTAACATAATTCACCTTGACATAATTCACAAAGTGTATTACTCTGTAGATCTTCAGAGAATATGTAATTAGAAATATTACTGTATAGTTGCTGTATTAATCATTTATTCTCTGAATCATTGACTACTTTGTAAAAGTGTTTCTGTCCTTAACACAATTTGCTGTCTTGAATTACTGAACTGTTTTGCAGATCCCATTCATTGATTCACCCTGAATCCTGATATCAGAATGACAGAGTAAAACATTGATTGGCAAACACATCAGTATACAGAACAGGCAAACAGTGTCAATCTTCAATTATATGGGTTGGTTCTAACTAGTTTCACAAACACTTTCATGATTGTTTATCTCTTTAATACAATCTGAGTGCATTTAATTTGTTTTTCTTAGTATTATTTTATCTAGGTTTTTAAGGGTTAATAAGTATATAGGGGTGTATATAAAAAATACCCCTCTCTGTCTCATTAGAGATCTCTTCGCCAGAAGATCAAGGAAGCAGGCTGAAGTGTCAGTGTTAGGACCCACTTAGGGGGGGTCTGCCTTGACGTTGGCAGGTGGGCATTCCCTCCAATGGCCATTGGAGCAACTAAATTATTATTATTATTATTATTGCCATTTATATAGCGCCAACAGATTCCGTAGCGCTTTACAATATTTTGAGAGGGGGGATGTAACAATAAATAAGACAATTACAAGAAAACTTACAGGAATAATAGGTTGAAGAGGGCCCTGCTCAAATGAGCTTACAGTCTATAGGAGGTGGGGTATTAGAAACATTAGGATAGGAAATATCAAGTAGGAGTGAAGCAGAGAGAGCAAAGCACTATCCCATAGGAGAGCAAGAGACAGGTATGTAAGGGAGAGATTACTCTGGGAGGCCATACGCTTTCCTGAAGAGATGGGTTTTAAGGCCCTTCTTAAATGATTGAAGACTAGGGGAGAGTCTGATGGCAGTAGGCAAGTTATTCCATAGGAGAGGAGCCGCCCGTGAGAGGTCCTGCAAGCGCGAGTTGGCCGTACGGGTGCGAGCAGCGGTCAGGAGGTGGTCGCGGGCAGAGCGGAGGGTACGAGGAGGGGCATACCTCTGGATCAGTGAAGAGATATAAGAGGGGCTGGAATTGTTCAGTGCTTTAAATGTATGGGTAAATGACCTCCATTTGTCTAAATATACATAGGGATTAAGGAGAGAGTGCAGGTAACTTTTTCTTTTCTTAGGTTTGTAAAAGTGTTGAAGAAAATACAAGAATATCAAACTTTATAAAAGTTAACAAGCTATGATTTCTTGTTTTACACAAATGTAATATTATAAACTCACTTCTTTGCTGCTTTTCAAATATGACTTAACATCAGTTATGAATATAGATTTAGCCAAATCTTGCTTGTTGTTATAGATGGTCACCATTTCTGACTTCAAGGGTCAGAAAAAAGAAAAAAACACTTTTATCCTACTCATTGAAGTCTTTTGAGAATGGTGGGTCTTGAGTACTGGTTTGAGAACCACGGTAGTAGAGAAACAGAGAGATCGAGGGAGAACATACATAACTGTAACCCCAATAATAGTGGCATGTTGGCAGGAGGCACACTAGAGTGCTTTATGTAGCACCTGTTAAAGTGGGTAGGTAGTTTATACATTAAGCATGACAGGTAGACTTGTGCATTTCAAGAAAATGTTACCCTGTCTAACCAGTTTTCCAAAAATAAAAACAAAACTCAGGACATTTGCATTTTGTCCAAATGATGGCTTGGCTCTGCAGAATTTTGGTACTGAAAACTGATTCAGAAACCAAATCAGATCAACCAAAAGTGCATGAAAGTTGACCAGTGTATTGCAACATATATAAATAATATAGTATATATTATACTATAATATATAATACTATATTATTTATATATTGTCAGGATCGGGACAGGGATCCAACATGCAGAGTACAAACAGTAGCCAGATACGTATACCGGACCTTAGAATGGCCGGACTAACGTAAGTAGTACAGTAGAGAATGGTCAAAGACAAGCCGAGGTCGAGGGTAACAGAAGACAGGTAAGCGATAGACAAGCCGAATCAAGGGTAACAGAGATAAGCAGAATAGAGCAAACAAGCCGGGTCAAAACCAAAAGGGATAACTAGAAAACACGAGCACTGAGTGACTAGAACAAGCTAGAACCACGACAGGGCAATGAGCTAATGAAAGAAGCACTGTTAAATGCCCTGTTCAGATAAGTAGACACACCTCCGTCGAGTCCTGATTGGTCCTGAACCAATTGAGTGACAGGTCGTTCCGGGTTGACGTCCTGACGTCGACCTCCGGGCGTCATGCTATAAAAGGGAGTCACTCCCTCGCGGCCGGCTTTGCATGACCGGATGGACCGCGAGGAAGAGGGAAATCAGGCCGTCCGGATGGATGAACGACTAAGTCTCTACCTCTCTCGGAGGTAGAGACCTCAGGTACCCTGACAGTACCCCCCCTCTCAGATACGCCCACCGGGCGGAAGTAACCAGGACGAGAAGGGAAGCGAGAGTGAAATGCCCTGCGGAGACGGGGAGCATGAACATCCTCCTGAGGTACCCAACTTCTCTCCTCAGGACCATATCCTCTCCAATCGACCAGATATTGTACTTTCCCCCGGGAGATTCGAGAATCGACGATGGAATTGACCTCATACTCCTCCTGACCCTCCACCTGAACAGAGCGAGGAGGGGCGATCGTGGAGGAGAATCTGTTACAAACTAGTGGTTTCAGCAACGAAACATGGAACGAGTTAGGAATGCGTAAGGTAGTAGGCAAAGCTAGACGATACGCAACTGGGTTAATTTGAGCCAACACCCTGTAAGGTCCAATATACCGAGGAGCGAACTTCATGGAAGGCACTTTTAACCGAATGTTTCTAGTACTTAGCCATACTCTATCGCCTGGAACAAACACCGGTGCTGCCCCTCTATGTTTGTCAGCGTGTTTTTCACCAGCATAGAATTGTGCAGAAGAATTTGTCGAGTCTGGTCCCACAACTTCCTCAAATTGGCAACATGGACATCAACCGACGGTACCCCTTGGGAAGAAGACTCCGAAGGAAGAATGGAAGGATGAAAGCCATAATTCATGAAGAAGGGGCTAGAATGCGTAGAATCACAAACGAGATTGTTGTGTGCAAACTCCGCCCAAGGAATCAAACCGACCCAATCGTCCTGGTGTTCAGAAACGAAACAACGTATATATTGTTCAACCTTTTGGTTGGTGCGTTCAGCAGCTCCATTGGACTGAGGATGGTAGGCAGAAGAAAAATTCAATTTGATGCCTAGTTGAGAGCAGAAGGATTTCCAAAAACGGGAAACAAATTGGGAACCTCTGTCCGATACAATTTGGGAAGGTATCCCATGTAAACGGAAGATCTCCCTAGCGAATATCTCTGCTAATTCGGGCAAAGATGGGAGTTTAGGTAAGGGAATGAAGTGAGCCATCTTATTAAAGCGGCACTGTCATGCCGAATCCAGTTTTTTTTTAACCCCCCTCCCGCCTCCACTACATCCAATCGACCCCCTAGTCACCCCCAAATGCCCCTAAGCCCCCCACATTACCTCTTTTTAATTCTTTATCTTCTGCCCCGATCTTTATTCAGGGCGCCGCCATCTTTGTGTGGGTAGGTGAAGTCCCTGTGGGACACGTCATCTACCCACACTACACAGACTGTGAGATTCCCGCACATGCCCAGTGAAACACCTGGACATGCGAACGGGAATTTCATCTATTCATTCATTCATCAGACAGACGAATGAATGAATAGAAAAAATCAGACGAACAAACTAACACTGAGTATCAGTGTTAGTTTGTTCCTTCAGTTTATTACAAGGAGGGAGCTACCGGCGTGCAGCTCCCTCCTTGTAATATGTAACTATAGAAGCGGCAGGGAGCAGTGCTCCTCGCCACTTCCTAAGCCCCCCATGTCCCCCCTCACTCTATGGGGGTCAATATGACCCCCATAATAGGACAAGGGAGATTAAAATCTCCCCAATACCCCTACTCGCTATACCGCGAGTAGGGGTATGTCCACTAAACAGTGAGCAGCCTGTGGCTGCTCACTGTAAAAAAAAAAAAAAAATGGTAATAAGGGGGGGACCTACTGTCCCCCCGGCCCCCACCCCTGCGCGGTGGGTGGGGGCCCTAATAAAACAATAAGGGGGGGGGGACCTTCTGTCCTCCCCCCCGGCCCCCACCCCTGAGCGGTGGGTGGGGGCCCTAATAAAAACAATAAGGGGGGGACCTATTGTCCTCCCCCCCTGGCCCCCACCCCTGCGCGGTGGGTGGGGGCCCTAATAAAACAATAAGGGGGGGGGACCTATTGTCCTCCCCCCCTGGCCCCCACCCCTGCGCGGTGGGTGGGGGCCCTAATAAAACAATAAGGGGGGGGACCTATTGTCCTCCCCCCCTGGCCCCCACCCCTGCGCGGTGGGTGGGGGCCCTAATAAAACAATAAGGGGGGGGACCTACTGTCCTCCCCCCCAGCCCCCACCCCTGAGCGGTGGGTGGGGGCCCTAATAAAACAATAAGGGGGGGACCTACTGTCCTCCCCCCGGCCCCCACCCCTGAGCGGTGGGTGGGGGCCCTAATAAAACAATAAGGGGGGGGACCTACTGTCCTCCCCCCTGGCCCCCACCCCTGCGCGGTGGGTGGGGGCCCTAATAAAACAATAAGGGGGGGACCTACTGTCCTCCCCCCCTGGCCCCCACCCTTGCGCGGTGGGTGGGGGCCCTAAATGACCCCCCCCCATCAAGGTGACTAGGGGTCCCAAGCCCCTAGTCACCCCCCACCCAAAACATTCTATCCCCTACCTACCCCCCTCACCCTAAAAATAGTGAGGGGGGAATAAAATAACTAACCTGTAAAAAAAAAAAAATTAAACTTACCATTTGACGTCTTCTTTTTTCTAAATTCTTCTTACTTCAGCCCCCCAAAAGGCCAAATAAAAATCCATAAACCCGTCGCACTTTAAAAAAAAAAAAAAAAAAAAAACGAGCGCAAACAAAAATTAATCCATCTTCACCCATGGAGGGCACGCCGCGTACTGAGCTCCGCAGGGCGGGTCAAGGCTTATAAAGCCTTGCCCCGCCCTGCAATTAGGCTTAGAACACAATGATTGGTTGGTTTAAGCCAATCAGAGTGCTCTGTGTCATTTTACACAGCGTGGGAAAATTCAAAAGAACTTTCCCACGCTGTGTAAAATGACAGATCACTGTGATTGGATGGTTTTCAAGCCATCCAATCACAGTGCTCTGTGTCATTTTACAAGCGTGGGAAAATTCCAAAGAACTTTCCCACACTTGTAAAATGACACAAAGCACTGTGATTGGATGGATTTCAAACCATCCAATCACAGTGCTCTGTGTCATTTTACACAGCGTGGGAAAATTCAAAAGAACTTTCCCACGCTGTGTAAAATGACAGATCACTGTGATTGGATGGTTTTCAAGCCATCCAATCACAGTGCTCTGTGTCATTTTACAAGCGTGGGAAAATTCCAAAGAACTTTCCCACGCTTGTAAAATGACACAGAGCACTGTGATTGGATGGATTTCAAACCATCCAATCACAGTGCTCTGTGTCATTTTACACAGTGTGGGAAAGTTCAATTTTCCCACGCTGTGTAAAATGACACAGAGCACTGTGATTGGATGGCTTGAAATCCATCCAATCACACTGCTCTGTGTCATTTTACAAGCGTGGGAAAGTTCTTTGGAATTTTCCCACGCTTGTAAAATGACACAGAGCACTGTGATTGGATGGCTTGAAAACCATCCAATCACAGTGATCTGTCATTTTACACAGCGTGGGAAAGTTCTTTTGAATTTTCCCACGCTGTGTAAAATGACACAGAGCACTCTGATTGGCTTAAACCAACCAATCAGTGTGTTCTAAGCCTAATTGCAGGGCGGGGCAAGGCTATATAAGCCTTGACCCGCCCTGCGGAGCTCAGTACGCGGCGTGCCCTCCATGGGTGAACATGGATTAATTTTTTTTTTGCGCTCGGTTTTTTTTTGTTTTTTTTTTAAAGTGCGACTGGTATGATGGATTTTTATTTGGCTTTTTTGGGGGCTGAAGAAAGAAGAATTTAGAAAAAAGAAGACGTCAAATGGTAAGTTTAATTTTTTTTTTTTACAGGTTAGTTATTTTATTCCCCCCTCACTATTTTTAGGGTGAGGGGGGTAGGTAGGGGTAGAATGTTTTGGGTGGGGGGGGGTGACTAGGGGCTTGGGACCCCTAGTCACCTTGATGGGGGGGGGGTCATTTAGGGCCCCCACCCACCGCTCAGGGGTGGGGGCCAGGGGGGGGAGGACAGTAGGTCCCCCCCCCCTTATTATTTTATTAGGGCCCCCACCCACAGCGCAGGGGTGGGGGCCAGGGGGGGAGAACAGTAGGTCCCCCCCCTTATTATTTTATTAGGGCCCCCACCCACCGCTGAGGGGTGGGGGCCAAGGGGGGGAGGACAGTAGGTCCCCCCCCCTTATTATTTTATTAGGGCCCCCACCCACAGCGCAGGGGTGGGGGCCAGGGGGGGAGGACAGTAGGTCCCCCCCCTTATTGTTTTATTAGGGCCCCCACCCACAGCGCAGGGGTGGGGGCCAGGGGGGGAGGACAGTAGGTCCCCCCCCTTATTGTTTTATTAGGGCCCCCACCCACCGCGCAGGGGTGGGGGCCAGGGGGGGAGGACAGTAGGTCCCCCCCTTATTGTTTTATTAGGGCCCCCACCCACCGCACAGGGGTGGGGGCCGGGGGGAGGACAGTAGGTCCCCCCCCTTATTGTTTTATTAGGGCCCCCACCCACCGCGCAGGGGTGGGGGCCAGGGGGGGAGGACAATAGGTCCCCCCCCCCTTATTGTTTTATTAGGGCCCCCACCCACCGCGCAGGGGTGGGGGCCAGGGGGGGAGGACAATAGGTCCCCCCCCTTATTGTTTTATTAGGGCCCCCACCCACCGCGCAGGGGTGGGGGCCAGAGGGGAGGACAATAGGTCCCCCCCTTATTGTTTTATTAGGGCCCCCACCCACCGCGCAGGGGTGGGGGCCAGGGGGGGAGGACAGTAGGTCCCCCCCCCCTTATTGTTTTATTAGGGCCCCCACCCACCGCGCAGGGGTGGGGGCCAGGGGGGAGGACAGTAGGTCCCCCCCCCCTTATTGTTTTATTAGGGCCCCCACCCACCGCGCAGGGGTGGGGGCCGGAGGGGGGGGGACAGTAGGTCCCCCCCCCCAATCTTTAACCCCCGCGCAGGGGAGGGGGGGTGTTTATTAGTTTTTTTTTTTGTTTTTTGTTTTTTACAGTGAGCAGCCACAGGCTGCTCACTGCTTACTAGACATGCCCCTACTCGCGGTATAGCGAGTAGGGGCATATTATTTACTAATACTAAGTAATCTTTACTTAGTATTAGTAAAGTTGGCTGAAAGACCAATTCAGGTCTTTCAGCCTTTTAGTAGATAGCTCCCTGATACCGTGGGAATTAGGGAGTTATCTACTAAGCGGCTGCAAGATGCAGCCGCGGCAATGAATAGGATCGGAGTTTCATTCATTAGAATGAAATTCCGATACAAACAAAGTACCGAATTGCATCCTAACACCAATGGAGAATTCTGTTAGGATGCAATTCGGCAGTTTTGCCGGCGTTCTGTCTAAGTGACAGGACGTTTGGCAATACTGACAGGAAGCATTGTGGGAACAGGGAGGAAAGCTAGGGATCATGGGAAAATTGCTCTGACCAGCGGAAATGAAGCACACTTTGCTCCTCCGCTGGTCAGAGCTGGTCAAGCGGAGGAATCCCAGAAGACAAAGAGTCCCTACTTTGTCTTATGGTTTTAAAGAAAACTAAAGAAGACAGGAAGAAAAGAAGAACAGATCCTGAGAGAGGGGTAGAAGAGGAAGAGATTGAGGAAAGGTAAGTTCGGCATGACAGTGCCGCTTTAAATCTGTCCACCACAGTGAGGATAACAGTCTGCTTTTTAGAGATAGGCAAATCAACAATGAAGTCCATAGCCAAACAGGACCATGGCTTTTCAGGAACCTCTAGAGGGTGCAGAAATCCGCATGGGAGCGAATGAGGTAGCTTCGTCTTGGTACAAACTTCACACGCCCCGATGAATTCTTTAATATCTTTACGTAAATCAGGCCACCAGAAATCTTTAGAGATCAAAGCATACGTCTTGCGAATGCCAGGATGCCCAGCCACCTTGCTGTTATGGAAAAAGCGTAACACTTCTAGTTGGAGAGTGGCGGGAACGAAGTGTCGATCCCCAGGAGTCTGTTTGGGCGCAAGATGCTGTAATTTCATGATCTCAGTAAGCAACGGAGAGTGAATCCTGAGATTCGTGTTAGCGATGATGTTCCCCTTAGGAACTATCGAGGAAAGGACTGGCTCAGTTATAGTGAACGGTTCATATTGACGAGACAAAGCATCGGCTTTAGAGTTCTTAGAACCAGGTCTGTAAGTAAGTACATAATTAAAGTGAGTAAGGAACAAGGACCAACGAGCTTGTCTGGCGGACAGGCGCTTAGCCTCCCCAATATAAGACAAGTTCTTATGATCCGTTAAAATAGTAACAGGGTGTAATGTCCCTTCTAGTAAATGTCTCCACTCCTTTAAAGCCTTAATGACCGCTAACAGTTCCCTATCACCGATGTCATATCTGCTTTCAGGCCCAGATAATTTCTTAGAGAAGAACCCACAAGGGTGTAACGGTTTGTCCACCCCTAACCTTTGAGACAGAACAGCACCAACTCCCGTCTCAGAGGCATCGACCTCGAGTAAGAACGGCAGAGTCGTATCAGGGTGGACTAGAATGGGAGCAGAGGCAAAAAGTTCTTTGAGAGTCTTGAACGCAACAAGAGCCTCCGTAGACCAAGTCTTAGTATCAGCCCCTTGTTTGGTCATATTGGTAATAGGCGAGATGATAGAAGAGTATCCCTTAATGAAGCGCCTATAATAGTTGGAAAAACCAATAAACCTCTGAATAGCCTTGAGTCCTTTAGGCAACGGCCAATCTAAAATAGACTGGAGTTTGTCAGGGTCCATTTTAAAGCCTTCCCCAGAAATCACGTAACCAAGAAAGTCTATCTGCGACTGGTCAAAGCTGCATTTCTCCAATTTACAGTATAGACCATGTTGCAGAAGTTTGTGTAGTACCTTTTTGACTTGTCTATGGTGAGTCTCAATCTCCCTAGAGTGTATCAGTATGTCGTCCAGGTAGACAATAACACAATCATGTTGAAACTCCCTAAGTACCTCATTAATCAAATCCTGAAATACTGCAGGAGCATTGCAAAGTCCAAATGGCATAACTGTGTATTCATAATGGCCATACCGAGTATTGAACGCCGTCATCCACTCGTGTCCATGCTGGATTCTCACCAAATTATATGCCCCTCTGAGATCTAATTTGGTGAAGATTTTGGAGCCCTTAAGACGATCAAACAACTCGGTAATCAATGGGATAGGATAGGCATTTCTGATAGTTATTTTATTCAAACCTCGGTAATCAATACAAGGCCTCAGCGTGCCATCCTTCTTTTTAACGAAGAAAAACCCAGCCCCGGCAGGAGAAGAAGACCTCCTAATGAATCCTTTCTCTAAATTCTCACGGATATATTCCTCTAGAACAGAGTTCTCCTGAACAGATAAAGGATATACATTACCCCTCGGGGGCATAGTACCAGGTAGAAGCTTAATTTTACAATCAAATGGCCTGTGTGGAGGTAATGAATCGGCATTCTTCTTGTCGAATACTGCCTTTAAGTCTTGGTACAGGGGCGGTATCTGTCTCTCTGTGGACTGAGTAGAACTACCTGGTGTATTAATATTGGCCAATGGAGAAACCCTGCGTAAACACTTATCCTGGCAGCTCAGACCCCACGAGAGTATCTCCCCTAATTCCCAATCGATAATAGGGTTATGTCTCTTCAACCATGGATACCCCAGAACTATGGGAACAGAAGGGGACGAAATGAGCATGAGAGATAAATTCTCCACGTGTAGGATACCAACATTTAAGTTAATGGGTATGGTCTCACGAAAGATAACGGGGTCCAGTAATGGTCTACCATCTATGGCCTCAACGGCCAAGGGTGTCTCCCTTAACTGGGATGGGATAGTGTGTCTAGTAGCAAAGGCTTGGTCGATAAAATTCTCAGCAGCTCCGGAATCTATCAAGGCCATAGCCTTTACCACTTCTTTCTCCCAGGTTAAGGAAACTGGTAGCAGAAGCCTGTGATCTTTATAATTAGGAGTAGAGGACAAAATAGAAACACCCAAGGCCTGTCCTCTAGAGAAACTTAGGTGCGAGCGTTTCCCGGGCGGTTAGGACAGTTCGAGTGTAAATGACCTCTGGCTCCACAGTACATACATAACCCCTCCTTTCTCCTGTACTGTCTCTCCTCCTCAGAGAGGCGGGTATAGCCTACCTGCATAGGTTCAGGGAGCAATGAGACCGTGGAGTCAGGACTTAGAAATGCGGGAGCTAACCTAAAGGAAGGTCTCCGGTTCCTCTCTCGAGTGTTCTGTCTCTCTCTTAAACGTTCATCTATACGAGAAATGAACGAAATTAAATCCTCTAAATTCTCAGGAAGTTCTCTAGTAGCAACCTCGTCAAGGATTACATCTGATAGCCCATTCAAAAATACGTCCATATACGCCTGCTCATTCCACTTGACCTCTGACGCCAGAGACCTGAACTCTAGTGCAAAATCCACAAGAGTTCGGTTCTCCTGTCTCAGGCGTAACAGTAATCTGGCTGCATTAACCTTTCTACCTGGAGGGTCAAAAGTTCTTCTAAAAGCAGCTACAAATGCGTTATAGTTATATACTAACGGGTTATCGTTCTCCCACAGTGGATTGGCCCATCTCAGAGCCTTCTCAATGAGTAAGGTGATAATAAATCCCACCTTTGCCCTATCCGTAGGATAGGAGCGAGGTTGCAATTCAAAGTGGATACTAATTTGGTTTAAAAAACCACGACACTTCTCAGGAGCACCACCATAACGTACTGGTGGGGTAATGCGAGAAGAAGCACCTACAGTGGCTACCTCTAGGCCTGAACCTACAGGAGAGATAGGAGTAGTACGTAACTCTTCTGGTGGATTATTGGCACGAGATAATAACGCCTGTAGTGCTAGCGCCATCTGATCCATTCTGTGATCCATGGCTTCAAACCTAGGATCAGGAGAACCAAGCTGACTGTTTGTACTTGCAGGATCCATTGTCCCTGTCGTAATGTCAGGATCGGGACAGGGATCCAACACGCAGAGTACAAACAGTAGCCAGATACGTATACCGGACCTTAGAATGGCCGGACTAACGTAAGTAGTACAGTAGAGAATGGTCAAAGACAAGCCGAGGTCGAGGGTAACAGAAGACAGGTAAGCGATAGACAAGCCGAATCAAGGGTAACAGAGATAAGCAGAATAGAGCAAACAAGCCGGGTCAAAACCAAAAGGGATAACTAGAAAACACGAGCACTGAGTGACTAGAACAAGCTAGAACCACGACAGGGCAATGAGCTAATGAAAGAAGCACTGTTAAATGCCCTGTTCAGATAAGTAGACACACCTCCGTCGAGTCCTGATTGGTCCTGAACCAATTGAGTGACAGGTCGTTCCGGGTTGACGTCCTGACGTCGACCTCCGGGCGTCATGCTATAAAAGGGAGTCACTCACTCGCGGCCGGCTTTGCATGACCGGATGGACCGCGAGGAAGAGGGAAATCAGGCCGTCCGGATGGATGAACGACTAAGTCTCTACCTCTCTCGGAGGTAGAGACCTCAGGTACCCTGACATATATGTTGCAATACACTGGTCAACTTTCATGCACTTTTGGTTGATCTGATTTGGCTTCTGAATCAGTTTATATATATATATATATATATATATATATATATATATATTGCAGAAGACAGGAGCATTTTCACGCAATTTGGTTCACAGATCAAGTAAGAAAAGTAACCAACAAAGATAAAAGCAGGGTGAGCAGTAGAACAATATCTATATTTTCATTTTTGTTAATTATTTAATATAATTATATGTGTATATTTATAATATAAATAGATTTTTTTTAATTGTTAAATTATTTCCATCTATTGCTCACTTCTAACGTGATCTGTGAATAAAATCATAATTTTGCGATTGTTTCCTAGCCATCAATTCTCTCTCTCTCTCTCTCTTTTTTTTTTTTTTTTTTTACCAATAATGTTTTTTTCTGGCACCACAGGCTAAGTCAGGCCTTGACATTTAGCATTTTGGTTGCTTTGTGATTTGGATGCATTAAGGTTCAAATATTCGACCGATCACCTGATTGGCCCAAATAAGGACAACTTGCAGTTGAGACTGAAACTGAAATGAATTTAAAGTCTAATGACAGGTATTTGTATTGTATTCTCTGTGCATGTTTTTTTTTTTTTTTAATTTTTTTTTAACTAAACAAATCTGCCAAATCTGTGAATTCCCTTTCCTCTTCTTTTAGAAGCTTATTTTATTTATTTCATTTTGGCCTTACAATTTGCACAATACTTGCCAACTCTCTCCAATTTATGAATAACTTGAAGAACTTGACGAAATACACAAATCCAATACAACTTACAATTTTACAAGCTTAAAAATATTTTTTATCCTTTGCTTCCTTATCCATTTTCTCATAAAATCATGTTCTTTTGTAATTAACTTCAACAAAGAAAAAAGAGCAATCTTAACTCAAAACATAACCATTCACTCAGTTTAATTGTTTTATTCAGTAAATTCTATTTGGAAATACGGACCTCAATTATATAGAATAACTTGAATGCTACTTCAACAGCAGACCCAATGAGAGGAGCTACATGGTATATGTATAAAATGTCCAGGTACTTGCACTCCTGTAGTAATAAAGTAAAGCCCGGTGCTTGTCAAGCAATAAGAATATAACCAGATAGTAAAAAATAGCACTCCAAGGACTTCAAAAAATATGGTGAAAAAATAACTTCGCTTTTATTCAGCAACTGCCACAAAGTATCAACGTTTCAGTTCTTGTGCAGAACTTTTGTCAGGATAAGGTGCATAACATAAACCAACACATATATAACAAACAGTTACAAATTACATTAGTACATTGTATTGAATACAGGTGGTGCTTACCACTCTCCCAGTGGGGTCCCACTGTGGGGATTAGCAAAAAAAACGCTAAAAAAAAATGTGGGTAGAATTGTGTATGTATGCTGCAGCTGGATCATCTTTGCAGTCTGACCTCGCGTTCCAGCGGGTGCCGAGACCGTCAGCTGGAATGCGGTCAGGTTGTTGATATGTTGCCATAGCAACATGTAGCTCGTGTCTGGCTGGGCGGGGATGCTCAGTGTGTGGGAGAAGGAAGGATAAGCGATTGGCAAACACTGCCGATCTGGAGCAGGTCACTCAGCTCATACAGGGAGCTGAACAAAACATCTGTGGAACGTCAAAAGGGTCTATATACTGTATTAAAGTAGGGGCTCTGTGCTCCTGATGCTATTAAA